>NC_068355.1:118504429-118836429 GCF_020536995.1 Dreissena polymorpha | reverse complement strand
GAAAAAACAACGGTAGATTATCAGTATTAATAGGCATAAGTGTCCTTGTAGTCGTAGTGGAGAAAAGAACAGCTTATCCCGAAGCCTGAATGTTAAACGAACTAGTGTTCGTATACAACTACGGCTCGGTGACTGCAACATGTGTGGATGCCATAAGAATAACCATCACACGTGGAATGGAGACATGATATTCCTAAAGGAATAAAATGGAGAACGTCGATATGACCAGTAGGTTCATTAACGCCTACGTGAGAAGTGGCGACATCCATATAACTTCGATGCCGAAATATTGTTCGGCTACGCTGGAAATATTGTCTTCTACAATATTGTCTCCGTGAGCATTGACATGATCGCTTACGAGCGTATCAACGCCGAGAACTGCTCAATGAAGGAGAGGTATGTTCGATAACTATCCAGTGGTGCTCAATGCAGTCCGCTGATGTCTACGTGAAGGTTGACGACGTCCTCGTTTCCTGCGATGTCGAGATCTGGATCGGCCGAGATGTGGATCGGCTGCGATGAGACCGAGATCTTCTAGAATAACGTCTCCGTGAGTGACGACGTGATCGCTTACGAGAGCCGCGACGATGAGAACTGCTCGACGAAGAAGAGCGTGTCCGATGTCTAATCCTTGATGAAGACGATGTATTCAACGAAGAATAGGAGAATAATTCAATGAAGAAGACCGAGTTCTTCTTCTTGACCGGTGACTGGTGTTATCGGTGGCAGGCCTAACTGATGACTGTTGACCGGTGACCGGAGCGGTGATCAATGACCGGACCGGTGACCGGACCGGACCGTTGACATGACCGGACCGTTGACATGACCGGACCGGTGACATGACCGGACCGGACCGGTGACATGACCGGTGACCGGACCGGTGACATGACCGGTGACCGGACCGGTGATCAATGACCGGACCGGTGACATGACCGGTGACATGACCGGTGACCGGACCGGTGACCGGACCGGTGATCAATGACCGGACCGGTGACCGGACCGGTGACATGACCGGTGACCGGACCGGACCGGTGACCGGACCGGTGACATGACCGGTGACATGACCGGTGACCGGACCGGTGACATGACCGGTGACCGGACCGGACCGGTGATCAATGACCGGACCGGTGACCGGACCGGACCGGTGACATGACCGGTGACCGGACCGGTGACATGACCGGTGATCAATGACCGGACCGGACCGGTGACATGACTGGTGACCGGACCGGCCGGTCAGACGTCGATCAATGGTCCGTGATCAACGTCCCCGGTGACGTACCGGTCATATCATGACCAGTGTTGTCACCGGATAATGACCGTATGGCGGATGCCAAATGGTCCGGCATTGGTCAATGTCCTTGACCAATGCCATCGGGCAAAGACCGGCTGACGGGTGTCGCCATATGGTCTGTTGTTGACCGACTGTCTAAGAGACTTAGCATAGTACGGTCGCGATCGTGCCCGATACCCGGTGACTGATACTGCAACTATCATCCATGATGATACGTGAAGGTTGACGACGTCCTCGTTTCCTGCGATGTCGAGATCTGGATCTGCCGAGATGTGGATCGGCTGCGATGAGACCGAGATCTTCTAGAATAACGTCTCCGTGAGTGACGACGTGATCGCTTACGAGAGCCGCGACGATGAGAACTGCTCGACGAAGAAGAGCGTGTCCGATGTCTAATCCTTGATGAAGACGATGTATTCAACGAAGAATAGGAGAATAATTCAATGAAGAAGACCGAGTTCTTCTTCTTGACCGGTGACTGGTGTTATCGGTGGCAGGCCTAACTGATGACTGTTGACCGGTGACCGGAGCGGTGATCAATGACCGGACCGGTGACCGGACCGGACCGTTGACATGACCGGACCGGTGACATGACCGGACCGGTGACATGACCGGTGACCGGACCGGACCGGTGACATGACCGGTGACATGACCGGTGACCGGACCGGACCGGTGATCAATGACCGGACCGGTGACCGGACCGGTGACCGGACCGGACCGGTGACCGGACCGGTGATCAATGACCGGACCGGTGACCGGACCGGTGACATGACCGGTGACCGGACCGGACCGGTGACATGACCGGTGACCGGACCGGTGATCAATGACCGGACCGGACCGGTGACATGACCGGTGACCGGACCGGCCGGTCAGACGTCGATCAATGGTCCGTGATCAACGTCCCCGGTGACGTACCGGTCATATCATGACCAGTGTTGTCACCGGATAATGACCGTATGGCGGATGCCAAATGGTCCGGCATTGGTCGATGTCCTTGACCAATGCCATCGGGCAAAGACCGGCTGACGGGTGTCGCCATATGGTCTGATGTTGACCGACTGTCTAAGAGACTTAGCATAGTACGGTCGCGATCGTGCCCGATACCCGGTGACTGATACTGCAACTATCATCCATGATCTGCGAAGTCACCGGGTATTTATCCACTCTTGTTTCTGCGACCATCATGTAGTCGAATATATGAAAAACAAGAGCAAAGCATATTCAACCATAAACTGGTCACAGACCAGATTATCATACGGCACATAAAATCATTATTTGACCATAATGAAAATTATAATAATACTGCCGTAGATCATAAATTAAACAAAAGTTTAATTCAAAACAGATGAAAAATAAAATGACGATCAATTAGATTGTCATACGGAACGTTAAAACAAATTTTTTTAAATAAAATTCATTTTAATTATTAAATACTTACCTGTTATCGTATGCTTATACTTTCCAAGGGGAAATAACTCATCCGGAATTTTAACTGGGAATCCGCCACCTCAATACCGTAATACAGGCCAGGTTAAACATAGTGCAATGCAACCTAGCAAAAAATCGGTAACCAACCCTCAATATTCTTTCAATATATATACAAAAATATTAATCGAATAGCGGGGTGGGAGGTGGGACTTACCGATAACAGGTAAGTATTTAATAATTAAAATGAATTTTATTTAAAAAATTTGTTTTAATGTCATAAATACTGACCTGTTATCGTATGCTGATTTTGCAGCTGCGGTGGGAAGGTTCGTATATATTTTCCCAACACAGTAGAACCCATAAACAGGGTTATCAGCTAATGATATCAAGTAATCTTCGTTATAACGGTATTAATTATGACTTCTCGGACAGAGTAATATGTCTATGTCGTAAAGAAGACACTACCGTTAGTAAAACCACAACAAGCCCAAACGTATACAAATTGTATTGTTGGCACTTCAGAAAACGAAGATAAAAAGATGACAAGGTGGTCGGATTCCTCCAGTAAACAGCTTAGAGCACGTCAAAAAGTGGGGTGTGATTAATATATGCCCACAAAACAGACAGAGCTCTTAATTCATGCGGTCAGATCCTAAAAAGGAATGAATCCTTAGATAGGATAAGATTAACTTTCCTTAGTCGAGGTCTAACCCCGAGAAATAGAAGCCGCAGACACATCTCCCCCCCCCCCCCCTTTTTTGGGGAAATGAAGAGTGTCTTTGAGAACCTCGAATGGACTTCTGACTAGAGGACTTGATATTAAGCAAGGAATCCTGGCTGACACAACAAAGTGAAAACGACAATAGATCCAACTGGAATTGGTCGTATTCAACAGAAAAAGCATGAATTTCACTTCTCCGTATGGTAAAAGCCATAATAAGAAGGAAAACCGTCTTAAAATTATATTGGAACTGTTAATAAGCCTGATGAAAAAGGTTCATAGGGAGCTCATTAAGCATCCCAACATGTTACACAAGTCAAAAACGCTTAAGAAGGTAAAGGAACGAAAAACATAGTGTTGACGTTCCATAGTTTGGATCAGTTCCAAAATAGGTAAGACAGCACAGAGTTGCGATGACTTACACAAAACAAGGTATACGAAAGCATAATCTCTATCCTTTGATGAAGAAAAGAACAAATTTCTTATCATCAAGAAAAAGATGAGAAAAACCTCTATGTATCTATAATCTAGCAGAGTGATTAAGGTAATAACTTAACTATGCTCTCAATTACCCAGTAAAAAATGAATTTCCATAGAACCTTTATACAGTTCTGATGGAATTATTCTTGCACAAGTAACAAGGATTGAAACTCTAACAGAAAAACGTTCTTCTGTAGAGATAACTAAAAGTTATTAATGGCCAGACATGAAGTGGCACATGTTTGGATCAGTAAAAATATGTCTCAGTGAGATATGATATTTGACCTGTGAAGAAGTTTCCTGAAAATAATTGTACAAGAGACTTAAAAGGTCGTAGAACCATAATCCCATGGTTCATTAAGTATATTTCATGAAATTATGGCAAAAACTCAGTTATTGCAAAAACTCACCAAGAAGGCAAGATATTCCAGTTTATGTCAATGGACGAATGTATAACAATCGCACACCCTGCTGGATCGATTTCTGTGAACTGCATTGTTGACGTTGTTCAGCATACCGGTATACACTGCGATATACGATCGCATAACGCTAATAACTAGCGTTTGATGATAAACAACATTCTTTGATATTCTATGTACACCATGCAACTCGTCTGCAACTTCACTGCCGCGCATGCGCAATTACATTATTGAACCCAACGGAAAAATAATTCGAAAGAAAGAACTGCAGGACAAAACGTCCAACAGGGCGTTGAGACGAACTGGTATGAGAAAGACGATAGAGAAAATTTGTTGTTCTTGCAAAGAACGAATAAGTTCCTGATTTCCAGTTACAAGGAGTGATAATATGATCACCTCCGTGTCTGTAAGTAAACCACGACCGATGTGTGATAGTTGAAACCATCACAAAGGAATCGTGAAAATGTGTTGTAAATGAAAAACAGCTAAAAAGAATTTTCGCTTTTCAAGATGTAAATGTGCAGGTGATATTCGTTAGGATACCACATAATTGAGAAAATCAAGATACGTTGTTCTATGTGATCGTCCATAACCTTATCTGCTCACATCTGTATAAGATGTAAGGAAGGTTGTGGTAGAATAAACTATATTCTTGCCAAGATAATCTTCTAGTCTAGACACCACTGAATAGTGGTAAATAATGACAAAAAGATACAAATCTGTGTCTTTAAATAATCCCGAGATTAATACAATTATCTTAAAAATAAAGCTGAAACGGACGTAAGAAAAGACGTCTCAGCAGAAGGACCGGTGACCGGACCGGTAAATACCGACCGGTGACCGGAACCATTTGTCAAGGATGGGTGGGCAAAGAAACCACGGCAAGCCAAACTTTCCCACTCCAAACACACTTGAAAATTGGTAGAATAGGACAGTGTTTAACACTTATAAGTTTATGACCTATCTACAGAATATAGCCTCTTCTTGAACCAATAACAGGCGCCTTTAAAATCCTGGATAATACAGGTCGCGAAGTCATCGATTTGCGAAGTACGGAAATATGATTGATAGTGGTACCTCCGGAATCGGAGGTGTGATGGCAGAAAAAGGTGAAAACCCTAGGGGTAACCTTAAGCGGGTCCACGCTTGCCGGTAGAATGCATGGAAGTCTTAAATTCTGACTTGATTAATCCATTTACTTCAAGACTTCTAAACGGGACGAATTCCGAAAGGAATACGACCAGTTATAGGAAGACGGCCTGTTATGGCCAGAAGTGTAATAGAAGAATAACTTTAAGATGAGGTCCCTCCAGATCCTAGGATCTAAGATCTGAGTTCAATAGGTCCTAAGCCATCTACAAGACTGTAGCCGCTATGCGGTCAATCTGATAGGCAATCCTATGTATCAGAACTCTTGTTGATTCCAGTAGCTTGAAAATATGCACTGCAGAAGGAGCAATAGAAAAGCAGAAGTCGATACAAATGTCGTCTTGCTAATCCTGCTAGCGTCATTAATGTGTCCCAACTGTTCCGTGACACTGACTGCAAAGTCTGTAGCCGACAGGTAAAGGCGGTTAAAACAATTCATCCTTCGGGTCTCGAACATAAATTAATAGAGGTCAAATAGTAATGTTCGACCTCAATGCTAGTCTCCGAGCCCACTTCAGCCGATCTATCTGCAAGACCAGTAGTCTGCATGTAGCCGGTTGAGATAGAAGTACAAATAACAGATATAGCATGATTTGGTAACCGTCGCCAGTAGAACATCAGTATTGAAAAACACAAGAAGTCATGTAGATTGTTGAATCCATAAAATATAGTATTCAATACAATCATAGCCAGGGGTATACAACTATGTAATGTAGACGATACCCGATATACTAAAAATTGACCGATGAAAACACAGTGGAATACCGGTAATTGGTAAGTGGTGACCGAACCGGACCGGTCAATGACCGGTAACTGTAGCCCGGTGAACGGACCAGTCATAATATGACCGGTGACGTTACCAGTTAAAGACCGAAAAATGGTGGAATCTATATGGTCTGTTATCAATGTCAAGCACTGCTCGGAAAAGATCATGCCAAAAAATCCAATCCGATGGCGATGAGACATCACTCATTCTGACCGGTGATCAGTGATCGGTGATATGACCGATGAATGGTGACCGATGTCCGGTGATCGGGACCGGTATAATATAACTGCGTCAGAATGGAAATATCTGGTGCAGAAGAATGACCATCCACGAAGTCATCTGATAATGTTAACCGGAAAAAACAACGGTAGATTATCAGTATTAATAGGCATAAGTGTCCTTGTAGTCGTAGTGGAGAAAAGAACAGCTTATCCCGAAGCCTGAATGTTAAACGAACTAGTGTTCGTATACAACTACGGCTCGGTGACTGCAACATGTGTGGATGCCATAAGAATAACCATCACACGTGGAATGGAGACATGATATTCCTAAAGGAATAAAATGGAGAACGTCGATATGACCAGTAGGTTCATTAACGCCTACGTGAGAAGTGGCGACATCCATATAACTTCGATGCCGAAATATTGTTCGGCTACGCTGGAAATATTGTCTTCTACAATATTGTCTCCGTGAGCATTGACATGATCGCTTACGAGCGTATCAACGCCGAGAACTGCTCAATGAAGGAGAGGTATGTTCGATAACTATCCAGTGGTGCTCAATGCAGTCCGCTGATGTCTACGTGAAGGTTGACGACGTCCTCGTTTCCTGCGATGTCGAGATCTGGATCGGCCGAGATGTGGATCGGCTGCGATGAGACCGAGATCTTCTAGAATAACGTCTCCGTGAGTGACGACGTGATCGCTTACGAGAGCCGCGACGATGAGAACTGCTCGACGAAGAAGAGCGTGTCCGATGTCTAATCCTTGATGAAGACGATGTATTCAACGAAGAATAGGAGAATAATTCAATGAAGAAGACCGAGTTCTTCTTCTTGACCGGTGACTGGTGTTATCGGTGGCAGGCCTAACTGATGACTGTTGACCGGTGACCGGAGCGGTGATCAATGACCGGACCGGTGACCGGACCGGACCGTTGACATGACCGGACCGGTGACATGACCGGACCGGTGACATGACCGGACCGGACCGGTGACATGACCGGTGACCGGACCGGTGACATGACCGGTGACCGGACCGGTGATCAATGACCGGACCGGTGACATGACCGGTGACATGACCGGTGACCGGACCGGTGACATGACCGGTGACCGGACCGGACCGGTGATCAATGACCGGACCGGTGACCGGACCGGTGACATGACCGGTGACCGGACCGGACCGGTGACCGGACCGGTGACATGACCGGTGACATGACCGGTGACCGGACCGGTGACATGACCGGTGACCGGACCGGTGATCAATGACCGGACCGGTGACCGGACCGGACCGGTGACATGACCGGTGACTGGACCGGTGACATGACCGGTGATCAATGACCGGACCGGACCGGTGACATGACTGGTGACCGGACCGGCCGGTCAGACGTCGATCAATGGTCCGTGATCAACGTCCCCGGTGACGTACCGGTCATATCATGACCAGTGTTGTCACCGGATAATGACCGTATGGCGGATGCCAAATGGTCCGGCATTGGTCAATGTCCTTGACCAATGCCATCGGGCAAAGACCGGCTGACGGGTGTCGCCATATGGTCTGTTGTTGACCGACTGTCTAAGAGACTTAGCATAGTACGGTCGCGATCGTGCCCGATACCCGGTGACTGATACTGCAACTATCATCCATGATCTGCGAAGTCACCGGGTATTTATCCACTCTTGTTTCTGCGACCATCATGTAGTCGAATATATGAAAAACAAGAGCAAAGCATATTCAACCATAAACTGGTCACAGACCAGATTATCATACGGCACATAAAATCATTATTTGACCATAATGAAAATTATAATAATACTGCCGTAGATCATAAATTAAACAAAAGTTTAATTCAAAACAGATGAAAAATAAAATGACGATCAAATAGATTGTCATACGGAACGTTAAAATCATTATTGCACACAATGGCAAATGATAAACAATCTGTCAATAGAAGAACACGCTTTGCACGATCTCGTAACACATTAGAAGAACATGCTTTGCACGTTCTAGCAATGTATTAGAAGAGCACGTTTTGCACGTGGTTGTTCGCGCCTGAAAACACCCAGCATGGTAGAAATAAACCATTGTTCGATAAAAACAAGCATGGCTTACCTTTTACAAATGAAACAAAATCCATTAAATCCACACAAATTAATCCGAATGAGAAATAAAAAGATAAATAACACAATTTATCTATTCAAAACCCCAATCAACCAAGTGAACAACAATATTTTAATTCAGAGCCGTAAAAGACACGTATACACCTGGTTGATCCGGAAAGAATATTGAGGGTTGGTTACCGATTTTTTGCTAGGTTGCATTGCACTATGTTTAACCTGGCCTGTATTACGGTATTGAGGTGGCGGATTCCCAGTTAAAATTCCGGATGAGTTATTTCCCCTTGGAAAGTATAAGCATACGATAACAGGTCAGTATTTATGACATTAAAATCATTATTGCACACAATGGCAAATGATAAACAATCTGTCAATAGAAGAACACGCTTTGCACGATCTCGTAACACATTAGAAGAACATGCTTTGCACGTTCTAGCAATGTATTAGAAGAGCACGTTTTGCACGTGGTCGTTCGCGCCTGAAAACACCCAGCATGGTAGAAATAAACCATTGTTCGATAAAAACAAGCATGGCTTACCTTTTACAAATGAAACAAAATCCATTAAATCCACACAAATTAATCCGAATGAGAAATAAAAAGATAAATAACACAATTTATCTATTCAAAACCCCAATCAACCAAGTGAAAAACAATATTTTAATTCAGAGCCGTAAAAGACACGTATACACCTGGTTGATCCGGAAAGAATATTGAGGGTTGGTTACCGATTTTTGGCTAGGTTGCATTGCACTATGTTTAACCTGGCCTGTATTACGGTATTAGGTGGCGGATTCCCAGTTAAAATTCCGGATGAGTTATTTCCCCTTGGAAAGTATAAGCATACGATAACAGGTCAGTATTTATGACATTAAAATGGATTTTTAATGAGAGAATACTTCTTTTAAATGAAAAAACAATAAAAGCAGAAAGGGTCTTCCCTGATAAGCCTGTGCACATGCAGAAAGGGTCTTCCCTGATTAGCCTGTGCACATGCAGAAAGGGTCTTCCCTGATTAGCCTGTGCACATGCAGAAAGTGTCTTCCCTGATGAGCCTGTGCACATGCAGAAAGTGTCTTCCTTGAAAAGCCTGTGCACATGCAGAAACGGTCTTCCCTGATGAGCCTGTGCACATGCAGAAAGGGTCTTCCCTGATTAGCCTGTGCACATGCAGAAAGGGTCTTCCCTGATTAGCCTGTGCACATGCAGAAAGGGTCTTCCCTGATTAGCCTGTGCACATGCAGAAAGGGTCTTCCCTGATTAGCCTGTGCACATGCAGAAAGTGTCTTCCCTGATTAGCCTGTGCACTTGCATTACGCCCAGTTTTCCCAGAGTGAGGCTCAGTAATTTTGACAGTTAACCTTGCCATCACTGTGCTGCACCTCCTCATAGTTAACCTTGCCATCACTGTGCTGCACCTCCTCATAGTTTACCTTGCCATCACTGTGCTGCACCTCCTCATAGTTAACCTTGCCATCACTGTGCTGCACCTCCTCATAGTTTACCTTGCCATCACTGTGCTGCACCTCCTCATAGTTTACCTTGCCATCACTGTGCTGCACCTCCTCATAGTTTACCTTGCCATCACTGTGCTGCACCTCCTCATAGTTTACCTTGCCATCACTGTGCTGCACCTCCTCATAGTTTACCTTGCCATCACTGTGCTGCACCTCCTCATAGTTTACCTTGCCATCACTGTGCTGCACCTCCTCATAGTTTACCTTACCATCACTGTGCTGCACCTCCTCATAGTTTACCTTGCCATCACTGTGCTGCACCTCCTCATAGTTTACCGTGCCATCACTGTGCTGCACCTCCTCATAGTTTACCTTGCCATCACTGTGCTGCACCTCCTCATAGTTTACCTTGCCATCACTGTGCTGCACCTCCTCATAGTTTACCTTGCCATCACTGTGCTGCACCTCCTCATAGTTTACCTTGCCATCACTGTGCTGCACCTCCTCATAGTTTACCTTGCCATCACTGTGCTGCACCTCCTCATAGTTTACCTTGCCATCACTGTGCTGCACCTCCTCATAGTTTACCTTGCCATCACTGTGCTGCACCTCCTCATAGTTAACCTTGCCATCACTGTGCTGCACCTCCTCATAGTTTACCTTGCCATCACTGTGCTGCACCTCCTCATAGTTAACCTTGCCATCACTGTGCTGCACCTCCTCATAGTTAACCTTGCCATCACTGTGCTGCACCTCCTCATAGTTTACCTTGCCATCACTGTGCTGCACCTCCTCATATTTTACCTAACCATCACTGTGCTGCACCTCCTCATAGTTTACCTTGCCATCACTGTGCTGCACCTCCTCATAGTTTACCTTGCCATCACTGTGCTGCACCACCTCATAGACAGTTTACCTTGCCATCACTGTGCTGCACCTCCTCATAGACAGTTTACCTTGCCATCACTGTGCTGCACCTCCTCATAGACAGTTTACCTTGCCATCACTGTGCTGCACCTCCTCATAGACAGTTTACCTTGCCATCACTGTGCTGCACCTCCTCATAGACAGTTTACCTTGCCATCACTGTGCTGCACCTCCTCATAGACAGTTTACCTTGCCATCACTGTGCTGCACCTCCTCATAGACAGTTTACCTTGCCATCACTGTGCTGCACCTCCTCATAGACAGTTACCTTGCCATCACTGTGCTGCACCTCCTCATAGACAGTTTACCTTGCCATCACTATGCTGCACCTCCTCATAGACAGTTTATCTTGCCATCACTGTGCTGCGCCTCCTCATAGACAGTTTACCTTGCCATCACTGTGCTGCACCTCCTCATAGACAGTTTACCTTGCCATCACTGTGCTGCACCTCCTCATAGACAGTTTACCTTGCCATCACTGTGCTGCACCTCCTCATAGACAGTTTACCTTGCCATCACTGTGCTGCACCTCCTCATAGACAGTTTACCTTGCCATCACTGTGCTGCACCTCCTCATAGACAGTTTACCTTGCCATCACTGTGCTGCACCTCCTCATAGTCGTTGTGGTCTCCCTTGTCAATGACAGAACGGTCCACCCCGTACTTCCCAGCTGCCAGCTTGCGAGGCACCGATGGCTGCTCCTGTACCGGGGCCTCACTGCTTGGCTCACCATATATGCTCACACTGCAATAGCGGTAGCAGTTGTTTCATATTATAATAATTATATAATATTATAGAGAAAGTAACAAGTACATGTTCAATTAACTGGCCTGTTTATAAACACTAATTTATACCAGAAGTGATTCAATGGAGCCCAGATTCTAACATTTAATGTGACTGGTTACATATAAGATACATTTTGAACAGATGAGCTACACTCTAAAAGGGTTTTTACTGAATACCCTACTATGCTAGAGGATTTGAAACTAAAAATATGTCAGCATAATGAAACTTTATTTTTAATATCTTATCACAATTAGTAATACAAAACTTCTTCATGAATAGAAATGTACCAACAGATTATTGATTAAAACTTACACAGAAGCAAACAATACATACTCCTGTGGAGCAGCCATGGTTCCCAGCTCCTGTCGAGGAACTTCCTCCCCATATGAGTTCCGCAGTGTGCTTTTGGGGTCCACCTTCCCTGAACCATTGCCAGCCTTACCAGCATGCTTCACTTGCTTTGCATTGCAGTGAGGTACCTGAGTTACATGACCAGGTTTGGAATTGTAGGATCCCTTCTTGGCCGGCTGGTTTGTCTTCACTGCAGCAGACGTCTTTGTAGACTGGTTCACGTTTGACTGCTTTCCGTGTGTTGTGGACTGGGTGGTGAGAGGTTGGTGGGTGGAGGGAGGGGCCTGGGACGTGTGAGGTGGGCCGGAGTTGGAGCTGTGCGAGTGGGCGACACTGGTCCGGATGTTTGAGGCCTTGGAGTGAGCTGGCTGAGACTTCTGTAGTCCTCCACTGTGACTCGACAAATCTGAAATACATACATCCATGTATAGCTTAGACTACAAGTGTCTTTCAAACAGCTTTTTGATTTACATTTTAACTTCTTGAAATATCGAGCTGATCATCTTTTGATTATTATCTGGTTAACAAGAAAATATTTATGTTTTGTCTCCTAAAATAGAATTGCTTGGTGAGTTATCCCAGAACATAAAAAGTATTAATCTATTGAAAATTTTAAGAGAACAAATTTGAATTTTCATAATGACATTGATTGTCCAAGTTGAAAAATAGGGCATAATTACTATTTCAACATAGGAGGAAACAAATTACACATGCACAACTTCATATCAGACAGACAGACGGAGGGATGGACAGACAGACAGACAGGCAGACAGACACACTTAAGCCCATGAGGAATCTTGAATACACCCCTTAACAGAGGGGTATATTACTATATCACTGAATTAAAATACTACCATATATTACCATTCATTGGCTGCTCGCCATAGTCATGTTCCCCATTAGTCATGTGGCTTCGATGGCGGTCATCTGCTGGGGTACTGCTTATAATATTGGATGTCCGTGACTTATTCTGTAATGAAACATTGAAATTTTTCATGAAGGGAACAACTTTGTGTATCTACACATGACACATCATTAAGACTGTATTCCTGATCAAAGATTGAGGTGCCAAGCATTTAAGACTTTTTCAAAATTGTATCCAAATATTAATTTGTCTTATGACTTTAAATTGAAATTTCTGCCTCCTTTATAAAGCACCTTGTCGTCTTTCTGCATCCACTCGATGCGTTTCTTCTCCAGCATCTTGAGTTCCTCTCTGAGTTCCTCATTCTCCGCCTCTAGGGCCTCCATCTTGTCTCGCAGCCGAGAGTTGTTGGACGTCCAGCGTGACTCCTTCCGCTTCATTTCCTCCTGGAGCTCTGACAACTGCAACAATATATCAGCATTAATAACCCCGTGATCAGACATGCATTGTTGAAAAAAAACTAACTAAATAACCCATGACCAGGACTGCAATGTGGAAAAAAACATAAACTAAATTAACTAAAATATCGCATGACAAGGGCTGCATTGTCAAAACTTATACATGATCTTAATTTAGCTTTATTTCAGCAATACATGACAAAGCTGCCATGATACAGAAAGGGAACCAATCAATATTAAAGCTGTGACCTAATGTTCATTTACATTCTTAAGTTGTTGCAGTAAATAAAAGTCAGTAAAGTGTGGTTAACAACAGTTCACTGAAATGCAAAGCAAAGAAAGTACCTGCATGCGTAAATTTTCTATTTCTTCTCTCTCCTTTTTGTCAGGGCCAGCTCTAGCTGCTTTCTGGTACTTGTCAAACATTTTACGCTCGTGCCTTTAAAAAATAATACATAATATCTACAGTATTAAAACTATAAGCAGCCTAAATAGTAGCTATTTCTTGTCACTTATCATTAACTATGACTGACAAATTAATTTTCTTCAATTAACCCAACCCACAACCAGTCAAAACCCATTTCATGACAACTCCCCATATAAATATGACGTTTCAACCCCCTTGTAGTTTGTTGCTATTTGATTTTATAATTTGAGGTTTAATTTACTAATGTGAGTGAAGCACGCTGCAAACAGATGATCACATGAGATTGTGCACAACTCTACCTTAACATATGTCTGCCCCATAACAAACAAAAACAAGGGCTGTTTTTAAAACATGCATGCCCCAAATATGGGCTCTACGTTGTAGTGACAGCCATTGTGTGAATATGTTTTTTGTCACTGTGACCTTGACCTTTGACCTAGTGACCTGAAAATCAATAGGGGTCCTCTGCCAGCCATGATCAATTTACCTATGAAGTTTCATGATCCTAGCCATAAGCGTTCTTGAGTTATCATCCGGAAACCATTTTACTATTTCGGGTCACCGTGACCTTGACCTTTGACCTAGTGACCTGAAAATCAATAGGGGTCATCTGCGAGTCATGATCAATCTACCTATTAAGTTTCATGATCCTAGGAATAAGCGTTCTTGAGTTATCATCCGGAAACCATTTTACTATTTCTGGTCACCATGACCTTGACCTTTGACCTAGTGACCTCAAAATCAATAGGGGTCATCTGCGAGTCATGATCGATGTACCTATAAGTTTCATGATCGTAGCCATTAGCGTTCTTGAGTTATCATCCAGAAAAACCATTTTACTATTTCAGGTCACCGTGACCTTGACCTTTGATATAGTGACCTGAAAATCAATAGGGGTCAACTGCGAGTCATGATCAATCTACCTATCAAGTTTCATGATCCTAGGCATATGCGTTCTTGAGTCATCATCCGGAAACCATTTTACTATTTCGGGTCACCGTGACCTTGACCTTTGACCTAGGGACCTGAAAATCAATAGGGGGTCATCTGCCAGTCATGATCAATGTACCTATGAAGTTTCATGATCCTAGGCATAAGCGTTCTTGAGTTATCATCCAGAAGCCATTTTACTATTTCGGGTCACTGTGACTTTGACCTTTGACCTAGTGACCTGAAAATCAATAGGGGTCATCTGCCAGCCATTATCAATCTACCTACGAAGTTTCATGAACCTAGGCATAAGCGTTCTTGAGTTATCATTCGGAAACCATTTTACTATTGCGGGTCACTGTGACCTTAACCTTTGACCTAATGACCTGAAAAACAATAGGGGTCATCTGCGAGTCATGATCAATCTACCTATCAAGTTTCATGATCCTAGGCCTAAGCGCTCTTGAGTTATCATCCCGAAACCATTTTACTATTTCGGGTCACCGTGACCTTGACCTTTGACCTAGTGACCTGAAAATCAATAGGGGTCATCTGCGAGTCATGATCAATGTACCTATGAAGTTTCATGATCCTAGACCGAAGCGTTCTTGAGTTATCATCCGGAAACCACCTGGTGGACGGACCGACAGACCGACAGACGTGCAAAGCAATATACCTCCTCTTCTTTGAAGGGGGGCATAACAAACAAGCATGGCTGACTGAAATTGTACAACCCCTTCTGAAATATACTAAGGATGTGTCAAAAACATTCAAGCATGACAGGCTGAGCTATTGTATACTGTATTTGACTATATTTCAGCCATATCAAAACACTCACTTAAGTTTCTTCAGCTCCTCTTTCTTGAACTCTTCAAATCTCTTCAACTCCTCTGCCTTCTCCCTCTCAAACTCTTCAATCTCCTTCTTCAGCTTAGCAAGTCCCTGCCAACACATGATCAACATGACAAAACACTGGTACGCAGGACTGCCCCTGTCTCAACATTTTCTTTAACCATAGTTGCCTTTCTATGGTAAACTTCTTATCTTTTTGGCTATTTTATAGGTTTAAAGAAGACAAAATGCAGCAAAATAGAATTTTCTATAAACAATTTGGTCAATTTGTACCCAGTGCCTAATTTGTCTAATGGCAGAGTAAGCCCTTGGTACGAAAAAATTGAATACAATATACTACTTTCTTCCCTGGCTTTACTCTGTTTTCACCACAGTAACAAGATGATCACAGTCAATAACTCAGTCTTGGCTTACAATTTCTGTCTACTTGTTAATTAGAGAATGTCTGCACAATTGCAAATGACAAAAAATGGATTAAGAAATGTCCATTTGACTGTTTATTCATTACACTCAATGAAATCACCAAAATTTGATAAATTTCAAAGGTCACTAATAAATATTTTTTAAGGAAAAAAGGGAACCAAAACTGAATATCAACTGTACTTTATAAAGGCTAAATAAAATTATGATCACTTTGAATTTTGTCTTTTCCCAACTGACCAGCAGCCTTAACCCTAGCAATCCCATTTTCAGTTTCAGTGCCTTTACCGTTTTAATGAAACATTTGGCTTTTTTTAGACATCTGACAAACTTTTTTGTATCATTTTGCAGTGAAAATTGAGGTCAGTACAAATCAAAAGCTGCAGGAAATTTATTTTGCTATTAAATTTGTCAGAAATATAATCAATTGCCATTCTGTTTAAAAACATAAGCAAAAAATGAAAAACATAAACGGTAAATCATGATGAAATTTACCACATATTTATTAAACTAGTTGTATGGTCAAAAATAATAATTAGTTAATTTGCATATTTAATCCGTTCATCAGTGCACTTAAAAAGTTTAAGGTCAAATGTAATTAAAGCCACATTTTTTCAGCGGCATGGCGTCTCATTGCCGCCCACCTCCTCTCGCTCCGTCCTCAGCTTGGCAAGATGGCCGTTCTCGCTACGGAACTTCTCGATCTCCCGCTCCAGTTCTATGAGCTTGTCTCTGAGCACCTTGGACTGGACGCCCTCTCCCCCGCCAGCCTGACTGGCCTGCTTCACCCTCTGTAAGTCCTGAATGGGTGACAGCAAATATAGGCCTAAGAGTTTATGGTTGAACAAGTTCCAACTACACTTGAAGCTTGAAAGTTGTTTGAGAATCTTAGAGAGTGGTGGATCATTCAAATTCATTTTGACCCTTTAAATTTTTAGCAATCATCATCTTAGGGAGGAGAGGATCATTCAAATTCTGATTAATAACATTCAAGAACATCCTTCATGTTCATTTAGACCCTTGCAACATTAGCAATCATTATTTCGGTGAAAACCAGAATTTATATTACTTTCAATGATTTTGACCACAATATGTCACAATCCCAGCCTTACTTCTACATGACCGCTACGAGAAACACACAAATAATTTTGTTGTCACAGGCCTTGACTGTTAGTTCACAGTTACTAACCAAAGGTGTGAAAACAGTTTGAGCAATCCTACTAGAGTCATTTATTACTGACTAGATTAATGACTTGGTATTCATAATAAGAAATGTGGATAAAAAGACGCCTACCGTTAGTTGAATAAATCTAGTATTTGATGTAACAAAAAGAGAAACAAATGGCAGACACATTAAACATTACCTGTTCTTCCTGTTTTACTTGGACTGGTTTTAGCTGGGGAAACAATTTTGTGACCAGTTTTGAAGTGGGTGGGGTATCCTTTTGATCGCTGGAGATTTCTTGTGGAGCTGGACACATTGGAGTAATTATTTTATATATTATTATTACCCCAGTAACAGTAACACAGTACATTTATTTAAAAACAAAATTACATCAGACTTAGTGTTGTGTAGAAAATCATGTCAATTTCAACTCAATACATACTAAATCTTATGTTCATTGATTATTGTAAAAAATAAATTTTGTTTTGATGCATGGCTTTTTACCTGATCGAGTGAACACCCCTGTGCATTAATTCCTACACATCCAATATCCCAGTATGGGTTATTAATTTGATAAATCAGGCAGAATTGCTAAATTAACTTACACAAAAAAACAACAACATCAAAGTGCTTAACATTCCCAGGTAAGTAAACATATTTCCATTTATTACATACCTTGAACTTTGTCTGGCTTCTTAGATTCCTCTATAAGAGTTTTGTCATGGCCTGGCTCAGTTTCACCTAACTTAGACTTGCCCAGTTTTGGATTAGGTGTATTATCATTCCATTCTTCATCATCATCAAAATGAAGTGCCTTCTTTTCACTCATCACTTTTTGCGAACCTTTATTATGTGATTTGTCATCATCATCATTATCATCACTGTAACTGCTGTTCTTCTTGTTACCTATAGAATCAGTGTCGGAATGATAGGAAAACTTTGTTTCCTCTTTCAAAACTGTCACAGGATTCATCTTTTCCTTTGATATAACCATTGGTGATTTAGAGCTCATAGTGATTAAACCTGTATTAAAATTGGTGGTTAAGAAATCCTTCTCAGTAATGCCATTTTGATGGGTGGCCTTAGTTTGATCGTCCTTGCGCCCAGCCACTTTTCGTGTGAACACTTTTGTAGGAGATTCCTCTATGATAAAATCTTCATCAGAGGTAGTTTCAGAATCAGAAGAAGAGTCGCTGACCGTCTCAAATTCCTGTTCCGACCCCGATGTCACACTGGTCTCTGTCATACCCGTGTAACTCAGAACCCGCACCAATTTTTTGTCTGTTGAACACACTGAATCATTTTTTGATCCCTCATGAACACTAGACACTAACTGCCCCATATGGTCAAAGCGACAATTCCCTCTACTGTTCAACATCTCTGAATGACTGGAGTTCATTTTTGTCCTATCCCCAGAGTCCCTGTGTTCACTGCTGTCAGAATCACTGTCACTGTCGGACTCACTACTGTCACTGCTCTCACTCGCGCTTTTTTCTTCTTGAATTGGCATCGACTTTGGAGCTTCTTTCCTTTTTATATGTTTCACTTCCACTTGTGTTTCAGCACCATTTTTATTAAATTCTGGTAGAAGGGCAGGCTTGTTGGAATGTCTTACTAGATTCAACTTGTTTTGGGGCATGTTTTTCTGACTAGCCTCTTTATGCTGCTCCAGTTTTCTTATGAGAGCTGCCCTAGGGCTCACTGGCCTTACTACATCTGGGTTCTGGAATATAAAATGACGCTTAACAAAGTGATTTTTATTTTTTTATCAAATAACTATTGTAATGACATTATTTAACCCATTTTTGCCTAGTGGACTCTCCCATCCTTCTAAATTGGATCAATGTATTTCCAAAATTAGGGATGTCTAGTATACTTATTTCTATATTTAGAATATTTCTTACAGAAATTCCTTGAAGCAAACAGCTCAGACCCTGATGAGATGCCGCATCATGCAGCGTCTCATCTGGGTCTACACTGTTTGCCAAGGCCTTTTTTCTAGACGCTAGGCATAAATGGGTTAATTCTATAACATGGGTAAATGCAGTGACTGAATGTTCAAAATAACAACTGAATTACGGGTAAACGTGAACCGTTTATAAATCAGATAAAATACAATCCGTGAAATGTACAATAAAAACAAACTAATATAAACAAAATTGTGTAAATACCTTCTTATTTGTTTCTTTTACAAGTTAAATTCAAGCAGCTTTGTTATAAACTGCTTACTTAAAATGTGTTATCCTACATGGTAAGTTCTTATGCAAATGTTTAAAGTGTTAACTATGCAAAGTAGTTTTGTCTTGCATTACTCTATTAATGAAGTAAATGCAATGGGTGGTATCAGTTATGAAATTTAGCAAAAGCCAGCAACAAATGCCTGTCTGGCAACATTTGAAACCTTCTCAATTTCATACAGGCAGGCTCTTGATACTTTTTAGTCCCAAGTTATAATATAAAAACAAGTGCTTATTGGTTAATCAATTCATTTCCATGACTGGGCGGTATCTGCTGTACCTTGGGCCCGACCCCGGGAAGGATGCGATCACTCTGGAGGCCCCTCAGACCCCGGGTCACTATGGACGAGTTGCTGCAGAATGACATGTTGTCTGCAAACTGCTCCAGTATCTCAAACTCATCCAGCTCCGCAAGGTCTTGCTGTGGAGTAGATTTCATAGCGGTGAACAATATGTGGGATGAAAGGCTTGCGCTTTTACAGGATTTCGGGTTTCTGGGTATTTTAAAACCATTAGCTGTTAAAAAGTATCAGAGGGGATCTGGATGGCTATCAAAATTGGTGGAGATAACATTAACAAAAACATTATCACCTAGTTTCATCATGATCTGATTTAAACTGTTAGAGTACCAGAGTGGACAAGTTGAATACCCCATATTTTTATTTAATTCTAGGGAAATAACTCAGAAGTGCACAATACATTCTAGGTGGTGGCCGAGATAGTATTCCAACAAACTTCATCACAAAGTTACATTATGATCAGTTTAAAACTGTTTCCAGACAGGGTTAATTTGGTTGTTTTTTTTAATAATGAAAGGGCCATAATCCAAAAGTGCCTAAAGTGCTAGTAATTAAAGCTGGTCAAGCTATTAAGCCCATAAACATTATCACAAAGTTTAGAGCTGATTCAAGGCTCTTACATTAGAATTGCTTGAATTAATTTGGCTTGTTAAGGATCATGGCGGAGATATTATGTAAACATTATCACTAAGTTTATGAACATTATCACTAAGTTTATGATGATCTGATATAAATTGTTTGAGTTAATAAGCCAAAGCCATTCTCTGAACCACAGCCCACCACGTTGTTTTAAACAGGTGACGAAAATTCAGAAGTATTTCATGTTCACATGCAAAAACATGCCACTGCAAGTTTGTAAAGCTTTTTTATCTGTAGACAGTTAAAAAGTTGATTCAACAACAAGTTGTGTGCTACCTCAGACTCCTTTTGCCTCTGTTTCATGTTTGCAATAAAGGAGGCATCGTCAGGAAATGACTCTGCCTTCCTGGGTTTTATCTCGTCATTCACAGTGCTCGACCCCTTCACCTGCTTCTCTGGTGCATTGCCAGCGGCGGATGGCCTTGGGTCCTGAGGAAAGTGTTAACATAGCCAAGTATAAATTAATGCCTAAAGTGTCGTCCCAAATTAGCTTGAGCAATCCAGACAGGCTAAAAAGGGATGGCACTTTCCGCCTTAACTAGATTTTTGCTGACAAAATGTTTTGAGAAAATGAAGATGTTTTCAAATGTCATTCTTTATTGGTCATTTGGAAACAGTTATGCATGTAGGACAAAACATGATTATCCACATGATCAGCTCTTAGCATTTAAAGATACTTCAATAAGGCTGTTAGGTTTAGTCCTTGTAACACTCAATATCACAGTGACCTTGACCTTTGTACTTGTGACCCCTATTTCAATATTTCATCTACTGTTCAAAGCAATTGCAAATGTGAAGTATCAAGCCAATCAGTCGATTCCTTGACAAGTAATTGATCAGAAACTATTTTCACACTTATTATGGATAGTGACTTTGACCTTGTGACCCCAATTTCAATAGGGGTCATCTAACTGGCCAAGGCCAAGGCACATGGGAAGTATCAAGTCTATTCGTTGACTAGTTATTGATTAGAATCGATTTTCACACTTATTGTGACAGGGACCTTGGCCTTTTACCTAGTGACCAAAATTTGGATAGGGTCATCTACTGTCCAATGCAAATGCAAATGTGAAGTATCAAGCCAAACAGTCAATTTGTTGACCATTTATTGATCAGAAACTAACTGGTCTACCGAAAGACCAACTGACCAACATCAAGCAAAACAATATACCCCCTCATCCTTGAAGGGGGGCATAAAGAAATACAATCTTCAATGTAATAGTCACTGTGGGTAATATATATGTACATGCAACTGCCCCTAACCTTGTTGTCCTGTTTATCCTGTTTTTGGTTTTTTGTAGACTGTGATTGTTTTTTATGACTAGGTTCTGGTTTTTGCTGCTGAGTTGACTGACTGCCCGGCTTTTGAAGACTGGTTGCTGATTTGCTCTTGCTAGGTGGCTTTGATGTATTCTTTCCTCCTAAAATTGATTAAACAAGACAAAACTTCAAAAATTGCTTCTTCAATTTTATCAACATTTCCCATGACTTGCCTAACTCATATATCCTGTTTACAAACTGGCAAATCATCTGTATTAAAAACACCAAAGACCACAGTTATGGGTCAAATATTCTGTATTAAGACCAAAGTTATGGGTCAACTCATCTGCATAAAAAAAAACAAAGACCACAGTTATGGGTCAAATCATCTGTATTAAGAAAAAACAAAGACCACAATCATCTGTAATAGGACTAAACAAAGAACTCGGCTACTGATCAAAACGTATGTATTAGGAACAAGAGATATGTTTGTCAAAAACACAATGCCCCCTACTGCGCTGCATTGAAATAAAATTTCTATTTATCATTTGGCATGTATAGAAATCATCTCCCTTTAAAGATATTTCTTCCCTTGAATTTTGTCCAATCCAACCAGGGGGGGGGGAGGGTCTCACAGTCAATTATGACCATGTCAGACATCACGGACAACCAAGGCCTGTGGTTTAAAAGAGATCATAGCCAGAGTTGATCATGTATTTATGGACATAAGTCCACAGGTATGTAATGAACATCAACGAAATTATAATTATATCATAAAAAAAAATAATTGAAAAATCATTCATTTGGGTTATAAATAATCAAAATAATAAATCTGTACAGTAACTGTGAAAAGAACTTCAATTCTTAGTAAGAAAATATATAATATGAGATATATAATTATATCAATTACTTCCCTTGAAAAAAATTGTCTGTAACAAATCTCTATTTTTAGTAGCAAATAATTAAAAGCCACTACCGTGACTGTAGATTCACCACTCAAAATGTGCAGCTCCATGAGATACACATCCATGCCAAATATATAAAGTGGCTATGTTCAATATTGAATAATTTTCTCCCTTTTTAAAGCTTATTACTTCCCTTAAATCTGTATTTTTTACCATAGACCGTAAAGGATGACCTTGACCTTTTACCACAATGTGTTTGTCAGAAACACAATGCTGCATACTGCGACGCTTTGATTTATTTAACAAAAATATATACGTGGGCAGGTCAGATAACTATAATGTCCATTTAAAGCTTATTACAATGTACTTCCCTTGACTTTGTTTTTTCGACCCTAGACCTTGAAGGATGATGTTCACCTTGAAATTTTACCACTCAAAATTTGCAGCTCCATGAGATACACATGCATGCCAAATATCAAGGTGCTATCTTCAATATTTAAAAAGTTATGGCCAATGTTTAAGTTTTTTCGGACAGACGGACAGACTGACATACTGATATACTGACTGACGGACAGTTCAACTGCTATATGCCACCCTACCGGGGGCATAAAAACCAAAGGCTACAGTGATGGGTCAATTATGGCTACATAATATAAAGATCTACAAATGAAGAATGAAGTGCTCTCCTGAGTACAGACAATTATTTACCTCGCTTGGTATTCAATGAACCTGAGCTTGCACTTTCTGTCAGTTTTTGTGTAGCTGCTTTTGAGACAGTCTGTGGTTTCTTAGATCTTGGTGGCCGTGTCCCAGGCTTCTGCTCATACCTTGCAATACCCTGACCCTTCTTGAGAAATGTCTTCTTTTTTGTTACCGGAGATTCTGTTGCCTCATTGGTTTTCTTCAACTTATCAAGGAAAAAACTGTACAGTTTGAAAATAGAAATAACACAAAATAGTGGTATTCAATTAATTTAAGAATTTTAGATAAACTTTAATGGTAATATCATATTCCTACATCAAATTAAAATCTGTTCATGCAATTTATAATCAGTGTGAAAACAAATTTAAAAGCAACTTGCACTAACTATTTATTAATTATCCTCAATTTTATTAAAACAATGACTAGTTTCTCGATTCTTTAAAAAAAAAATCCTTCTATTTTCTTTATGTAGGAAAATAAGCAGTATTTTTGGCATTTTGTTGTAAACAACTGTCTTTAGCAGGGAAATGAAAATGAAAATCCTCTAGTATTAAAGCTTTGAGGAGAAAAAAAGCATGCTTTTGAAATTATTTTCCATATGATGACTTAATAATATCAAATATACCTGTTGAAGGCTTATTTGCAATATGACCAAGTTGTTAGTCTAGCATAAAGTCCTTAAACAAAAACTAAACTATATCATCGATAGTCCCAAATCATCCCTAACAATGGACATGATGATAAATGAATGGCAATGAGATGCGAGCCATACCCTCTGCTCTTCTGCCTTTAGTTGCTCCTCTAAAAGCTGCTCAAATGTCTTGCCCCCCTCAATCCCTGGTCGTATGGGCACCTCATCAATATCCATCCCTCGGTCCACCTACATTCAAAGACAAGAAACCAGTAGCATACATCAGTGATGCGATGGGAAAACTGGGCTCTATGCATGCGCTGAGAAAACTGGAATATATGCATGTGCAATATGTGTTGTGTTTTATTTGACTTTTACAGTTACAACGGCTATTATAGGGCGAGACTGTCTGCCTACAGAGTGGATTGATGTTCAAAAGAGACATCCTTCAAGCAGGAAAGAAAACAAGCAAATTCTTTGAATTTATATCCCCCGCCAATATACTTCTGGACACAAAAGTTTTCTGGACTGATGGACAACGCCAATTGTGCATCATCCTCTTATCAATATATATATATACTCATACCAAGTTTCAATGAAATCCGTATAAGCACTTCCAAGATATGGCTCTAGACACACAAAAAAAGCATGTTTTCAAGATACAAAGGGCCATAACTCTGTTATTAGCCGATGGTGAACTATGCCATTTTGCGTGCATCATCCTCTTATCCATATAATTTTTATATACTCATAACAAGTTTCAATGAAATCTGCCAAAGCACTTCCAATATATGGCTCCGGCCACAAAAAAGCATTTTTTCAAGAAACAAAGGGCCATAACTCCGTTATTATCAGATGGTGTATAATGCCATTTGGCTTGCATCATCCTCTTATCCATAAATATACTCATACCAAGTTTCAATGAAATCCGCCAAAGCACTTCCAAGATATGGCTCCGGACACAAAAGTGCCGGACGGACGGAAGGATGGAAAGACGGACGGACGGATGGACGGACAACGCCAAAACAATATCCCTCCGCCTATGGCGAGGGATAATAACAGCGTGAAGTGTCAACACTAACAAAATGTACTGAATGCACAGACAAATCTGGGACAACAATTGAATCTTTGAGACAAGCCTGTGTGTTCACATTATATGCATCCAATGTAAATGTTATTTGCTAATTTTATGCAGATTTTAAAGATGAATGTCAATTAAGTTTAGAAATCAAGAACATCCGATACAACTCATTCGTTCACATGCATACTATACAACATGTTACATTGTATAAAATTCATTTTATGTGAAGCATTATACTTTTATACTTAAAATTTAAAACAAAACTTAAATCCTTTAAGTCATTATATCAATAATCATAACAAATTATATCTGCCACAATAATTTTGTTCCATAAATAATATACCATGGTGACGGATTAAAGCAAATCAATCTAGGGCCATACATTGTAAAGTTTTTAATGTCATGATACTTTAAACTCTTTTGTGAGAATAACACATAATACCATCTATAGAGAAAAAGGCAGCTGTGTGTGGGGGGGGGGGGGGACAAACCTCTATTTGTGTTTCCTGTTCCTCCTCTGTATCCTCCTCCTCCTCTGTCTCATAACTGTCGTCCTCAGAGTGCCTATGGTCCCTGTGACAGTGGTCACTATCCTCCTCTTCTTCTGTGATCTTTGACTCATTGGGCCTGCTCAAAGCAAACTCAGTATTATGAAAAACACTGACAATATTAAAAGTTTAAGGAACAACTTATTCATTGTAAATGTTGCATTCTTCTTGCATGTATTGATTTAAAGACAAGTCCACATTTACCTAAATAATTATCTACTAATGTATTTATTGAATTGTATTTCTTAAATAAAGGTAACACTGCATTTCAATTTTAGATAAAAGTTTTTAAATGAAAATCTTACCTAGAGATCATAGAATAATATTCACAAATTGGCACTTCATGTTTTTAACTTTTTTTCTCATTTAAGAAAGACATTTAATAAGAGTAAGTTAAAAAACACTTAAAAAGGATAGCGTATGATGCTCTATTGAAATCACCAGCAATCAGAAAACAGTCACTATAACTAAATGATAAAGATCAAAATGGTATTTATTTACAACTGTTTTCAAAGTTTATTTTATCATGATTGGTACGACATCCATTGAAAAACAATTTCTCAGAAGTATAATTATTTGATTCATAGACTGCTTCTTACTTAAGACACTACTAAATTACAGGTATAGTATCACAACGAATACAGTTTGCTGCTTAAAAAGGCAGTCTGGAAAGCCGGACCTATCTGATAACATTTCCAATCATGTTCTCTCGTAGTTTTAAGTACAGCACAAAGATAAGTCATGGAGAATATTTGAGCATTATAACTTTTAATCCCGTTAAATATCTGCCCCCAAAATAAATAAAATAGTTTTGTGCAACACTTTTTGCGTTGACCAATCCAAAGAATCAAGTTTGGGGATGCAAAAAGGAGCAGGGTCAGGGCTCAGCACACTGCTGTTTCATTTCAGATCTTTCCCTATGAATACGCTACCTGGACTGTACTGCGTTGTGCATGTCCAGGAAGGTTGGTGACTGGGAGGACAGGTTCAGGAACTCTGTGTCCGCCTCCAGCTCTGCAAACGACCGGTGCAGCTTCTTGGGCGCCTGAACAGCAGAGAACACTTTAAAGAGGAGCAATCCAATGAATACCCAAAGCATTATGTCAGCTACAAATAACTCTGTAATGCCTGGATCACTGGGGTTGAACAGTTCCTTAAATATCTATACTTCAAGGTAATGACATTTTGCAATTTTAAATTTAAGACAGGAAGTAGTTCCATTAAAAGCATACACAGTTTTATGCAGACTTATCAACCAAGAATCAGTATGAAATTCTAGTCACACTGTTGAATGTCCCACAATATATAAATGTGATTATATTACAACAAAGCATAAAGTATACACAGTTGAGTTACACAAAAATGTAATCCTAAAGCACACTCCATTACAGGGTTATAATGCATTGGCAAATAGCTTTCAGAACTTTAGTTCTAATAGAGAGCCATGATGTCCCTGAATTGCTCACCTGAGTTCAAGGTACGCTAATTGCCAAAGACTTGATCATGTGACCCATTTTGAGATGTACATGAGAAAACCAGATTTCAAACTTGGCCTCAATATTTTCGAGATGAACATTCTTACCAAGATTCATTAAGATCGAGTCATAAATGTGGCCTCTAGAATCATAGACCTAGTTTATGGATTCACATAAATAGGGAATTTAACTCTGCATAGATATTGTCAAGAAAAACACCAAGTTTCATCGATATATGCGGTTTCTAGGTCGATAACATGCTTTTTTTTAAAGATTTAATTAGATGATCTAGATTTTCAAATCGAGTCACCCAGATTTAAACAAAGGCTAAACACTGTCAAGAATAATCTTGTGACCACCAAGATTAAGTAATAAATCAAGCCTTTAAAGAGATTACAAGTTTTGTTTTCAATCTGACCTTGTTGTCCAGTGTTTTTTGCATGTGACACAGATTCAAACTCAGTGAGATTTTTTCAAGAAAAAAATCTTAACAAGATTTCATCAAGATTGATTCATTAATTTGGCTTCTAGAGTCGTAAGAAGGTTTCCCTTAAATTTTTATCTTGATTTTAAAAGCATGAAATCCAGATTCAAACTCAACCTAAATATTTTCAAGATAAACATTTTTACCATATTCAATCAAGTTCTGATAAAATATGGCCATCTGAGTGGTCCTAGCTAAATAATTACAAACTACAATACACCATTGACAACATTTGACAACATTGCAGACAAAAGGTGACCCCAATAGGTCACAATAAGCACAAAGCATAATTATTCTAAGTTTTAGAATGGTGATTATTAAAATAACAGAAGGGATGTAAGTTCATTATCCCCATTTAAAAGGTTAACCACAAGCCCATGGTTTCAAATTGTTCAATTGACCCTGCTAGCTCTGAAATGAAAAAGAAGGAAATCAGCTGAAAGGAAAAGAAATTCTATCCCTTTGTGGCATCCAGTTTATTATGATATCATGACCTATAAGGTAGCAAGAGTCATCCCCTACATTTACAAGTATTATAAAATATTTCTATCAGTTAGACTTAAAGCACTTTTGCTATCAGCAGTTATACAAATTGTAACATGATTTCCTCACATCCAGTTCATGCTTGTTGAACCTCTGTTGGTACTGGATGGGTTTCGTGGGCCGGTTAAGGGCACCCACGTCAACACTGGCCTCGGACGCAGAGTCTGGGATGGGGAACATGCCTTCCTCCACAGTGGCCTGACTGCCCCGGTTGGAGTTTGTGTCGCTGAACAGGTCTGGATTGGTCTTGATCTCATCATCATCTTCCTTTGGCTGTACGTACATCACTGGCTTTGGAAGGGCACCTGTCGACTAAAAACCGAAATTTGTTTAACAAAAATACTCAGAAATATTATACTAACAAAAAAAACCTGTGACCTTGAGTTTTGACCTGGTGACTTTAAAATTTCTCTTTCTAAAATGTAATCACTTCACAAATTTTCAGGATCTAGGTCACAGCATTCTCAAAATATCTTGCTGAAACTAATTAACTATGAAAGGCTGGGCCTTTTAAGCTTTAGAATTAAACAACATCTTTCAAACACTATGTCAGTAGTACATGTTATTACCAGATCACCAATGACAATTGTTACAATATTTTTAATTCTTGCATCCATTTCCAATAACAATCATCTTTAATGAAACGAATAATTTACATATTTTTCTCAGTAATAATTGATATGTCTATTTCACATGAATAAACATTTTGTCATTTTGTAGGCCCTTGAACAAGTTCCATTTAGACGATTGGTCCCCGCCCCTACCTGTGTGAGCTGTGCCTGCTGCTGCTGACTGATTGCGTTCATCAGCTCACTGATGTTGGTGCCCGGTGGCAGCTGACGACGGGGAGGGGTGGAGGTCTCACTGTACCCAACCATGCCTCCTCCTGAAGAGGAATAATCACCGGTTTTCACTACAGAGTCATGCACCATAGAACTCGTGCATTTGCTGCCAGAAGCCCCAGTGCTTTTGCTGATGGCAGTTTAGGGGTAATTTATTCAAGTTTATTTTTCCAGAGATTTTCAGCCATGGAAGTATCCAAACATTCCCCTTAGGAAATGACCTGATTACAAGTAAAATCATTATTTAAGAAAAAGAATGAGAAAATAAGCTGCACTGATTAAAAGGATAAGGGTTGCAAGCAAGGCTAGAATTTTGACAATATCAAAGTCTAATCTAAATTCTCATATGGATAATAATGTTGATCCTGTGCCATGAAAATTCATTGGTCCCTCACCATGCCATTTTCAAGACCAATTAGCCTTTTGTGTCCTTTAACAATTCCAAATATAGTCTTTAACAGAGACCTTTGTGTTTACCTTTGATTGGATAGCAATAAATAACAAAGTGTAGGATCAGCTGTCGGTCAAAAGCCAATAAGAGCCTTGTGTTGATCAATTTAAGACCTTGAATATTGACTTAGGTAAAACAAGGTAAAATCTAATATAAACCACACACAAAATGACTCTTTTTAAGTCAAGTGCTAAGCCCAGTTAACATTCAAGATTAAAATAGACCTGGAAATTGAAATATTTTAAGGTATTTTAAAATTAATTGATTAAGCTGAGGCATCATAATCTTGATAACAATTGCATAACTTGAATGAAACGATCGTTACAAAATTACATGTACTTACCAGAATCTCGCTGTTTGGTTATTATACTCTGCATTCTTTCTTGCTCTTTCTTGAGCAAGTTCAGTTGTTGATGTTGTTGTGACATGAGCATTTCTTGTTGTTGCTGTTGCCAGTTTCGTAGCTCTTTAAATCTTTGCAATAGCCTTGCCTGTTCTAAGGCCTGGTGCTGTTCTATCATATCCCTGTTGGAATCTACAGGTGTAAACAGTTTCAATGTAAGAAGAATTTGATGCAACAGTCGTGCTATTGCCCCGAGGCATAAGAATGCATGTTGATAGAAATTAGACAAGTTCTTGAATAATACCTAAAGTTCAGCAATATGTGATGTTCATTCTGAAAATGACTGCGATTAAACTGTTAAGCATACAGTTGTAGTTTCTGTTACTAAAAAATCATAATTATACGAGGAACATTCTCTTTTTGTTTACTTTGCACTGGTACCTTTCAAAAAGAAGTGATCATCAGATACAATAGTTTCAGGCTTAGTATAAGAACTTCAGAGAAAGTAAACAACAAGTCTCGGACAACAACAACATAAAGGCAAAGAATATTATTCTGTGTCTCATAGTAGCAATTTTTTTCCCTTCTTTATAAAGTACTGGGAAACGGCACTTTTCCGATGGTGGGAACAAACAACTAAAAATTTCCCAATTACTGTAAAAAACAATCCTGATTCAAGGTTTCCCAATTTTTTTAAAACTTCTTAGTTTTTATAAAATATATTATAATTGTACATGTATTTCCCTATGCAGATAATATAATTTTGACAACTTGACAACACTTGACTTAGTTTTCAATTTGAAAGCATTTGTTAAAATTGCTGTATAGTTACCATTCTTCTGTGAAATAATGCTAGCTGAGCTAGTGTTGAGATTTGGTGTGAGACCTGTTTGTCTCTCTGCCATCAATCTATCAAAGTTCATGGTTTGCATCATCATCTGACTCTGAATGTCCATGTCCCACATGGGGTAAGTTCCACTCATTGGGGTTGACATAGGCGGAGGCATTACTGGGTAGCCATTCATATTTGGGGCACGCATCTGCATGGCATATCTGGGGTCAAGCACTGGTCCCATGCTCACAGGGACCTGGGGAAACCCCGGCTGGCCAAGTCCACCAGGCCATCTCTCCATACTGATGATAGTGTCAGTTCTTGATATTCAAGCAATGTTTCACATAAATCTCACAGAGGCTGTTAATCACATTACAGTCCACATCTAAAAAAAAAAGAAATGCATTTTAACAGAAAACAATAGCTGTCTCCATAGGAAGGCATATGCCACCAAAAAATACTTTTTCAAAACCTTTGAAACCTTAGCACGGACCCTAAGTTCAAGGTCAAAGGGGTCAAAATTTTTGTGCGTATGGAAAGGCCTTGTCCACATCCACATGCATACCAAATATGAAGGTTACATCTGAAGCGACATAGAAGTTATGAGCATTTTTCGAAACCTAAACGCAAAAGTGTGACGGACAGACAGACAGACAGTGCAATCACATGCCCACTTTCGGGGGCATTAAAAACTGTTCATTGACTTATTTTAATTTATTTACTTTTTTATGTTTATGTAATACATAATGCATAAAAAAAAATTATGACCTCACCTGTCAATAGTGTGATGTACATGGTTTGAGTTCTAAAATATTCACATAAAAATGATAATTTTTTTAATTTTGAATTCAAACAAATACTTTAAACAATAGAATGAGCACACTTGTCTTGATTTAACAAAAACAGCTCAGTGTTGTTTAATTCATAGCTAAGGACTATTTGTCTCTAACCACATAAAACATAACTTAATCTAATCAATCATTAAATTGTGAGAGACAATGGTCTTGCCTATTAAAAACATTCACCAGCACCTAATCAAAGTCTTGATTACACTGTTGCAATCAAACATTTGGTATAAACGGCCAGTCATCAAACCATTGAATATCAAGCTAATTTGTTGAATTGATATCCCCCACAAAATAAATTTGTTTATGGATGGGTGCAAATCCCTTGATATATAGTATAATCATAACAAATATTCATGTGTAGGGTAAATGTTTGTATGAATTGCAATCAGTTATCGTCATTCATATATATATACATTTTGTACCCATGAAGTTTCATGTTGAAATCTTGGAGAGTATCTGAGATATAGCCTTAAAAAGTTACATCATACAAAAAACATTAAAGGGCAATAACTCTTAGTTAAGAAAGTGTAAAGTTATGGTTCATGTGCATGGCACTTCTTCCCATTGATTTATACACATCCATGAAATTTAATGTGACACGTTGTATTGTATATGAAATTTAGCCCAGAAAAGTTCCATCGATATTCATATAAACAACAACAAAAGGCAATAACTCTTATTTTCAAAAGTGAAGGGTTGTGTTTCTTAAACATGGCACTTCTCATTAATATCAATACTGACAATTTAATTAATGCAAACAATAAAACAATTAACAATTTACTTTCAACAATTTATTAAATTCTGGTTAAATCCAGGTCAAAACTGCTTATTTAACCCTGTAAAGCTGATAGTTAAATACACACACAAGGTAACCGTAAAACTGATAGTTAAATAGACACACAAGGTTAACTTGTATCTGGATGTCACACCGGAATGGGAGTGTACTAGATTGCAATAGGCATTAGGCCAATAGAACTTGAAAATTTGATTCGCTGAACATATTTAGTTCAAACTTAGACTTTAAGTATACTTTTTTCATAACTTATTTTGACAATTTAACAAGTTTCTGTTCTATCAGTCATTCTTCAATTTGAGCAACATGGGCAAATAAAAGTGCTCAAGAATTTCATATTACACAAACGGTTAACAGTTGTTCAAATAAATTTTGGTATACATAGGTGACTATTCACAGATTTCCTGAAATATTTATTTGACATAAGTCAAATTTAAATTAAAGTTTTGTGTTAATATAAGTGCATTTGTCTGCTTTACAATGCAATTTAAGTGGAAATTATATGAAAAGGACCAATAAAATGTATGGAGAATTGATAAATTTGGATTATTTTAGTTGAAGAAAGATTATGTAATGTAATTATAACGTTTTTTTCCTCATTTTTAGTGTTTGTATTTATTATCAAGCATAGTAATGTACGTTAAGCAAAATACTTGGAGCGCATGTGTGTGATGTCAACACAAGACAAAATGATCAATTCCAAGTGACGCTATGAGTATGAGCTTTAAGTGTAAGATGATTTTTTTTTATATCCAACTAAGCCTAAGGCATCATAATTACTAGATGTCAACTGTGTTCTATTTACGTTTATTGTGTTATTTTCCTACACTAAATAGGCTTACACGTCCCATCACTGTTTTGTAAGTGAAAAGACTTTAAAGTCTGAACATGTAAAAAAAAAATGTCAAAATATTTACGATCACATCCTATTTTCAGTGCATAACAGAATGGCCGATGAAACCAAATCATATATTACCAGTAAAGTTTCAACTTACAACAGCGACATACTTTTTCAAACCGTCAAATTCGTGTACAAGATTTGAATAAATCAGTAAACACGATAGTTTCTGAGTTTCATTACAGGACTTCGCTAGACGCCGCCATTTTGAAGCTGTTTCGGTATGGTATAATTTTAGGTAGCAACATTATTGTTATAGGCTATCAGTGCTGTTACTGCATTTCAGTTCGAGGACTAGTTCCACTCTTAACTTCATATCTTACTTTTGTTCATTTCTTCTTTCTCCACCGGGTCATCTTCCCTTCTTATAGAATGGCCGTTTTTCAAGAATTTTTGAGTTATTTAATTTATTTTTTGCACAATTACGAGACTAAAATGTTCAGAACAGTGTGCGACTCTTCTTTCACAAAATGATGGAGCAAAGGCCGCTTCTTAAAGATGGGGAACCTGCTCAATATTCATGCTCTTTTAATTAACGTTTTCATCAAACCTTTACATTTCATCGTTCATTCTGTCCGTTATCCTGCACGATAACTATATGTTTTCGCCTCCGTGATAATTTATACATATTAACACAATTCAGTGAATATTATCGAATAAAGCAAATTAGTGACAGACTTTACATGGAATACACCCAACTATCCCCCCCACACACACATACATACCAAAAAAAGAGAGAAAATAGTTAAAGGACAGCAATAAAATAGGATTGGTCCAGATGTGGAAAAAAATAAACGTTTTTATAATGATTGAGCAAGTGAGAAGGTAGTAGTTTACATTTTTGTTCATTTCTGGGTATGTTATTACATCTTCCAGTCTCCGTTTTTAATTTATGGGCGATAAGTTTAAATCTTGATTACTTTTTTTACTATTATTGCAGTCTTACCATTTTTCATACTCGAATTCAGTCTAAAACCTTCTATAGTACTCTATTTTCGGTTGGATATAGATCGTATCGGACCAATGTTGGATAAATAGATCTTTTAATCTCTGGTTAATTTTATGAGAATAATTAAAGTTGTTATTTGAAGTGTCTTTGAAGTTTAAATTTAATTATTTGAAAGTATGATCGAAAAACATTCCTTGTGCTAGTTGTTGTAATTGTTGCTTAACACATGCACATCACAGAGAAGTATTATAATAAATATTCCTTATTAAATCATTGTAAAGATTGCATTTTTCGTTATACACAATGTGCATCCTGGATTTAGGATTAGTTTTGATAACATTTTTTATTTTAAACCCGATTTTCACGATTATCAAAAAATATATATAAATATGGTTTTGCCATATTCAAAACACAGATGGTTAGCGTGTTTCTATGATATTAATTAGTGGAAACATCATTTTGAATGATAAATAATCAAACTATAACGAAAAATCAACTTTTCTGGAAAAAAAATCACTATCAAATATATATATATAACAAGGTATCCAACTCAAAATCACCCGAACACAGGGTGCATCTCTTTGAACATCCATAACTTCATCAAATGTGCAGCGATTTTCATGAACCCGGTCTAATTCAACGCAGAAATGAATTTCTTATTGTTTGATATTCCAGCATGTAGAGTTATCACTATGCTTCAAATACTGAACTTTTGATAGTATTCAATGAACTATGAACGACGATAGGGCATGTTTTATAGGTGGTATTCATGAAGTTGAAGATACTTTGATTCCCGATAAAGGACACTTCGGATAACTGAGACTTTCAACAAATTGGGTCCTCTGATAACCGAGTTTTACATTCTACCTGAAATGCATTTATGTATATTATGGCTATCTAGGCAAAACTTAATAACAAACACATATGAAATATAACCAATTGCGTTGTGCGTTTTCAAAAATCACATTACTATTAATTAATACTATTAATGTTATTTTAATGTTATTTTTAAATAAGATTAAAATGCTTATTTCTGAAGGAATATATTTCAAGTGACGAACGGAAATAATTGTCCGCATAATGAACTTGTTTTTAGTGGAAGCTTGAGATTCAGAGAAATGAAAATACAACGGATCATGTGGATCATCAGGATTTGTGTTTAATTTTACTTATAGCAGGGCTCTTAATAACGGGAGCGAAGGGGTCTTAAAGAGGCAAATACACCTTTGTTCTTCATAAAATCCTATGTCGTTGGTGCTCATTAGAATCGCACCATTAAGACGATACTAATGCGTAGCCACAACATTAATAAGAGAATTGAAAACTCCCTTTATCTTGAGCTCTGCTTATAGGGAGCAATTACTTTTACACAATCATAACGTAAGCTTGAAGTGCGATTCACCTGACCCTAAATAACTTTATTTGTTGAGTTAAAAGAATTTCGGACCTGCATCGCTACTGATAATAATCTTTAAGTAGCAGCTTCAGCAGAGTGATGTTTGAGGACAGGCATCTAATATACAAGTAAATGACCTTAGTACCTTTATTAGGACATACTAATTTTACTTATACATGCTTTAGATTAACCGTTATACTACAAGCGACGTTAGTTAAAATTGTTTAAGCTCGTGTACTATGCGATGATCCGGTGGTTGGGTGATTCGAAACTGGAAAATATATTGTCATATAGACGGTACTCATCAGACAAATCGAATTAGTTTCACATTTATCTTTCACATTTATACAAAATCATAATCATATTCCTAAGGTATAAGAACATGTTTCGGTAATTCGATTTTAATTTACTTCAGTACATACATTTATGTATGAATTGCCGCTGACTATAACAGTATTCCACAGCGAATTCTGCATTTCTGATTCACTAAAAAGACTGTGTTATATCTGGTAAAATGTGTCGACTAATCGGGAATAGAAGTGTCATTGTGATTGAGAGGATCGGTAAAAGAAGAATCCATGAAAATTTGGCATCCGACTCGTTAAACATTTGAATTTTATTAAATAAGTTAGTAAACTTAAATATGATATGTTGTGATATTAATGGATGTATTGAACTTTTATTTCGAAACGAAAGAACGTCCTTGGTATATTTCTAACTATTTTTATTATGTTGAAATATGTACTGATCATCCAATTCATGCTGATTATCGATGGAATCTTATCGTTTAAAAAAAATACATTGTTTTTCTGCGAATTTCTTTCTTCGCAATAGGAAATGCTATACCATTTATCGCATAGTATCCGCATACCCGGCGTGAGGTCAGGGTCTCACAAATCCGTATTAATGCATTGTTTTCTTCATGATATCTGAAGAATCCTTACTTTCTATCTGATATTCTATATGGTTGTGCGGGTTATTAACTAGAAGAAGAGCATATATGTTTTGAACAGAAAGCTTAAATAAAACCTGCAAATTAGTTACACTGAATGTATATAAATCTTTGTACGTACACATTTCTATACCACTGTAAGTGTTTGCTAATAAGAGTTAACAAAGATTACTGCTCACAAATCCTATGGGAACTTTGGCTGAGTAATATTTTGATGATAATGAACAAGACTGGATGTACTAGATGTACTTTACGATTTTCTCCTCAAAAATGAAACTTCAAGGGCGTAACATCCAGTACAGATAAAATACAATTGTTGACTGTTGACTGGAGCAATGTTCATTTGTAGAAGTTCCCTGTTAGGAAGGTTAAAGCTTAGTGTCATCTGTGCATGCAACGTCATGAAATTTAAAATCTTTTCCAAATGATCATAATTTTGTAAAATACTGAGGTATGGCAGTTTCAGATATAATTGCTATGTTCTGGCAAAGGTTTAAACAATCAGAAACGCGTTACTATACTTTATGTGCACCAATGTGAAACGGATCACGCGCGGATATTTTTTTAGCTACACTTCTCACCAAGTTACTGATCTTATTTTGTTACCAAAACATATTTTCATTAAAGAGGTTCCAGATCGCTTCAACCGAAATATTTCAAGACCTATTCCTGGCTGCGGTACTACTCTGAGAAGACCAATGGAGCGGTCTGTGCTCCTTGTCATCTATTTGCTGGTGATACTAAATACCCCCATTTGATCAGGCAGCCATACCTGGATTGGAGCAACGTGTCTTACACTCTAAAGAAACACGAGAAAAATCCTGATCATATTGCACGAGTAGAAAGAGCCGACGATTTCTTAGCAATTCAACGCGGTAAAAAGAAATATATTGAGTGTACTTTAAAGGCAAATTACAACGCTCTTGTAGAGAAGAACAGAACAATTCTTGTAGGCATCGTGGACGAAAGGAGCGCCGTTTGGCTCTTTTATTTCTTGTGCAATGTAATGCATGTAATACAGGAGACTTTGCATTAATTAGAATGTATATTGTTTACGTGTATTGTTTTTAAAAGTATTTTGCTATAGGTAGAGAATACAAGACGAGATGTAAGTGACTAGAGTTATAGAGTAAATACGATAGACATAGTTGCTATCTAAAGGAGGGATATTTTGCTTTATTATGTCTCTTTTAATTGTGTTTTAACAATACACATTAAGCTTTAGTTACTTTAATCCAAAAGTATTATGTCCTATTTTATACCATACCATATCATGGTTTTATTTAGACATACAATAAATTTAATACCCCGACATATTTCTAGAAGATACATCTTAAAGGAAAATCACATGTTTTAAAATCGAAGATAAATGGTATCATATCCGAGTTTATCACGCCATATTTTGCACTATAATATTGTCTGAAACCTGAAATGCATCTACAGCTTTGTAGAGATAAAAAAAAAATCAGGGGAGAATGCCCCCAGACCCCGCTAGCATGCCGTTTGCGTACACTGAAAATCAGCCCAGCTACGCCCCTGAACTTAAGTCAATAAAGTGTGTTATTGTTGAATGTGTGTGCTTATGTATGGCTGATGTTAAAGTCAATAAAGTGTGTTATTGTTGTATTTGTATGCTTATGTATGGCTGATGTTAAATTCCTTCTATTTAATTCAGGTCATATTTAATGTTTCATTTTCAATATTAAGCGACATTTAAAACTCTGGCTTGGATTGTACCTCCTTTCTGATGACCATATCATTATCAGAGCTTGCTTGAATATGGTCAGGATATTTATTTTAACACTATTTAGGTTGAGTGTGTATCTAGGTTGCGTGCGTCCAAAATCAAGGTCAAACCGTAAAAAATAAGGGAAACAGTGTTACCACTCTAGAAACCACACTTATGAATCAATCTTGATGACATCGTGGTCAGTGTATCTTGACAATATCGAAGCCGGGTTTGAATCTGTGTCGCATGCATAAAATAACTGGACAACATGGTCGAATTGAAAACAAACTGTTTAACCTCTCTAAAGGCTTGATTTATAACTTAATCTTGGTGAAAATTGGTCAGAATGATTTTCTGGAAAGTATTTAGCCTCAGTTTAAATTTGTGTCACGTGATTCGAACATCTAGATCACCTGATAAAATCTCTTTTTTTTTAACTTGTCACCACCTTAGAAACCACATAAATCACACAATCTTAAAGATCCCAAACCGTTCACTATTCACAATGTCTGCAAAGATTGTTACGGAGTACATGAACCGCGCAAAGCCATGGTGCTGATCCATTAAACAGTATAAGTTACAGTTGTGGTAAGGTCAGACCATGTTGAAGACACGACGTTGGCCTGAGCAAACCAGTTGGGCGTCCGCAGGAATGATCCTAGGGGGAGTCAAGGGGGGTTCCCCCCCCCCCCCCCCTTTGCCGCCAGAGGCTTAGAAGAATAAGGCCAGATCATGCAGTGTTTTTTTCACCGTTTTGTGAGTGGGGCCGGGTTTCTTTGGATTGGGAAAATTCGCGGCGTTTTGACTAAAATTGGGAAATTAGTGTTGTTGTTGATTTGTTAAAAAATGCTTCAAAATCGAGGATACAAGCGTGTCCAGTATTATATTTACTAAGGTTGAACTTATATGGATGGGAGATGAACACAATATTGAGATCTAAAAAAAATAATTTTTTAAACCTTCCATTGTGAATTTCTAGCTCCCATTTTGGAAAAAAAATCCATTGGGAATGGGTCCGGTTACCGGACCCGATTATGAATGAAAAATAAACAACACACTGTCATGGTGCATCATGAAGTATATCTGGAAGGTTAAGAGTTAGGCTTTGGCATGTATAAATTGACTGTATCGGAGTGGATTACAAGTATACCTATTTTTCTCACCTTTGATAATAGTGACTGTTCTCATAAATACAGTTTCTGACGTTCGTTATACCATAGGAACTGTGAAAGCAATCATTTAAGTGATAGCCCTAAGAGGAGTCGGCTAGTTCCGAACACACCATTGTATTTAAAGCGAAACAAGGTGGACTGCAAAGTAAAAAAGCATACGAATCTTCGCTAACCATTTCATCGAAATATGCTGTCAGTTAGAATATTTAGCGCAAAATGAACAGAATACGAAAGGATGGCAGACCGCACATCAGCTATGGACGGCAAGTGGAAAGGTGACATTTGTGAAAAGCTCAATATAATAGCAAAATATTCATCCATTTTAGAGCCCATCACGCGAGCTCTGCAGGCTGTTCAATTAGAAATGATCGGTGTAAAAAAAAACACGTCGATAATCTGACATCGATGTTCAACGATCATCTAGAAAATGCGGATTCGATTTTTGCGGAGGATATATTCTGTTCTGCATTAAAAACAGCCACAGATATTGGTGTTTGTTACGATTGAACCAATTTCTATGTTATTTTACGTTAATTATCGGGCCTCATTTGTATAGAACTTTACATTTGTCAAGTTATGTAAGTTTGCAGATTTTTTTCTGTTTGGTGGTTATTATAGGGGTGTACCATAACACATACATAAACGTAGACAAAATCCATTTCTGATTACATTGCGTTTATTTCTGCTTATTAACACAACACAAGGTTTCCAATGTTCGCAAAATAATCTAAACTGTAAGTTCAATGTAATGGCCTTTTGGCCCCACGACGATAATAACTTGTGTGACCGAACTGACCGGCCGTCCCTTGCTCTCTAACTAACTTTTTTCTACTGACGAACCGTGTATTATATATAGATTGGAACACCCAATGCTGACGTGTCGACTTCCGACGGGATCTTGTGCACAACTACATGCCCAAATGTAGCGAAGTAACATGATATGCGAAAGACAAATACGGAAGGTAGTCCGCTATGATAATGAAATCATACAACATTCAATCTGCAGGTTGCATACCGCATACATGTTTAATTAACGTGATAAGCAATGATTAATTGATTTGGTGTGTTATTCGGGTCGGTTTTGACGTTATTTATAATTACCATCTGTGTTGGTCATATGATATCGTTCTGAAGCATGTATTCGCTAATTCATTAATTAGCTGGTCTCTTTGTATGTAAGATATTGCTTATAGTAGGAATTTAAGCCAATTGAATTGTTGTTGTTTACAATTTTCCAATGCGTATAATATTTTGTATACTAATATTTAATATATTATTTAACTTGTTACGTCACAAAGGGTTTAAAGCAAGTTTTTGTCATCCACATTATTCAATGTGCTAAAAGATACATTTTAAGCCAAACACGTTTAAATACGTTAAGTTTTAAGAAACTTCGATCTTCATATTTTTGTAAATTGTTATGTTTTTCTGTAAAGTTAGTCTTACGGGCCTCAGTAAATTACGCTTTTAGTCATTCGATATCGGGTGATGTGTACATGATCGATTTATGTCTAATTTTATTGGTCAGTGAATAAAAGTTGTTCATTTTGAGTTCATGGAGAGCATGTTCCTCGATTTTTCGGTAAACGCTGCTGGGAGGTTACACGTATAAATCGACAGGCTATTTGACATACACGGAGAGTTACAGCTTTGAGACTAGAGCACTAGCTGGGACGTAAGTGTCCATAACATACAGCATTTGGCCGTTTCAATGTGGGTAGTCGTTTGGTTGGTAGACGTCAGGTCGTCAACGCACCGTTAGCGTTACGCCAGTGCTACATGAGCATCCGCAAGTCTACAGGGCGTCATACTCGTTGACATTACCTACGACACCTCGTTATAAGGCGGAATACGGGGAACTGTTCGCACCGGTATACGGCCGGTCACGTAAACGTCATCATTACGTTCTACTTCCGGGCAAAGTCTGCTCGGCGTTTGACAACGTTCTACTTCCGGGCATCGTCTGCTCGGTGTTTGACAGAGCACATCTTCCGGGCTTGATACAGCTCGGGTGTCGCAGTCTTCTTCCGGGCATCGTCTGCTCGGGTATCTACAGACTACTTCCGGGCTCGATACAACTCGGGTATCTACAGTCTATTTCCGGGCTTGATACAGCTCGGGTTATATGCACTCTACTTTCGGGCTTGATACAGCTCGAAGTTTGCTACGTCGCAGAACACTTAACACCGGTACTCAGTTCCGGTTCTGATCATTGACGGCTGGACATAGGTTCAGGTCGTGACACTCGATAGTGCTCCACCACTACATCTAACATCTACAGTTGAACTACGTTAACTGGCCATTAACTTTGATACTTTGTTGGTTTATTTCTTTTGATAGTCATATCATATTGTAAATAGTTATTTTAATGTTGTAAATAAATTTATTTATTGTTCTTGTGTATTTGTATCTGGTTCTGGAGGGGTTATTGCACTGAGTTATCACAGCTTCTGCAATCCTGAAGGTTACAGTGTTACAATGACAATACCACTGCAATGTGGCCGTCAAGTACACCGAGCAAATGTTGGTTTAACCAGTAAAGAATACTATCGATGCACGATTTATATTCCATACATGGTAGGTGCGGATCCAGGATTTCTGGTTAGGGGGGGGGGGGGGGAGGATATTGAAAGATTTGCTGGGGGTCCAGGGGGGCGAAGCCCCCCGTAAGCTCCACGATTTTAGTGATTTTGAAGGCTTTGACAACCACTTCTCGAGCATGTAACGCATTATATACTTTCATCAAAGTACCTTCTTATAATGACAAAAAGTGCATGGTTTATCATTTAGGTGGTCCATGGGAGGGTGGGGGTGGCAAAGCCCCCCGGAAGCTTCTTATAATGCAAAAAGTGCATAGCTTATAGTTATGGGGGTCCAGGGGGCGAAGCCCTCCGTAAGCTCCGCGCTTTTAGTGATTTTGAAGGCTTTGACAAGTTTAAATTTGTGATTTTGATCTAATTAAGTGTAAAACATCAAATTAATTGACATTACTTTGGCTATTTTAGGAGGGGGGACGCCGCGTCAGCCCCCCTCCCCCCCCCCCCGTGGATCAAAAAACTTGGTCAAAAAACGGTTTTGTTTCCGGTCGTGCGTGAGGCGATGATCATATAACTAACCCTGCCCGCCACTACTTGTACGGTGGAACGATCATTTAGCACGCTGAGACCAGTCAAGACATGGCTAAGATCCAACATGTCCGACGACAACCTCTCAGTATTATACATGATGAGCGTTCACAGGGATCGGATCAACACCGACAAGAATATGTTTATTCAAAAAATCATTGAGAAATTCGAGAAAAACCAACGTCACCTTCACTTATTATATTCAGGGACTGCAAAAATGTTAATTGATTGACTTCTTCTCTCGATTTCGCACAAATGAATCTTGTTTAAAACAATGTTTTGAGAGTAAATAAATTGTGCAAAAACCGCATCAATGGCTTTCTGACCAAAATTGTTCAATTCAGGAATAATATTTGTACACGTTTAGATTTTTCCATATCCAACTATCATTTTCGCTCACTGATTTTCCAGTTGGGGTCAGCTGACTCTATTTGCCCCTATGCCTTAAATATTATATAGGCAACACACAGGCCGTTCATGTACGGTGCAAACTTGACATAGCGGTGATTTTGTGAGGTCCAGATGCTGTCTTGATTCTGTCGGCGGTAGTGGCTCGAGTAAGACCTCGACCTGTCTTTAGGTTAAGTGGTCGATGTGCCGGTCCCTGACACAAACAAAACATGCATTTGAATCAAGTAAAACTAGATAATCCGGTTTACGAATGGGAAAATTTTGTTTTAAGCTTGTTCTCATTTATATTTTAAACTCAGCAAACGACAAAAATACAGATCTTGGTCAAACTTGTTGTTCGTATATAACACAGAAAAATACTGTTTTCATCATACAGCTTATCAATGACTTACCAATTGTATACGCAGTATATGCGGTGTTACTAACGCAGGGCACTCACTAAAGACCAAATCCTAACCGCCACTCTCAAGTTCTCTGTGAGCGGTCTTTGTTCTGCTGGAATGGGACTGTACTATAAAATAAAATAATCACTTATTTCATGACATAAACTACATTTATATTGTGCATGTTTAAATTATGATAAAGTCATTGATTGTGAGGTCATTTGAAATAAATACATTCAGTATTTAAATTGACGCTTTAATTCATATTTGGCAAGTTTATCATGGAAGAATGGAAGATTGATGAACATACAGTTGGTGAAATATCTGGTAACCTGTATAATATACTACAAAAAATGGCCGTAAATCACATATATGCATGTGCATTTACAAAATTGTCTGCTCAACGCCTATTTATTGGCACGTTGTTTGAAGGGTTTGCCAGTTTAAATGAGGCATTCAGGATTCACAAAGCGATTCTTATAATCCAGCCAGAGCCAGAAAGATTTTTTTCTAAAAACTTACCTCTTCTAAAATTTCTTAACAATTATGTCTTTTTTTTTTAATACAAAGAATAGGTTGGTGAAAACGGGCCCAAACATTTGTTCTTCAAAAAAAAGAATGCGTGAAAATAACCTAAATGAATATGCACACGACCAATGAGGAATATACACTATATACCACTAAATAAAATATGATGTACAACGAAAGGTTTGGTCCGGCGTTGGGATCGACTGGCCACTTGATATTGGACGATCCACATTAAAGGTTTGCACAAAGATTTCTAGGCGCACAATTTTCTACATAAGTTTCCCCAGAAAGTCAGAATTCACATTTATGTCAAGAGTATTCACTGACCTTGAATGTTGTTCACTTGTTGGTAAGAAGAGGCTAGAGAGATTTATTACGCGCGTATCTGTGAAAGCAGGTCATTTATCTGAGCTTGATTGGCATTCGATGCGGCTTCTTTAACGTCAGTCAACTGAGCGTTTAGGGTGGCCAGTCCTGCATCAAAAGACGTCGCAGCATATTGGCATTATTCGAAGTGTCCTGAACATGAATGACTTGCGGTGGCTGCCGTGGCGGTGGAAGATCCATTGCTTCTTCATGCTGAGTTACACATATAGCGTCAATTATTTCGAATAAACTACCATGATTTCACTTTTTTCAGAGATGTTTATCTAACCCACGTAGTTCGAGAAATTCGTTGAGAAGTCAGGAATTGTATAACTGTTATACCCAAAATAAGTCTAGAGGTAGCCGACGGAAAGATGATGACATTCTATTGAACCGTAAACCATAAATCCTTAAAATTAACCACTAACATATTTTGTTTTCGTTTTTTGACTGAAGTATGACGTATATGTACCAGCCAATTAAATGTTATCGAAGCTATTAAACATAATTAAAAAAATTAACATAAAAACTACAGTAAAAAAAGCAAAATGTTTTATTAGGATAGAAATTTAGTCAAATTTATAGAGAATACATGGTTGGTGCCGAGATGGAGAAAGTTTAACTGGTGAGGCTTAGAAAAAGAAAATAAAGCGAGCTTTAGCGAGCCCTGTTTTCTTTTTCGGGCCGAACCCGATAAACTTTCTCCATCTCGGAACATACCATGAATTCGATTTATCCTGCTTCATCTTAAATTATGTCTTAAATGTATTTGATCGTTGAAGACAAACGATTAATTGACACACCAGAATAATTATTTAAGTCGGGCCTCCAACATGTACACAATATTCCTGACGACCGAATACCAATTGTGTCACACACAAAAATGTTCCACATTTAACTGTTCCTTTAAATGCTTTGAAAATATGAGAAGAAATAAAAAATGATTCGAAAATATGATAAGTTTAATGTTAGATATGGAAAAAATGCAACATCAAAATAAAAAAAAAATTTTGTTCAAGTTCAAGGTCGTGGACTGAAACGAGTGTCTGTGAAAACGGATGAAAAGTTAAAGGTCACACGATGAAATATTTCATAAAAATTGAGAATTTTTAAATATTAACAACTGCACCTGTAAATAATTATACGGATATTCATTCAAATATAATGTTATTTTTTCGATTTTATGATATTTCATAGAAAAATAAAATCAATTGCAGACGACCAAAAAATAAGTTTGTATTAGTGGAGTGTAACCCTTATTTTTATTTAAAGAACGCCGCATTCTATACATAAATGGTGACGTCACTACGTTATTGTCACCTCTATACTTAGACGCATCACGCACCTCCATTTGGAGGCATTTATGACTACGACACAAAGAAGTCCGCGGATGAATGAAGAATTTGCTTTATAAGTAAACTTTCATGTTATGATTTAAAAGTTAAGTATAATTTTGTTCAGTCTTACGGTCTTATGTTAGTATCAATTAAAATTTTCGTAAGTTTTCAACAATTTCGCTCTTTATTCATTTTTTTAAAACTGTACTTTCACTTCCGGTTGTATAACAACATGTATACTTTATTGACGAAAGTTTGCAATGAAATAGCGTTTTCAAAACCGCTTAAAAAGTTTCAGAAGGTGTATCTGGTGCATGTTATGAATAGACACAATGTCATAGCTATATTGCCGACTAGTATGGGAACAATTTGGTATTTCAAGTGGCTCCATTTGCATTACAAGAGAAGTTCAAATTGACTTGTTCAGTTTGTTAAATTTTGACACCCTAATTATATATTTTTTTATAAGTGCCTGATAGATTTTTTTCTTTAAATAATTGAGATCAATGAAAATTTTAGTAAAAGCACAGCATTGATGTTCTATGATGGTCATTTTTAGTGGAATAGTATGTTACAATAAAACAATTATAGCTATTGTATTAATGAATTTAGATTAGGTGTCATCTTTAAATGGGGTAGTAATTCATTATATGAGATTAGCACATTATATAGTTGAAAAATAAATAACATTTTAATGACTTACCATAGTAAAATAAAGCAGCATAGAATGTGTTGCAGGTCATAAAATGTAAAACTGAAATTGAAGAAGCTTTACAAATATTTTACACTGACAACACTGTTGGTTTTAAAAAAAAAATCCTTCCTATCTACCTGCCCTAGTTTTTTGGGGCAAATTTAAATATTATTAATATCATTGAGTTAAATTATTAAAATATCAATATGTTTTTATTACATTAGCTTATTTTATTATTAATAATAAATACTTTGCAAGGAAAGTCCAATTCTGTTTTAATTAGTCTTAATTAGGTACTAGTTAAATTGAAAATATCAGTGACATCCAAAACTTGGCTTAAATGCGTATGAATGCATATTTTCTTTGACGGTTACATAGTACCCTATTTAATTGGATTAAAAACAACAAATAACTATAGTTCCACAACCCAGCCCAAGTTGACTCAAACTGAATTAATTCATCAATTGATCATATTTAATTATATTAAAAACAACATGTGTAAGATTTTGAGAATATCCCATGTATTCCTCTAGTATTCCTCTAGTACACCAACATGCACGTCTTACTGATTTACATGCACTCCTTAAACAGTTTAACAAAAATAATGAATGATTAATCCAAAGAAAACAACAAACAAGCTGCTTCATATAAAAAGTTAATTACATAAGATTACATAAGCAAAAAAATCATTTTGATAATAAATCAAGATTTTACTTCAACCAAACCATTATAAATTTATTGTGAGGGGGGGGGGGGTAATGTAAGCACTAAAACTAAAATGGGGGAAATGTCTGGTGAGGGAACATCTTAGGGGGGGCGTCCGGAATTCCTGCTAAGGGCGACATTGTTGTTAATGTGTCTTTAGAGGAAATAACTGAAGGAAAGTACTCATTGGTGTATGCCCATCCAGAAGCATTTCTGAGCATATCAATTGGAACAGCAATATTGAGTGCATTTGAAAGAGATATAACTGTTTCATGCATTGCTTTTGATGAAGCCCACAAGTCATGGTCCTTTAATGGTAGCTTTCCTATTAGCGAATTTTATACTTATTTTTTACTCTACAATCTAGCTCTTTTGTCATAAAATGAGAAGTTTTATTATCCAACAGGTTTTGTGTTTGAACCTCACACATTTTATAATACCAAAGTCCCATCATACAATCATCATCACAATCAGCAGCAGCATTATCATATTCATCATCATCATTGTTAGCAGCAGCATCATTGTGTTGTATTATCAGAATTCAATACAAATACAAACACAACCATTACAACTCTTACTACTTCTACTACTAATTAATTAATTATCTACTACTACAACAAGAACAACAACTACGACTACTACTACTGATCTTACTTCTACTACTACTAGTCTACTACTATTACTACTACTACTACTACTACTACTACTACTACTTCTACTACTACTACTACTACTACTACTACTACTACTACTTCTACTACTACTACTACTACTACTACTACTACTACTACTACTACTACTACTACCACCACCACCACAACCACCACCACCACAACCACCACCACTACCACTACTACTACTACTACTACTACTTGGTACACCAGAACTTGTTGTCCATGGAGACGATAAGGAGAACTCCCAGAGTATTGATCGAACCCACGCCCAGCGGACATCATTCTCTACACCATAGCGACCATGAATTAATATTTGACGCCATGTACAACATAATTCACCTTATTACAAAAAACATGGAAATCACAAAGTGACTGAAAATGCTTTAAAATAAATGCAAATTTGAAATTTGAAACAAAACAACCTAAGCAATACATAATAAGAAACACTACATTATTGAAACACTGATACCATGAACAATTTAGGGTGTAACACCTTATGTACATGTACCAGACCTTTAATGTACTACCGGTACTTTGAAACTTTATGTACCACCTACATAAAATATAGGTGTTATTGTCCATTCATTCATAGCAGTCCTGATGAATTAAGGTCATTCTCTAAACATGATTAAAGTCTAAAGAAGGAAATAATTTTTATTTTTTTTACAGTTTGAACATTAAGGTCATTCTCTCTTCTCTTCAAAGTATCACATTTCAATTATACAATATAATACAAACATTTTAGACTTTATAGTCCTTAGTCAGGATAAGATAAGAGACAAATGAATTTTTATAATTTACTTCAATTTCAGGTAAGACTAATAAATCATTTATTAAGTACTACATGTACTTGGGCTAATAAATTAAACTAAGACACTCAGTGACACTTAGACAATCTGACAAAATATAAAATCTATGGCCAATATATAAGTCTAAAATCATAAATACTATCACACAAAATACATTTCATCAATAACACACATTCATATTAAATTAGTTATCTCTTTATATTATAAATATGGTACATAAAGTGTCAGATAGTGGTACATAAAGTGTCGGTATATAAACGGACTGGTACGTAATGTGTGACATTCAACATTTTAAAAATCAGTTAACAATATATGGACTTCATTGTTTTGCATATACGCAATCAAAGCATATTTATTAAAAATTAAAACACACTGTTCATGGCTGTATCGTTTTATTTATACATGTATAAACTATTCTGGTTATTAATACATTTTTAAAATTATATATAAACAAGAGCACCACAACGCCATGATGGAAAAAAGTCCGTTTCCCACAATGCTTAGCGCGCATTCACACAGGTCAGTAAGACCGGTGTGACACAATGAAGAACGCCGTATATTAAAGGTTATGAGTTAATAAATTTACTGGCAAAATTGATTACTAGATTGCCATATGTTTGCTTGAATTTAATACACATTTATAACTTTTACTATCATTTTTTTGACAAAACATTTGCCAGGAACTTCGCATGTATCTTTTGTTAAAGGCAAAATATTAGAACATGTTAATCGGCGCGTAGGAATTCGTACTTACGGTTGCCGGATATCAACTAGATTATTCGACCCTGCTTTATTTGGTCACTGTTTGCAACAGAGTCAGGATAACATTATTTATTTCACACAAATGCCTGTAATGAAACCTGCTCTCAATATCACTTAAGTTGGTCTTGATTTCATCATGTAGACGAATAAAATGTAATGCTACCTTTGTAATACATATCAAATTTAACGGGCGATCGGTCTATATAGAGGATATTAAAGGGGCCGTCCAACAGATTGGTTAATTGATAAAATTAAAAAAAAAGTTGTTTCAGATTGGCCAATTTGCGTGATATATATTTGAGGAAATAGTAATACTGACCATTTGCCATGCTCTTAAATATCAATTATATGCATCTTTTGATGATTTGAAAACCTGAAAATTATTAAGCGTCGTGTGACGCGAAATTATTGAATAATTTGGAAAGCTCTGTTGTTGTAGTTATATTTTGGGAATCTACGAGGATTTCTTATATATGTCAAAAATACATCCGCTCTAAGCATGAGCATGGATGGTCGGGTGGTCTAGGCGGGAGACTTTTTACTCCAGAACTCCAGGGGTCAGTGGTTCGAGCCCTGTTGAGGATGACTTTTTTCCTTTTTTAAAATTGTATTCTTGTGTTTTTTTTACTAGAGATTTTTAGGTCAAATGTTTAAATTTATCTATATAAAGCATTTAATGACATGCTTCAATACATGCCAAAATCTGTTGGGCGGCCCCTTTAAATGAGTGTGCTTTGGAGTTGTAAAACATATGAAGGATATTGAATGAGTGTAAGTTTCATACAAATTAATTGAATGAGTTTAATAAAATCATATTATGCGAGCCTCTTGCTATCAAAATATTATTTTATTCAACGAGTTAAATAAATTTAGTATGGAACACGAATTTAATGTTCTAAAACATTTGTTCATGATTATTAAATACATAATATGAGTTCTTGTTTGTTTGTTTAAAATAGTTGTTTGCTGATGTAAAGCTATTGACCGACAATATAATATCGGACATAGAGGATATTACATGATCGTCTTTTGATATTGAATTATAAATTGCTTATAAATACCCATACACAAAAAAACAAGGAATGAAGCACTACAACAAATCACTAATGTATCACAGTACTTTATTAATGAGCGATTATAGTGATACAAATAAGCTAATGGCTCACTATTAATGAATCACTAATGAATCACCCTTTCTGTGCTGGCTGTTAATAATTCACTAATGTATTACTATCAATGGAGTACTAATGGCTCACTCTGCTTTAATAAATCACTAATTTATCACTATCAATGGAGTACTAATGGCTCACTCTGCTTTAATAAATCACTAATGTATCACTATCAATGGAGTACTAATGGCTCACTCTGCTTTAATGACTAACTTATGTATCACTATCAATGGAGTACTAATGGCTCATTCTGCTTTAATAAATCACTAATGTATCGCTATCAATGGAGTACAAATGCCTCACTCTGCTTTAATAAATCACTTATGTATCACTGTCAAAGGAGTACTAATGCCTCACTCTGCTTTAATAAATCACTAATGTATCACTATCTATGTATTACTAATATACTTCTGCACTTTAAATTAACCACTAATGTGGGACTGAATTGTATAAAAAAAAATATGCAAAAAGGTTTACTATTTGTCAAGACGTTTTATCAATTGTTTCCTCGCATAGAAATTTCTCTCTGTTACTGCATTATTTAGGTCAACAATCGGAAATGTACGGAATACCGTTAAGGCCATCGTGGTTACACATTAAAATCCAGAGGACGAGAATGCGAAAACGGGAGAGTATCATGACGAGAATGCGACAATACGATGATGACAGTGCGATAATACGATGGCGAGAATGTGAGAATGCGATGGCGAGAATGCGAGAACGCGATAGTACGATGACGACAATGCGACAGTGCGACAATACGATGGCGACAGTGCGATAGTACGATTGCAAAGTTCTCGCAAACTTCATTTGCATACGGGACTTAGCGGTAACTTTGCAGCAAAGTTCTTGCAAAGTTGCCAAAACGTTCTTGCAAAGTTGCCAAAACGTTCTTGCAAAGTTGTCACATGGTGAATTTTCTGTAAATTAAATTGCAAGCATACACATATAGCCTTTCTTTTGTAAATGTTACAAATGTCATATAAATGCATGCAACAAACATAAAACTAAAATTCTCTGAAATTAATTATTAACAAGGAACGATTTCCAGCCTGCATGGAAAAAAAGCCTGGAACATTTTCGATGGTTTTCCAGATTACATGGAGTATTCGGATGGTATTTTTTCCATGCTACTTGATAAACTTCCAATTCTACATTCAACCTTATTACTTCCTTTCTCAAGCTGCAAACTGCTTTTAAACTAATATTTGTCATACTATTTCCTCAAGTATCACATAAAAAAAGGTCTGCAATGATGACATAAGAAGCATAAATTTAAAGGAATATTTAGAAATAATGAAAAGCACAAACCTTCAGTTCTTGTTCTTGTTCATTTGCTAGACAGACTGCTTAAACACTGTATGCATCATTACTCTTTAACAACACTTCATGTCACTTTCCAAATGATATCAATACATTATTATTTTAAGAAATTGTTGGTAATAGAAAAACTCATTAATTCTACTGTTTGTGAAATTACTTTAACTTCATTTTAACAACAAGTTTAACCTGTATATTTTCTACCATGTTTATAAATTACTCCAGTATTTTAATCTAAGAGGTAAACTGTCTGCATTTGAATTCAGCCAATCAAAAAAGGCTGTTATATGTTTATAACCATAGATTAGCAGCAGACCAAACCGGCCAACATCTAGCCTGGCGCGCAAACAAGGGGCTTATCAGATAATTTGTTAAATGGAAACCTGGACTGTAGTTTGATATTGAGAGAAATCAGAGTGTACTGTATACAACTTGAACAGGGTTAAGGAATTTCAACTTGTAGAAATTGCTTTGAAAGTTACTACTACTACTACTACTACTTCTACTACTACTACTACTACTACTACTACTACTACTACTACTACTACTACTACTACTACTACTACTACTACTACAACTACTACTACTACTACTACTACTACTACTTCTACTACTACAACTACTGCTACTACTACTACTACTACTACTCTTACTACTACACTACTACTACTACTACTACTACTACTACTACTACTACTACTACTACTACTACTACTACTACTACTACTACTACTACTACTACTACTACTACTACTTCTACTACTACTACAACTACTACTACGACTACTACTACTACTACTACTACTACTACTACTACTACTACTACTACTACTACTACTACTACTACTACTACTACTACTACTTCTACTACTACTACCACCACCACTACTACTACTACTACTACTACTATTACTACTACTACTACTACTACTACTACTACTACTACTACTACTACTACTACTACTACTACTACTACGACTACTACTACTACTACTACTACTACTCTACTACTACTACTACTACTACTACCACCACCACCACTACTACTACTACTACTACTACTATTATTACTACTACTACTACTACTACTACTACTACTACTACTACTACTACTACTACTACTACTACTACTACTACTTCTACTACTACTACTACTACTACTACTACTACTACTACTACTACTACTACTACTACTACTACTACTACTACTACTAACTACTACTAACTACTACTTACTACTACTACTACTATATACTACTACTACTACTACTACAACTAGTACTACTACTCCTACCTCTACTACTACAACTACTACTACTACTACTTACTACTACTGCTACTACTACTTCTACTTCTTCTACTACTACTACTACTTCTACTTCTACTACTACTACCACCACCACCACCACCGCAACTGATACAACAAAAACTACAACTGCTACTGCTACTACAACAACAACTACAACAACAGCTACTACTGAAACAACAACAATCACTACTACAAAAACTACTACTACTACTACTTCTACAGCTGCTGCTACTACTACTACTACTACTACTACTACTACTACTATACTACTACTACTACTACTACTACTACTACTACTACTACTACTACTACTACTACTACTACTACTACTTCTACGACAACTACTACTACTACTACTTCTACTACTACTTCTACTACTATTACCACTACTACTACTACTACTACTACTACTACTACTACTACTACTACTACTACTACTACTACTACTACTACTACTACTACAACTACTACTACTACTACTACTACTACTACTACTACTACTACTACTACTACTACTACTACTACTACTACTACTACTACTACTTCTACTACTAATACAACTTTCACTATCTATAACAGATCACTAATAAATCACTAAGTGAGAACGTTAAGTGTAATGAATCAATAATTGATCACTATCTGAGAATTGTAAGTGTAATGAAGCACTAATAGATCACTATCTAAAAGTGTAAGTATAATGGATCACTAATGTATCACTTTTACATGGGGAACAGAAGAGTGATTCATTAGTGATTCATTTAATGTACTACCAATGTACCACTGCAATGTGCTACTAAACAGTGATACATTGATGATACATTAGTGATTTATTAAATTTTTTTTTGCTTGGTATTGAAATTTCGTCTTTCTTTTCCCTTTATTAACGCGGAAATTGAATCGACGTCCGTACACTGAAAGCGACGTCATGTAAAAGTGTTATTACACTAGTGTATTATGAAAATAAACGTTATGACTTTATTATACTTCCACGACGTCAAACATGTGATAAAATATAATATCGGAGACGTAACGAAATGATGAAGGTTTATTTAGAATAAGATACTGTTTTATCAATAAAAAGATAAAAGCTAGCACCTTTTAATAAGATTTTAATTATTTTTTGCAGTGAAGACATGCTTCATTTCTTTTCACTACCGTAACAACCGGTCACTACCGTTACATTAACTTCACTACCGTAACAGCATCATTTTTCCTTAATAGTGACAAATGATTGCATAAAACACATCGACTTTAAAAAAAACATAGCCATATGTAAGTATATGCCAAAGTATGATCGGTGCTTGAAATATATGGAATTTTTAAGAAAAGTATACAGACAAACATTTTCACAAATTTTACATTGTTGTCATTAAATGGTTAGATTTTCCAGTTTTAATAATAATTTGGTTGAAGTTAGGTTTGACAAAAAAACTACTTTAGACGTTTATTCGACTGAAATCAAACATCGATATGAAAAATATTATTATTTTAAATTAATATGAATTTTAATTAATGTAACGGTAGTGAAAAAATGTTGAAAAAATGTAAAGATTAATGTGAATTTATTTGATAGCAATAAATATTGAAATGTTATTGTTGCAGTTGTTATTATCCACTAAAAAAGAGCATACGTATTTAATAACACAAATAAATGTATCACTTCTAAAACTTGGAGTTATCTTTTTTATGTTTTAAAAAAGAACATTTTCTGTAGAATGGCTCGTACAATGATATGTCAATTATTGCTTTTAGTTATGTATATATATATATATATATATATATATATATATATATATATATATATATATATATATATATATATATATATATATATCTATATATATATATATATATATATAATAAAAGTAAAAACACGTATATGGGATTTTAAATATATATTGATATAGCCAACGCGTTTTGCATAGCTCATCAGGGCATAATACAATATATTACAACGTCAAAATGTCATGGAGATAACGTCATATCAATTATGACGTCATAACGTCAATAAATATTAAATGAAATTTAATTTGGGTTTAAAAACATGTATAAAATGTTGTTCTTTTGCTAACCTAGCTGAAATATTGTTCGAAAATAGCTTATAAAATGGAAATATTTTAAATTTTGGTTCATTATGTGAACATTCATCTAAATGTTTACTTAAAGGCATCTGTCTTGTTGAGGGGTCTCGCATTTGTTGTTCATGGACAGATCGCCTATTTCTAAGTTTATCGCCAGTTTGGCCTATATAATATTGTTTGCATCCATTGCATACTAATACATAAATCACATTTTGTATATCACATGACATATTAGTTTTTATTTTGAACATTTTGCCATTAAAATCAAAAGAATTACCTTCAATAATAATCCCACACAGGGCGCATCTAGGGTCATTACATTTGGATACTCTTGGTTCTTGAGATGAAAAGTAAGATTTGGTTAACAGACGTTTTAAATTAGGTGGCTGTCGCTTACATTTTATTATCTTCTGGTTTGAAATTATTTTATTCATAACCGGGTCTGTTTGTAAATGTCAATGTTGTTTTTTAATACGCCAAACAGTTCTTTATTTTTTGGATTTTGTGTTGAAATAAATGGAATTATATTACTCTTGTCTTTTTGTGTTGATTTTGAAAGTAATTCATGTTTAGGGATGGAAAGTGCTTTTTTAATACCTGTATTTATAATAGATTGTGGATATTTTCTTTGAATAAGGGAATGCTTAAGTTCATTTAAACGTTTTAGTTTAAGTTTATCATTCGAAACTATGGTGCAGATCCGTTTCGCTAAAGTGAAAGGAATATTTATCTTTGTGTGTTTATTATGACACGAGGTAAAATTAAGATATTGTTTAGAATCAGTTTCTTTGTAATATATATCAGTATTAATTTCAGTATTGTTTTTTATAATCAATATATCAAGAAATGGTAACTCGAGTGTGCTTGTTTGCATTGTAAACTTGATATCCGAATGTAAGTTGTTTAAAATAGTATAAAAGTTTTGAAGTTCATGGGGAAATTTTGTCCAGAAAATAAAGCAATCGTCTAGAAATCTTTTCCATAATGTTTTTATAAAAGAAAGAAATTCATCATTATAAATTGATCCAATTCTTGCATATAGTTTTTGTTCTAAAAATCCCATTACCAATGTAGCGTATGTTGGCGCGAATTTAGTACCCATTGCAGTCCCTTTAGATTGGTTGTAGTACTTATCATCAAAATTGAAGTTATTATTTTCAAGTATTATATTTATGCCTTCTTTTATAAACCGTTGCGAAAACCTTTCATTAACCGAATCTGGATATTTTTGAAGTCAATAATCAATAGCTTCTAAACCAAGAGTATGCGGTATATTAGAATATAAATTAATTACATCAAATGATACTAATGTACTTGACTTTGGAACTTGTGAAGGTATATGTTTTAGGAAATCTATGTTATTTGTTATATTGCTATTGACATATTTTACAAACGGTTTTAACAAGATATCCAATAAAGAACTTAAACGACTTGTTTCACAGTTAGTTCCAGCGACTATTGGGCGAAACTTTAAATCGTCTGGATCCATTAACTCTATATATTCTGAATTGCTATGTTTAATTGCATCCTGAATGATTTTACTTTTATGAATTTTTGGAAGACCATAAAATAGACTTGTTTTCCATTCGAATTTTTCTAAGAAATCATTTTCCTGTTTAGTTAGTTTATTATTTTCCTTTAGTAAATTGCGTATTTTTGAAAGTGTTATTTGACTACCATTATCAGGGATTTGTTTATAATATTCAACGTCATTTAACATTGCTAATAATTTTCTTCTATAAAAATCTGTATTCATTATAACAATTCCGCCATCCTTATCTGCTTCTTTAATAGTTATGGATTTGTCTTCTGCTAATAAATCTATAGCTTTTCTTTCTTTTAATGATATGTTATGTTTAGTGTCATTTTCCATTTGAGAATGTTGAAGGCAAAGTGTTCGAGTAACATTTATATAATGGTCTAGTGTATTATTTCTATGTTTAGGTGGATAAAAGGACGTTTGATTTTTTACAATAGAATTGTTTGTATTATTATGATCACTATTATTAAAAAACTCTTTAAGTCTAAGGGATTTATGGAAATCATCCACATCTTTTATTTGATCATAAGAATCATTTTTATATTTAGGTGTTGGTGTAAATTTAAAACCCCTCAATAAGACGTCAATTTCAGTTTGAGATAATGATCTTTTTGAAAAATTGTAAATTTTTGTAAATAATTTTGAATTTTTAGCTAGGTTACCTAAAGTTTCTATGTCGGACTGCTCCACTCCCTGCCTCCTTCTAAAAAATCAACGTTAAATTCACTTGGTTTGTCGTCGTTATCTTGCAATATGTCGCTCGTATTGTTGTTGTTTCTATAGTTTCTTCTGTATGAAGACCTTGTGTTATCTCTTATATTGCTTCTGTTTGAAGTGAAATTGTTTCTTTGGAAATTGTTATGTAATTCGATGTTGGTATTATTAATTTTTAAAAGAACTTCTCTTACAATACTTTCCACATCTATATTTTGTAAACAGCTTTTTTGATTTTGTTGCAGGTTTCTTCTTTGCGAATGTTGTTTATTGGTGTTTCTTTCTTGACTGTTGTCATGGAGATCCATTTTGACGTTGTAATATATTGTATTATGCCCTGATGAGCTATGCGAAACGCGTTGGCTAAATCAATATATATTTAAAATCCAAGACACGTGTTTTTACTTTTATTATATAATATTCACAATCTGGATTATTACATTTTACTTATTTAACTATATAACTATATATATCCAGTTAGTGATATACTGGTCTCGCAATCTGTTTTTGAACAATGAGATAAATTGATCATAGCTTACTAGTTCAGGGAATAGCAATACTAATAATAATTAAAAAAAACAACAAAAAAACGGGTTTGTTAAGAATGTCCCGTACGTTCGATGGCCATTTGTTTGCATTATTTTAACGTCCAATTTTTAGCCTCTGTTATATTGCAACTTGTTAAACAACATTTCCCTGTTTTACATTATGTATTTTAAAAGAATATTTAACGATCTTGACATGGCTGTCTATATTAAAGGGTAATTGATCAACTTCGGCTTATAGCGATCATGAATTTGTTGACATTTTTGTGTTCAAAATGTAGGAAAAAAACAACAATTAAAAATCGAAACCATTTTTATCCTTTGATGAAAAATCCTCAGAAAAAAATATGTTCTGCAGATTGGACAATAAATTTGTCTTTTTGGGTGTTAACAACGTTTAATTATAGCTGCATAACTAAAACCGCCCCGCTCCGGGGCGGTCATGATTAGGACACACAAACGACGGACCCTTTTCCAACTCGGCAAATATCATTGTATCAAATGTTTTAACGACAAACAAAAGACGATCTCAAAAGATCACCAAGTGTACATTATGCTCAGTTGAGCTAAATAACTTGTAGCCAAATGAAAAACACTCAAACGCTTTGGAGTGTTTATTCTGTGTTGGTTCATTTTTGTGAGCTACCCCCGTTTAACAAAAGAATGAAGTATTTAAACACATGTCAAAATACATAATTCTTAAAGAATGATGTGAGCCTTTAAAACAGGCATTCCATAATGTATTGTCTACATGTACCTGGGTGTTGAAACATTTGCAACTAAAGCGGGAACCAAACCCGAGACTTTGAGCTCATCCCAAATTATGATGAAGTTTGATTCACTCACTGCGATCTACATGTTGTACACTAACATACCCTCCAGAACAGCGACACAGCATCCTCTCAAAGGGCAAGTGCACAACCAGATCGATTTCACACTGGCGCCGCATCTGTTTGAGTTAAGCATCAACAAGGCGAACGTTTGACAACTTTTAACAGTGACCACAACTTAGCACTCACCAACATAAAGCCAACGTTAAGCAAAATCATTTAGAATTATTAAAAACGCAGGGATCCATATATAAAAGAGGCTTTTCAAGCACAGACAAATAGCAAATGCGAAGCCCTGAACATCCTAAACAGTGATATCGATACAATCACCAACACCATTTAAAAAGTCCTGATTTCATCGGTCAAATAAGTTTTTGGGAGAAAGAGGAGGAAGAACATGCAATCGGTACGCCCGAAAAGAATACATCACTTTTAATGTACGTATATATTCGTAAAGTTCGATGTCAGTGTTTTGGTTATTATGTTTCCATGCGTTTTCTTGTAAATGAATGTTTATAAATGTTGTGAATATACTAAATACATTTATATGTTTATGCTAGAGGCTCCGCATGGACAGTTGATATTTGACAGATAAATAAGCCTACATATTTATGATAACCATTGTGTATATACCTTCGTAGTATGTGTTATATGATTGTACAAATCAAGAAATATGATTGATATAACTTAACGTTTGTTTGCATTCAATTTGTTATAATGCAGTTACAATCTATGTATATGCAATGTAGACAATGGTTTATAAATTGTTTGCCAATGGCTTTTTTTTTCGGGTGGCGACCATCGGGTATTAGTTCTCAAACTCAGACGATGTTACAGCAGGCGTTACCGAGGGCTCTGTCCTCAGATCACTCTTTTGGATATACAAAAATTACCTATAAGGCATTGTAACCTCATATCTTTGAGAAAACTTATGATCATGGAATTGTTTCAATGCATCGTATTTCTTTTTATAACTAAAATCATGTCTTTTTAAGGCAGCTGTGTTGCTGTCTTACTGACGTATCAGCTAAATCGGAAGCTAGTAGGGAATGTTTAAAATGCACACATGACATCTACGCGGAACACATTGAGAACAGCAATTATTTCTATTTGAGAATTCTATATTCAAATCATAAGATCCTCCAAAATAACAACATTGCCAAATTTACTTCCAATCAACATATTACGAAACGTCATAATTAAACAAAATCATTATTTTCAAATGTCTATGGGATTGTTCTCGACTTCAATATATATTTTGGGTATTGAACAGTTATGTTATTGAGAATTGTGGACTTTCAAATAATGTTAACGATTATAAGAACAAATATGCCATAAATATAATATCCCAAATAAGTTCATTATAAAGATATTTTGCATTACACTGACTGTTAATGTACGTTATGGAACGGAGTTGACCTTCTAGCAGTTCTAAATCTCCGCTATGATATGCGTTGTAACTTCGTCCGAATTTTTTGCCAACAATGTGTAGTTCAATGTGTGTATGCCATCCTTTGTAATTCTTGTTTTAGCAGTCACCAATAATTTCCATCTGAAAAATTGACACATTACAGTTACCTTTACTGGTAAGTTTCACAGTATACAAATACTTATTCGTCTGCATACTGTTTTTATATCATTTTAACTGGCATCATGTTCTACCACTTGTTCATGCTTGAGAGCCTTGTAGCGCCCAACAGTTATAGATGGTCGCATGATCTTCAGTCCGGCTGATTTTATTCTAAATATAAACAATTCTGTTATTAAGGCTGAGTAAAACGCGAAAAAAAAACAATTGTATTGTACATTTTCAACACTCAATTTACACTATATTTCTAATTGAAAAGATAAATTTTGCTTTATAGAAATATTTGTTGGTCTTAGTTTGTTGTTAAACAACAAACGACCGAAAGGTTGGGTATGTATGTGTTAAAATCATGAGCGAAAGAAGGACAGGTAATATGAAACTATGCATCTTAACTTGTGGCAGTGAGTGATTTCACATTAAACTATGATCTACGACTATTATTTCGAATCTACTTTTTTTCTCTACTTTTTTTCCAAATCACGCTCTTAAATTGTAATTATTATTTATTTTGAATCTCTGCCAATAATCGTCGCTATGGTAGTTCCAATGATGAATTGTACTCAATTGACAAATTGTACAGCAATACACAATCATTGATCTTCATCACAATGTAAAATGTATATGTCACGTGAAAATTAACGGGTTGTACGATATGTGCATATGTATCCTTAATGAAAACGATTTTTTTGACTGAATATCAAGATAAACTTTTGGCATTAATTTCGACCATACATTATATAGATATGATTAATAAATAAATTTCAAGTGTGGATAAGAAATACGTTGCTAATAATATTTACTATCTACTATTTACTATATTGAATTCCAATTTATGAAGCATATATATCATACAAACCTTATGTTCATATCATCGTCTTTCCCTCCCCAGCGAAAATAAACATTTGCGAAACCGTTCATTTTCAGAAAACTCTCCTTAGTCATTGCTAAAACACCACCAACGTAGTCGACATATGGTAATCTAAAAGGTGGATACAAACTTTAAGCATGTATGTTATATTACAAATAAATAATTACATACGGAAGCAATACAATGAAGTCCTTTGAAAGTTTAATGAAATAGATGTAAAGCAGAATTATAGATACATATTGCAATTTTGTCTTGACTGTTTAGTTTAAAATACACTTGGGGTATTAACATTTTATTTTTATTTAAGCATAATCTTATTTAGACACAGCCAAGATGAGATAAACGTATACTTCTCAATTTCCTTTCGGAGACAGGCAATACAACAAATGTAGTCACGAAATCAAACAATCCGATCTTTATATATTTTAATTAATCTGCAATGATATATTTTATTTGACATCTTAAACACACTAAGGTCTGAACGGATCTGTTGTCTGGTGTATGACAACATTTTGCATCAAAAAAGGTTTCCCTTTCATAATAGATATCAAGTATCTTGTATGATGTGTTGCATACGTGAAATTGTATTCTTCATTACCGACGGCCATGTGTTTTGGGTTACGTTCACAGCAACAGTAATTGTCTGCATATGCAGGGATAAGGTCAACATCGTGGAAAATGAAGCATTTAAAGTTGTCCACTGAATGCGGCTCGTTGTAACCAATATTGAGCAGCTTTGCGCGATTAAACGCTGCTTTTCGACTCTAAAACACGAGTTGAATGTTGCGACTACATGATGCATAGGTTGCAATGGAATCAAACATATAAATGTAAAACATTTAATAGGATCGATTGCAGTCTGGAGTAGTCTGTTAATTGCTACGGTAGAGATTTAACAAAAAAACACACACACAACAACACATAATACCTAGCAAACACTCCTAAAAATTAAAAAATTGCTTCTCTTTTAGAAATGCATGGTATGGTATCTATGGTTGAAAGCACTGTGTACCCTAATGCACATGCAAAATAATTTCAGAGAGGACAACATCCATCGCTTACAGAAGATCAACATGCTCAAATTAAACTTTAACTACAGTCTTCGTAAAGTTTGGAATATCGTTGCGTAATTAAAATATGCTAAACAATGCCCAAATTGTAAATGACCTCATGCAAAAAAGTCAAAACGACAATAAATATATTAATTGAAGATTCAACAATTACTCGATTGATTCGATTTCGATACGAATTATCGTAAAGTTAAATACTTCAATTTGATTGAATTACCTATGTACTTCCTGGCTTCAGTGCGTATTTATGCGTCATGACTGTGTTGTTGCATACTGTTATGTAAAATCATGTACATTTAAAATTATTTAAGTTCATTGTTTTTGGAAGCCGGTCAGCTAAGCTGGTAGATCGCTTGACTAGAAATTTCATGACCGTTTTTCCGACAAAATAACATATGAAGACATTTGTCATGATATTATAGGCATTTTTCACTGTTGAATACAATTGTGTCATTGTGTCGTATGAACAAATCTGCATGAATACTACATTATAGGCATTTTTTACTGTTGAATAAAATTGTGTCATTGTGTCGTATGAACAAATCTGCATGTAAACTACATTTGGACTCAAATCGTACATCAAATCATTTCTGTCTTCAGTTGTCAAAACATCTATATACTGTTTGATTCCAATAATGTCGCTTTAATGGAATTACCATTTTTATTCATTTGCTTCTTAATATTAAATCACCTAAACTTGTTTTATTAGTAGCACAGCCCCATTAATATTTTTATTTAGTACTGCCCTTGGAATTTGTTCACGTCATTATGTCATTATGGATTTTTGTGACGTCATACGACCGACTTTCCCAGTTGTAATCTACATGCATAGGTCATTGGGTTTATAACGTTCCATTTTATTTATATTTTCTCTCTGATAGGCGTTTCTTGTTTGATTTAATTATTTTTAATTTGTTTAGCAGTCACATAAACAACCAAGCTATGTAATATGGAATTTTTACACCCATTATTGCTGCTTCTTCCTGTATTTGCGCGATGATTATCTGAGATATTAACTATATGATTCTATATTCTCAAATCTTTTTTATAAAGAAGGAATGTAGTTGACAATTGTTAATAGTTTTATTTGATCGTTCGTCAAAAAGTTGTAATTCTGTTACTCTTGTATCTTCAATGCAATTGAGTAATTAAATAGTAATTAAATTGAATGCGTTTTATTTCCTTTTATTATTGTTTAATTTGAGTTACAATGCTATGACGTTAAATTTTATTTACACTTGCATGTATTATGAATATTGCTGGGCCAAGTGTGAGGTTGAGCGCTCTAAAACCAGGTTTAAACCCCCAATGCTTTGCATTGACCGTTCCAAGGCGGTGACCCCAGCTTTATTCATATTTTGTGTTTATGTTGGTTTGTATTGTGCTGTATTGTGCTGTTTTGTACTGTTTGGGCAATCGGTCACTTGCCTTAAATAAAGGACCAACTAATTGTTTTTAATGAAAATTCAATACTGCTCCAGCAGCTGGAGTTTCACTTCTTTATAATGAATTCTTTTCTACGGCCAAATTTCTACTCTCTACCAATTATTTAAGTGTGGCAGTATGGTATTTACATAATTATAGTTACTAGTTACTGAACAACTGTTTCAAAGAGCGACAAATTGAACTATTGAAAACACTAAATAAACATATGATTATAATACCAATATGAGTATGAAAACTAAAAATTGTCAATAACAAGCCGCTTCGTAAATCAACAAACATTATGTCATATAAAGTTACTATTACTAAATATATGTAAATGCAATAATAACATTCCTGTACATATATATTTATGAAAAGTATTTGGAGAACTTCATTATAATTTATGGTCATTAATATTCTGCTAATTTCTTGAAAATCAAATCACAATTTGCTTGTTTATTATCGATAACGAATTCAATTTCCCATAGAAGTAACAATCCACAACAATAGTGGTTACAATGTTTGCAAAGTAATACAGCCTAAGTATTCCAAAGGTTAACTTTCTAACCATGTTTCATCAAGTCTTGATTGAATAAACAAATGGCCTCTAGATTGGCAACGAGTTTTTTTTAAACGTTGATATTGTTTCGGAAACATGTGCCCAAGATTCGAAAACAACCAAAATAAGTCAAGATAAACATTTTAATGTTTAATTAAGTTTCATAAAGATAGAGTCATTAATTATTTTGAATGGTAACTATGTTGTTCAAAGATTTGACTTGGTGAATTAGTTGTCAAAGTATATATTCTGACCAATTTTCATCATGATAAATGTAGCCTCTAGAGTGATTACATAGACTTGACCTAGTTGTTTTACGCTTTTTACAAATATTCTTACTTGGCCTAGAAAGAGAAAGTCAAGGTAAACATTCCCGCCAGGTGTTATTAAGATTAAGTCATACATGTGGCCTCTATAATGGTTACAATGGTTTTCTAAGATCGTTGTAATATTTGACTTCGTGACATAGTTTATGGACGCACTTGATCTAAATTTGAATTCAACCTTTATTTAGTAAACATAAACATTCTAATAAAGTATCATTGTCAGAGATTGAGTCATTAAAGTGGCATCGAGAGTGGTTATAATGTTTTCCAAGATTTGACCCGGTGACCTTGATTTTTAAACGCACGTTACCCATATTCAAATTTGGCATAAAATTCTGTCTTAATAACCATAATGATCTAGCTTCATCATCAGGATTTAGTTAACAATGCGATCTCTAGAATGGTAACAAGGATTTTTTTTTATAAAATGACATCGGCTAAGATATTGTCTATAAACAATCTGATTAATTTTCATCAAGATTGGATTATAAATGTGTTCTTTATAGTGGAAGCTAGCTATTAGCTAGCTAGCTAGCAAACAATTGACGACGCAAGCCACATCCAGCACACCGTACACTGGACACAGCACACCGCATGACAACAGCCACCGGACCGTGCTAGGGTGAGCTACATAATTAAACATATTACTAAATATTTCACGCAAAGGAAATCTTCATTTAAGAAACAATATATTGGTTCATGATACAAAGTCGCATACCTGTTGAACAATGAAGATATGGAAAGATATATTCTGGAGTTGTATGAAAGGAACTATTTCTTTAATAAAACCCTCAAGTGCTCTTCTCTGTCCCTATATGGAACAACGATTGTCACACCTTCTTTGGAAAGACATGGTGACTAGTCTGAAAATATACAAATAAAAATGCTTATGAGCAACTATAACTGATTTGATTTGAATGTTTAACAAACGTAAATTATCATCCAAACCGAGAAGCGAATCGTATTGTGTGAAAAAATGCATGCAAATATAATTTCGAAAATTTGATTAATAAAAGTTATAAAATACTTTATACCATTTTATTCGTATTACCCAAACAAAGGATTATCAGAATGTTTTATTGTTTGTACATAATTTAAACGCAATGAACGTTATTGTTTATCAGACAGAAGGAATAATTATACCAATTCATAAAAAAGGGTCCATTAATGACGTCAATAACTATCAAGGCATTACTCTAGTAAGTTGTTTATAAAAAATATTTACAACATTATCAATAAGCGTATCGAGAAAGTCTGTAATGACAAAAACATTATTTCGGACGCACAATTCGGATTTCAGAAAGGGCGATCTCCTATAATCTAGTAATACAAAGGGGCAGGTAACCCAGATTAGATTTTCTATTGATGCGGCGTGTATTGTCATGTCTTTAATTCAACATTATTTGTAAAAAAACAACAACAAGCGCTTGTATGTTATTTTCGTCGATATGATGAAATGCTTCGATGCTATTTATAGAAACGGTCTGTGGCTTAAATTGTACAAATCTGGAATTTCCGGTTAAATTCTTAGAATTGTGCGCGATATGTATAGTAAAGTAAAATCGTGCGTAAAACATTGTTCCACATATTCTGATTTCTTTTCATATGCAGTAGGGCTTCGTCAAGGGGCGGTAATGTCACCTTTGGTATTTTCTATATTTGTGGAGGACCTAGAGCTGTTTCTACAACATGACATAGAATCTGGCATACAAATCGATGATTGTGCTTATACTTCTACTTTTTGCCGATGACATGGCTATTGTTGGTTTATTACAGAGTGAAATTCAGACTCAATTGGATAATTTATACGAGTATAGCAAAATGTGGGGTTAGAAGTTTTTCGTAAGAGAGGCGAACTGTTGCGCTCCGAAAAATGGACATATAACGGCATACCAATAGAAGCTGTAGATAACTTCAATTACCTTGGGCTGGTATTTAAATATACAGGAAACTTTAATCTAAATCAAGAGCGTCTAGCCGGCGAGGCCCTTAAAGCGATGAACCTTTTACTACACAAATGTAAAATGTATTACCTAAAACCAAAAGTGCTCTGTCAATTATTTGACGCATTCGTTGGCTCTATTTTAAGTTATGGGTCATAGATATGGGGCTACACAAAAAGTAAAGAAATTGAAAGGATACACTTGAAATTCTGTAAGCGTTTACTAAATGTCCCCACAAATACATGCACTGCCGCAGTCTATAGAGAACTGGGTAGATACCCTCTGTTTATAAATCGCTAAGTTCGCATTTTAAATTATTGGCTCAAGGTTATTTCGACTGATAATATTACCTTGAAGCGTATCTAGTCCCAGGCTGTAGCCGATTGTGACGATGATAACCGAAATTGGGTATACACTGTAAAAAATATGCTTAACGAATGCGGACTTACTGTCTTATTTGTTAATACACAGTATTTATATGTAAATTCATGTATATGTACATTTAAAAATAGGGTAATAGATAACTTTAAACAAGAATGGTCTCGTTCCCTTGAACGCAGCTCTGTGCTCGATATGTATAGGCAGTTCAAATCTACCTTAGAATATGAAACATATTTAAATGAAGTCCCTAGAAGCCTAAGATATAATTTTTGTAGCTTGAGAATGTCTGCCAACCCTTTACTAATCCAGACTGGGAGACACATTAATAAACCTAGAAATGAAAGATATTGCTTGTACTGTTTAAATAACAACACATTTGGTATATAGAAGACGAATACCACTTTGTATGTATATGTCCTTGTTTTTCCGATTTAAGAAAAAAGTATATAAATAAGAAGTACCGTATACAACCATCAGTGTTTAAATATATACAGTTATTGAAAAGTGTAAATAGAACTGAACTTATCAAATTATCTTCATTTATACAAGAAGCATTAGGTGTACGTCCTGCCTTTTATAACAACATTGTGTAATTGTTCATCTAATTAACTATTGTTACATGGATAATACTTACTTCTTTCATTCTGTTTATAAACTGTATGTTATATTAAATAACCATTGCTGTAATGTATTTCTTATACATCATTGTTTAAATGAAATGTTGTTAGTGTGTATAACTCACGTCGTCACTTTGTGAACTATTTCACGTGTTATTGACGATGTACCATGTACAAGTTTGAAGTCAACTGTCGGTCGGTCGGTCGGTCGGTCCGTCCGTCCGTCCGTCTCTTGCAATGACTTTGATTTAGATACTGAATGTTATGTTATATGACCTCTCATGTGAACCAGTATACTGATTTAGGAACACATATGTTAGCCTTAATTTTTGTTTATTTATTTCACAAGTTATTGATTTCATGTGAAAAAGTAGAAATTATGTTATGATTTTTTAATACATCAAAGAATTGATAGAACTGTGTTTTTGCTCTTTTTGTAACCCCAAGTCAGTAAGGGTACATGTTAAATGCTTTAAAACTGTCTTTAGTGACACATGATTCATCCCCGTCGTTGATGTGGGGGTTATCAAATGATTTCATGAAAACATTCGACAGAATGTGTGCTAAACAAAGTTATAGTGCAATGTAGTAGGTTCCTAGTAGAGGTTCTCTTTGTAAAGATTCTCTTAATACTGTATCAAATTTATATAACTCTAATTGTATAATAAATAGTGGTACCTTTTCCACTGATGAAACCAATTACTACTATATCTTATTGAATAACAGTTAAAACAACACCAACGCAGACACCACATGCAATGAAAAACCATCTTTGTACATTGATGCTCATTTTCAAACTAAGTTCGTACTTTGTAACACATCTTTATGCGTACAAGTATTCAGAGTATCAGAACACCATGGATATGATAGAGACGGTGCACTGGTTGGAAAAAGAAGGTGTACGATTGGAAAGTATGGCGTACCATTATAACAAATAATTGTTATAGAGGCCAAATAAGTGCTTTAACTGCTTAGATGTTCAAATATCTTACACGCACCAAGAACATCTATGGCGAAGAATTTATATAAGTGTTTAATAACTTGTTTCCTTATCCATTACTGTATGAATGTATTACACATGTGATGTTCAAAGTATCAGAAAAAAATCGTACTGTTTAAACCAAAGGGCGTTATAAACTTGTAAAATAAAAGCCGCTTGTAATATGATATGCGAGACATGATTTTTCTTAACAATATTCATATGAAGCTTTCAAGGTTTCAACAAAACTAAGTATTCACGGAGACGAAGATAGCTGACCACGCTATTTTAGTAACCAGAAGAGTTGAGATAGAAAGACAATCCTGATCTCTAACGACACTTGTGAAATTGTCATGAGTGAAAGTGTTTGACATTTGGATATCTTGTCAATGTTGTTTTTGCTATGTTTAAGACTCATTTATGCGTGAGCCAATGCGGTGAAGATAAAGATCATTACATACTCAAACAATATTGAACTTTACTTCCTATTTGTGTGCATTGCAAATGTGCAAACAAACAACTGTCTCAAGAAATCTTTTAAAAGTAACCAAAATTAATAGGTACTTGATCATGTTTTATTTAAACTGAAACATTCTGTACCAGTATATAATACAACTGTTTACATGCACATTTTTAAAACGTGAGTTGGTAATGTTTTAAGTATCGTATGTGTTGGTGGATTTGAAATTTGAAACTTGAAACTTTGTATTTGATTAAACGCCTATTTCTATGAAAATATTCAATGGCGTTGTACAATGACATATGATACAATACAGCACTTAATATTAATACTTACACTTATAAAACTTATTTCAACAACTGGCAATGTCAAGAAATAAACCAGGTTAAAATCATATGGAGCAAAGTAAAAGATCATAAGGATAATTAAAACAAAGTTCAACAGATACGAGTAGAACAAATAACCTAATCCAATAGATAACTATTACTAAAATCAATTGACAATGACTTAGATACAGAATATTTTACATAATCGTTTAGAATAGTGCATAGAAATCTTTTAAATACCATGTTTTCAGTTTCTGTTTTAAAAGTTCGGTTGTTTTTTATATTTCCGTATCTCCAGGGGAATTTCATTCCACAGGCGTGGCCCGACAGTGTTAAAACCTCTGTCACAAAATATTTTTCTCTTGTTGAATGGGACGTTGTATCACCCTTCCGATGACGAAGCTGAGCGCAGAGGTCGTTTGTTCTTGTTCTAAAAGAAGTTCTGTCAGATAAGGGAGCGCATTTCCAATTGAGAAGTTAAACATGAATGTTATAATTTTAAACGGTTGAGGACAAGTTTTGCACACATGTTTTGAATTCGTTGCATTTTCTGGATTTAATTTTGCGATATTCCATAAAGAATAATATTACAATAATCAATATGTGATATGACTATGGAAAGCACGAGAATTTCAGTTGCTTCTTTGGTGAGGTACTATCTGATGTTTTTGATTTTTGAATAATTTAGCATAGCTGTTCGGCATTTGCGCTTCACATGAAAGTTAATATCTCATGTAAGAATGCTCCTAGATATCTAATACAACTTTCCGCCTCGATGTAATCACTGGCTATACTGATTTTTTTGGTGTTACACTTGTCAAGTTGTTGTCTACTGCCAAACATGATAAATTCAGTCTTCGAAGTATTCATTTTCAATTTCTTTTTATTCATCCTTATGTTAATTGTATGTGCGCATTGCTCTTGTTCTTGAATAGCATTTAACTCTGAATTCGCTGATGTAGGTCGAAAATGTTTGTTTTCTGTATGATCGTCAGCGAAGCCGTAGACTGTGATTGTAGGTCGGATAACATCAAATATCGTCCCGGCATATGTCAGGTATAGCCAAGGACCGAAGCAACTACCCTTGGGAACATTCCACTGGACGTGCTGATGACAATGCTGAGTTTACGATTAATCGGCAGTGTCGTGGACGCAAGTACGTGTCGATCCAGCCGAGTGAAGTCGATGATAACCCATACTGTTTGTCAAGCACATCAGTTAAAATGACATGATCCACGGTATCGAAGGCGGCACTCAGATCAACGGCGATAAACGTCGTCACTTCATGTTTTTCCATACGTCCAATATATCATTCACTTGTCTTAACAACGCAGACTCACACGAGTGAAAACGTCTGTATGCGGATTGGTTTATCGGTAAAAGATTTTTTCGGCGTCAGCTGAATACGCCAGCTTTTCACCCTAGCCTGACCTTTGTTAGCGTCCAATAGAATTCAAATAAAACTTCCCGCGGCCAAGTACAGATGAATACACTTCATTGACTGCATTGGCTGATTTGATAATACCACTAGAACATTGGAAACATGTCCGCGTCTTTGTAACACTGTTTTACTGCGTGTTCAGCATGAAACAGTTTTATCTCTAATAAAAAGGCTTTATAGATAGAACAGTTTTACACTCAATCTCGACATCAATACAGTTTGTGCGTACATCTTTTATTTTCAGAGGATTTTCAGCGCGAGAACGTTGTGTACTTAAAGGCCATGTTCTCATATTTAGTACTGACTTCCATATTCCTGTCAACATGTTATATGTAAAAGTATAAAGAGCAGTGGAAGCGATGCCTCACTTTAATGTGTTGCATTTCAACCCGCGAGGTATAAGGGGTCAGTTCGCGGTTAGTGTGTTTGAATGTCAGAGTTTATATACAGGTCAGACCTTCTGTGCTGTTCGGAGTTCGCGGTCAGTTATATAATAGTTATATAATAAAGACGCTATAGCGTGAACTAGGTGAACCAGAATTTTCTTTACCACCAGAAAGATGTGAAATGAAGATATCCAGCGATATTATTTTATGGCATGTCAATAATAGATTCTTAATGTGTTTTCAACAATACCATGATAAATATTATTCTTAATTAATTAACAAGAATTATTCCATCATATTTACTAATGTATTATTGCAGCATATTGACTAATGTATTAAGTATGAGCGCGATGATTCTCGATACTGTTAATAATCGAATCAAATACACGTAGCAATTCCCGATAAACCACTCAAACAGGTTTGTTCGAAGAACGCGCGTATACATATTTAAAATATGTACGGAGACTTCGCGTGTGGCCGGTTGACTTTGGTTTTCTTTTTTGTATCTATAGGTTTATGACCAGCAATATGTAATAATGTAAAATAAGCCGCGAAAACTCCGCGTAACATCCCGTACTGCGTTTGATGCAGCTAAAAACTGCACAGAAAAAGATATTAGCTATCCTTGATCTCATTCATTTAAATCTTTACCTTCCATAAACTCCAACCACAATCAACGCCGTATATCTTTTTTTAAAGATATTTCTTGTTTCGTCTACATGGAAATTGAGTCGTAGTAGAACGGCATTTTCAATGACCTTTGACAGGAAACAAAGGTTACTTACAGGTCTGTAGTTTACAAAATTTAGTTTAAGTCCTTTCTTTCTTTAAAAGTGGTCTTACTTTACGGTAGCATTGTTAACACTTTCCTTTATTCAGCTGATGTCCGATTTGTGGTTGTTTTATATTTCAAATTTATGGTTTAAGCTTACAATTTGAAAAGAAAATTTAAATAATCGGGATATGGCACGCCTGAACCACAAAAATGAGAAAAACTAAGTTTAAGTTACTTAAACTAGGTTTTTCTCTACTTAAATTCAATTTAAGTTACTTAATTCGAATTAACGCTGCTTAAAATGAATTTAAGTAGTTTTTGTGGTTCCCGCGGCGTTAACGCTAATTAAAACACCGAAAATGCATTAACGGTGCTTAATGGTAATTTTCTTACTTAAGTTGAATTAATTCAACTTAACAAGGATTTTCTCTATCATTTGTACTATTTTCAATTAAGTTGCGTTAAAATAGGTTTTTCTACTTAAAATATGTTTTTAGTTACACGAATTCAACTTTAGTAAGGAATTTTACTTAAGTTGTAAAGTCGAATTGTTTTGATTGGTCAGTTAATGATCCGGAAGACCTAAGCCAATCAGAAACGTCGTAACAAACGTAAACAGGAAAGGATATTCTTCTACCGCCATTTACAATTTTGCAATGGATCGGTTACAACGCACGCATTTACCTACAGCTGACAGTGTTCTTGAAAGAGTTTCAATAACACTCAGAGATGTACAGAGAGGCAAACAGAACGGCAACCTTGACGTTTCTGCAGCTCGCACCCAGATCGCCAGTCTTCTTACAAACTTGCAGAGACTTGAGAATGACCACACCGTCCCAGATGATTTACTGAAGAGCACCATCCAGTCAGTAGTGTTAGTCAGAGATAGTCTCCCTGATTTGACTCAACATGCTCAACACAGCAGTCATTCAGTTGATCGTTATGGTGAGTAGAATGCTAAATATAACAAACTTTTTGGCCTGTCATGCATAAAGGGGGTAAGGAGGGAGTCCCATCCCGAAATCCTGTACCTATTATTTTGCTCCTTTGAGTCCTTTCCCGATTTCCTGGATTAAATTAAATTCATTCCCAAATTCCAGATAAAGGTATAAAAAAATGTTAGGCAAATTGTTTTAAATAGATCTAAACCGCAATGCATATCTTACAGTCCCAGCCAAACTCACAGGACCTCAGGACATGACTGGTAAAAAAATTGGAGGTCCAGTAAGGTGACCACACTTACAGGACCTCCTGACCAGTATAATATTTTCTGATGCAAAACATAAATAAAGGACCGTCCAGTAAAAATTTTTAAGGTCCTGTAAAAGTTTTGATATTACAGGACCTCCTGTCCAGTAAAAATAAATTGAGTTTGGCTGGGACTGATCTTAAGTTTTTATTCACATCAAATTTTCTGTTTTTAAATTCTCACAAGAAACTTGTGTGTTTATTTTATAATTCTGATGTAAAATTTGAAAAAATTTCCAAATTCTGGATAGGAATCCAGATTCTTGATAACATTTTTCCTTAATTCCTTAAGAAATTTAACGACATTCCCAATATCCCGGAGTTAAAATTGCTTCATCCTTGAGTCCCCATGAAAAGCCTTCCCCTCGCCATGGATATACTGTTTATGATATTTTCGTGCATGTTCATGTATAGTCTGTTTTCAAAGGCTGTCCAGGTAGGAATACATGGGGTCCTCTTGTATTATATATTAAAGCTGGAAAAAAACAATTTTTAACCAGGTGTTTCTCAGAAACCCCGTATTTTAATCAGTACAAACAGGTTGATCCACTCCCATTCACGTGTGGCCCGTCACGGATGAAGCCTGACTTGAAATGTTATTCTGGCACCACTATATTTCACAATATTATACCTCCCCATTTCCTGTCTTATCTAAGGCCAAAGAAAAATGATTGTTGGTTTCCCCTAACATGGACAAAAAAATCAGACCCGGCAGGCAGGAATTTTTTTTTTTTTTTTTAATTCTTAAATGGAATGTGTAATGCTTTATTTTTTTCTAAAGATGCAAATTAAACATGTGAAAGATATTGAATTGAAGTGTCAGTTTGCCCTTAAAGCTTAGTTTAAAACTAATATGACACAATTTTGTTTATGAAAACAACATAAATTACAACCTCAATGTGTAGAAAAGACCAGGCAGGTAAACTTTTATTTTTATTTTTTTCAAATAGCAAAAAAAAAGTTATGACCAGGCACCTAAAAATTGACCCGTCCGGGTTAGGGGAAACCAACAATCATTTTTTTTGGCCTAATAAAATATCTACTATATTATCATTTATGTAAAAAAAATTGACATGAATTTTATTTTCTGTTAATGTTTAACACAACAATCACATCTCAATATAATTATGATCATGTAAGTTTTGTTTTCACAACAACAAGCAAAGAGTATCAAATGTTTAATCAGTGACAATTAACAAATTTATAAAGAGTTCCATTCAAGGTGTTGATTATTGTTTAAAAACAATTGGGATTCATTCCTTAATTGTATAATCTTTTGATGTTAATAAATTTTCTTTGTCAATTGAAATATGATTGACTAATCAGGAGTTTGTTTGTTAAACAAAATGTCAAATGGAAATTTGTTTTCAAATTAGAGAGTTGGCCAAAGGTATCATTTCTTATTTCATTTACCACTTCTGTTTGTTTATTGAAAACAAATTAAGTGCCAAATGTATCATTTAACTATTTTTTTTATTGTAAAAAAAAATGTTTCTATAAAATAGTCTAGATTACCATACAAATAGTACCCCTCTGACAGGCTCTTTGTTCTGATATTGTTTGTCACTGATAAAACATCATTGGATAAATATTGGCAGATTATTCTTAGGCCAAAAAAAAAAATATGTGTGTTTCCGGTTTCCCGACCGACCCTATTTTTTGGCCCCGACCCTAACATTTTTTTCAGCTCGTCAAAAAAAAAATTGTGTTCATGTCCGACCCTACCTTATTTTAGCGCCAAAAGTTGTCAAACATCGAGATTTGTCTTTTACTAAGCATGTTTCACGATAAAAATCTGTCTGAATCGCGGTAAACTTGAGTTAAAACCACGTTTTGCAAACCAACATGAAAAATTTCACAACTTCCGGTTTGGAGAGTATGTAATACCGGACCGGACTCGGAGAAACCCCGAAAAATTTCCGGATTTTACCGATTTTCAAAAAATAAAAAAATAAAAAAACTTTTCCGACCTACCTACCCTATTTTTTTCAGGCATGAAACCGGAAACACACATATTTTTTTTTTTGGCCTTATTGTTAAAAATTGTAAAACAGAATAGAGCCAGAATAGCTTTCTCAATGTGGACCAAATAAACCTGTATCATTTTGCTATTTTTTTTCAACTCGCTGGTAAATTACGGATTTTTATGCCCCCGTCGTCAAAACGACGGGGGCATTAAGTTTCACTGATGTCTGTCCGTCCGTACGTCTCTAACTATTTCCGTCATGCATAACTCTGCAATGGCTAAAGAGAATCATTTGAAATATAGTATCCAGCTTCATCATGATGAGTTGGACGGTGTAAGGCATTTTCAGATTTATCGGATTACCACTTCCTGTTGACCGATGGACTTAAGTTGTTTTTAGCAATAACAACACTTATATTTCCGTCAAGCATATTTCTGCAGTGACAATAGGAAATCATTTGAAATTTAATATGCAGCTTTATCGTGACAAGTTGTAATGTGTATGGCATTTTCAGATTTATCGGGTCACCACTTCCTGTTTACAGATGGACTTGGGGTATTTAACATTTAGCGGGGGCATCTGTGTTCCATGGACACATTCTTCTCTAAGTTTTTCATCGTTTGCAGCCACAGTTTAGACTCACTGGAAGTTTATATTACTTAAGTTTTAAAAGCTAAATAGAACAACATTAGTAGTTATCGGCATGTTAAAATCAATTACAGATTTTTTTTATATGATATCATCTGATCATATACAACTATGATTCGTGCAATAAAAGACACATAATAAATTACTTTTTTCTGTTTTTTGGACAATATAGTTGCTTAGGCCACAATGACAGAAAATCAATGCATTAAGATATGCTTATGACAGTGGGAGTTATCGGCATCCCAAATTTCTTCTTTTATTCCTACCAAAATTAGTTAATGAAACCAAACCATACTACAAATGTAGATGGATAATAATAATCATATATTAGGACGAGTAAAAATGATTTGGTAAAGTGTCTATTGCACTACATAAAAAACCCCAAAAGTTATGGGTTTTTTTTTGGCGATTGGAAAAATAGAATTGCCTCTGCAGTTGGACATAGTTTTACATTGAACACTATGGGAAATTTTATAACATTCTTCTTGTCAGAAACTACAAGGTCAATTGAATTGATTTAATGCATGAATGATCATCGGATGGACCTCTACAGAAGCCATGTTTTTTGTGTTGATGATGATCGGTAAAACAAGATGGCTGCCATAGCTGGACATAGTTTAACATTAAATCCTATGGGAAATAAAATTCATCTTGTTAGATACTTGAAGGCCAATTGAATTTATGTGTGTGTGTGAATGATCATTTGATGGTCCTCTTCAGAAGTTTTTTAAAAAAAATTTGTGATTGGAAAATCAGCCAGCATTTGTTTGACTTTGAAACTTTGTTAAAATCCTATGATCCTGTGGGAAATTTTTGCCTAATAGATCTGTTGTCAGCCATATGCATTTAGATATATTTTGTAAGTAAATTCTGGTGGGTGATTACATGCTCCGGGGAGCCTCTGGTTTTATTATAGCATTAAAGTACCTATAATTTCATTTGTTTACGAAACCAAACCATCAGATAACATGGAAATAAATACATACATGTAGTACTATAGTTCATGGTAAAGTTACAGAGCAGACTGAACAAACTTTATGTGCGTCAGAGTAATTTCATTTTCTGCATGTTCAAAAAACATGTATAGTGCAGCTTTTTATACCATCATACCTAAAAGATAGAAAGCATCTTTGTTTGTGTTTTTGACATTTCTATGTGTATTTAAGACTGATTAATGTTGATTGTTCCTATTGAATCACAAGAAAAATCACACTGTTGCAAATCATGAAATTGATTCAGTTGCAATTTATGACTGGTTTCCTGCTTCCCTCTCGTGACTCAACCCTCTGACTGCATGAGTCTGTAGTTTACAAAAGCTACATATGTAAACTTTAAAATTACATGCCTATTTGTATAATATTATTTTAAACTTTTCTCTCTTGTAGAGGACACAGTACCAAACCCTCACGGACGTGGCAGAGATCTATGTGACATTGACATCAGCAAACTACAACAGCTAATTGATATGGGATATACAGTGAAAGAGATAGCAGAGAAAGGTTTACTAGGTGGTGTCCTTCATCCCAACACACTATATAGCAGATTGAGATCCAACAACATGCAGATCAGATCATCATACACAGATATTAGTGACGACGACTTGCATTCTATTGTTGCAGAATACAACAGAGACCACCCTAATTCAGGTAAATTCAAACACAGATTTAAGGTTTAATTCATATCTCCATTGCAAAATATCTGTATTTCTGATAAATTGAAAATTCTCTTTGTTATCTCCAGAGCTTAAAATGTTATTGCATACTCTGTATACAATGCAATGATAACTTGTGAAGTAAAGGGGTCATTTGGGTCATACCTAGGAATCTCTGCAAATTAAACAAAGTATTGATAAAAATGAAGATTTTCCTTAATTAAATCTCAATCGATCCAGATACAATGCACATAGATCTACAACACTTAAAGTCATATGAAAAGAACTGCTGTTAAAAAATCTTTGTAGATTTGAATCGACTACATTAAACTGGTGCTGAAATTAGCCCGCTCATTTATGCTTGAACTCACATTATCTGACATTGAATTAAATATGTGTCATTTTGCCTTTGTTTCTAATTTGTTTTGAGAGACTTAAAATTCAAGAGACATTCCAGAAAACAAAACTGGTTTACAAAAAGAAAATCCAGATAACAAAATTAATACAATATTTACATGTAGTCTAGAACCACTCACCCAATTTGGACCAAAATTTGATGGAATAGTCCTGGAGTTGCCGGCTTACAAAATTATATCCAATAGCCTCACCATGCAACCAAGACGGCCGCCAAAACGGAAATTAGATCTAAAGGACTCTTTTGCTAAAAAAAACTTTGGTGAAATGATCATTAGGTAGTAGTTGCCTTTTAGGATTTTATCTGATGACCATACAAACCAACCAAAAAAGGTGTCCACAGCAGAACTTAGTTTAACAAAGGTTAACGTTCCTACGAGAAATTCAGTATAAAAATGGTTTTGTCTACAGAACTTCTTGTTCATGCTGAACTAAGTTGCGAATGTACATGTACTTGGTTTTACAAATATCCTTTAGGAAATTATCATCCTTCTTCAATGTAACGTTCACTGATGTTGGAGTTAGTATAAAAATAGGAGATGTGGTATGATTGTCAATGAGACAGCCATCCACTAAATTTAAAGCAGCCAACAATTAAACTTCTACAGGTCAACACAAGGTCTTCAATGATAGGCATATATATATATATATATATATATATATATATATATATATATATATATATATATATAGCCCATACCATAAAGTAAGCTGTAAAAGGCCCCGAAATAAAAGATGTGAAATTAATTCATAAAGGACAAAAATCAACCTAATCTATTGAAAAAATTAAAATTAAGTATATATTGATTATATATATATTCAGATAATACATATAACCAGGGGCTCGTAGGAGCCTATAATCTCTCAACTGGATTACAAAGTTACAAGTTAAATTTATTCCAAAATTGGGTCTTATGTTAAATTTAGTTTGACAATTGTGGCTCTCTTGGCAAGAGGTTGCAGCTATTCAATTGGACATATTTTTAGGGGAAAAACCCAAGGACCATACCAAATATCATTTTGAAATTTTATTTTGTTATCAGATTTTGATGGGATATTTTTCATTGGATTCCTTTCAAAAGAGCTTTCAGTAGTATGACAACAGGTTTTTTCTATCTCTTAGGGTCTTTTGAGATAATTGGGGTCAAATATGAAAAAAAAATGCATTTTGGCCGATTATAATAATTTCAACTTTTTAAAATTTTAAATTTTTATCCTATTTGAATGGGGATTTTTTCATTTGATTCCATGTGAAAAATGCAACAAAAGTTACTCCAAGTATTTCCATGAATATTGTACTGCTAAACGCCAGAATGCTTTCGGACTTTAGTAGACTTAATTGCTTACAGAGGAGGGATCAACTTGTTTAACCCTGTCTCAATAACTGTAAAAGTACTATGGAAAACAGTTCTAATATAATGAAGATACTTATAATTTCATATATTACATACATACAAAACATTCAATATATTATTTAAATCCATCGTCATATTAATCTGAAGAATACATTTTTCAAATGCAACCTTCATAACACTTTTCAAGTAAACTTTTTCAAGAATACATATCTCAAAAATTCCACTGATGATAAGTTTAAATGAAAGTTTTGCTGAAAGATAAATACATTGGAATGATTTTGAACCAAAATTTAATAGCTGATTTCTGACTAATGTACCGGCAAACATACTTTAGGCCTATTGTAAGCTGTAGATCAACTATTCATAATCTGTTCTATTTTGGGTCAATGCATCATAAAAATGTTTGCATTTAACTGTTAAATATTTTTTCTTGTAATTTATGAAAAAAATGTGGACACAGAAATATGTCTCGACTGTGGGAGATGCATTGCCCGAGGATGCACTTTGATCGTAGAACTGCAGCAATTAATCAAATTTCAAAATTGTTGGTCCATGACTGAGGCGTCAGAGTTTAAGGATATGAGATGGGACATCATTTACACAATTGCATACCAAATATCATTGACCTAATATTAGCAGTTCCTATTAAACTGGCCTAATCACAAAATTGGACATGAGAATTTTCAAAGTCAATGGACCATGACTGAGGGGTCAGAGTTTTTCATGTTTTTTTCAAAAAATCAATGGATCTTTATTAATGTTAGAAGTACAACGATTCAAAATATCTATGGTTGCTAAGTAAAATTTCCAACCATGATAGTCTTTGAGAGTTTCAGGAAATTTCCCAAAATAGGAATCACATATTTTTGAATTTCAATGGATGTGTATTAATCTTAAAGTTACAACTGTTCAAAACATCTTCGGTTACTAAGTAAAATTTCCATATTTAATAGTCTTTAAGACTTTCAGGAAATTAACCAAAATTGGAATCACACATTTTTCAAATTCAATGGATCTACATTAATCTTAATGCTACAACAATTCAAAATATATATGGTATAGTTTCTGAATAAATAGATGGGCGTTACTCATGTCCCCCATCTGTCGGTAGCTTCGGTGCAAAATAAATGACTTCTGTCACATTTATTGTCAAATTTATATATTTTTTTTTCAATGTATTATAAATAACATAATTATCTGTAACTTTTGCTTACAGCAATAACTTTTTTTATTATATTTTTACTTTTCCAATACAATCATTCAGAACAATATACATGTAGACACCAAATTTGAAAAGAATTGGATTTGTAGGTGCTGAGAAAATTGTGACGAAACATTTCCATATAATTTCTATATAGGGAAAAATGGCTAAGTCCAGCATATCAGGAAGTTGATATCATACGGCAACAAAAATTGCTTAGGACATATGCCACATGTATATAAAGTGAGACACCAAATTTGAAAAGAATCAGATTTGTAGATGCTGAGAAAATTGTGATGGAAATTTCAATATACTTTCTATATCTAGGGAAAAAATGGTTAAGTCCATCAAAACAGAAAAATGATATCATACAGCGACAATGTATGCCACATATATATAAAGTAAAACGCCAAATTTGAAAAGAATTAGATTTGTGGGTGCAGAGAAAATTTTGAGGAAACTTACCGAGGGACGGACGGAAGGACAGATGGACGGACAATGGTATTCCAATATACCACCCACTCGCGAGTGGGGGTATAATATTGAAGAAAATCTCCTGTTGCCAAACAACTGGAAGCGTACACAATCTTCGGTGAAATGAAAGATAATTGATTAAACTTTATGACAAAAATAAAATTAATGTGATCAGGAGATAAATATTTCCCCAGTCCAAAATCCATAGGGTTGTAAAGTGTTGTCAAGGAATTAATGGGAGACAATCTTGGAAAACATTATAACTCATGAAAATATCATAGCGGGTATTTAATGAGATCATTCAAAACAATAGCTATCAAGTCAAGTAGACCCTACTGTTAATACAGGTGTGCTCAAATGAACTTAAAATTACCGTTGTGACGTCACAAAAATCGATTTGATTAGAGCAAAAGTGTTTCAAAATTGACCAACTTTGGAAATTTATTGTGGAACATTCCATGGAAGAGCGGAATCAAAATTTTTCACATGCTTTAATTGATCCTTGATAGACAAATTCAGCAAAATCCAAGCAAATCAGTGGATATATAATTTCAAGATCCCAGAATATCGCTTCCACCTATGCTCAACTTTGACCATGATCTATGCATTGATTGTACGCTCATCAATCCATCAATGTAATATTAACTTTATATCTATACTCTTATAATTTTAAAATTTGAAAAAAATATCCAAATTTTGTATGAGAAACAACTAAATATATCTGATTAGACCTTTTCTGTTCCGTTTAAAGATGAGTTCATTTTCCTGATTTCTGATGATGTTTATGAATTTTAGAGTCCTTTTACTACATACCCTACAAAATTCAATTTTCTTGAAATGAAGCATCTGTTTTTGGATAAGGCTACCCCAGCAAATGAGTGTGTCAATAGAGGCCGTTAAAGGTCTACTTTCCTTTTGAGTGAACGTAGGGATGGCAGGTATAATTCCGGACATAACAGGGCTGGGGCAGATTAAATTTACATGTTCAAATTTATATCTTTGATAAAGCACAATTTTAAAATTATTGAATCAGCACAGCTTGGGTTTTCTCTGAATCAGTTGATTCAGTTCAATTACGGGACCGATTTCACATCTTATTGAAGCTTGTCCTTTGAAAAAACAGTAGAATTTACTTTTATTTTTTACCAATTAGGATTTATAAAATTGAAGCAAGTGGATATTTTTTTTCCTTAATCTAAACTGGCGGAAGTGTTGTCAAATAACAGAGATAACTTAAGACTAGCAATTTAACTAGCAGTCTTTGATATATATGGTTTAATATGAAAAAGAAAAGATATGGAGCAAACACCAGATGGACCGCACTCTATCCACAAGAATAAAGAAATAAACAAATCTAGAGGTCCCCACAATGCCTTCAACAAGGGTGGAATCGCCCACTAAAATAAATCGTGTACACGTAAAATATGACTGCTCTCACCCGAATATTACAATAATGTACATTTAACAAGCATTAAACACAAAACCACCAAGACAAACCTATGACTACTATTCCTGACTTGGGACAGGCACATGATACATGTGGTGGGGTTAAACTAGTTTGGCGTGATCCCAACCCTCCCCCAATAAGTGGCCAAAGGAAAAATCAATAGAAACAAAAGCAGTAATCAACGAACTATAAAAATCACACAGAAATACACACAATCTGACCAGAGAGTATCCGAACCACACTAAAAGTACTGAACAAAAAGACAAGTAAAAAGAGGACACATCTCTAGTCAATGCCATGAGTTACTGAAAGCAAACTCAGGCCAACATTTTTTTATTTCCTGTTTAACGGGAATTTTCAACAAAATTTTGGGTCGGGAGGTCGAAATAAAAATAAAAATAAAAGCAAGGATTTTGTCTAGCGGAAAAAATAAAATTTTGAAGCCAACATTTATTTTTATTTTTTGAAAATGCTTTAATGTGCAATATTACTAAAATGAAGGAAGTATTTGCCTTACTTGTACAGAAATTTACTACGAAAAAGAAAAGTATATTATTTTTTCTACATTTATGTTTTTAAAGAATAATCTTCAGTTATCTTTAAAAAACACACTCTTATTGAATGATTTTGCATTGATTAAGCACATGATTTTATTTTTGATACATGGAAAAAATAGGGTAGGGTTTGAAAATGAAAATAAAATTAAAGATCATCACTTTTATTTTTATTTCATTTTCTCAAAAAATAGGGTCGGTCGGTCCCGTTAAACAGAAAATAAAAAAATGTATGAGATTCCTGGTGATGAGGCATCAGGTTTCTCAACACGCGATATATCAAACACAATACGTCCTAAGATTTAATACTGTGTTGTCACTAATCGTGAGGAAAAAACAAGATGGCTCCAATGCCAAATTAATATCTGTGTAAGGTGGCGATAAGTGTATCAATATCCGTAGCCACAAAAACCAGTTTTAAAGTCTTGACTACAATGTCGAACCTGTACCCTTTATGGATAAGTTTATTTTTGTCACATTTGGGGCTGTTTTATAGACTTTTTGTAGAGGCATTTGAATTGATGCTTGGTGCGGTTATTTTTTTTATATTTTGAAAGTTAAATTTGACAAGAAAATGTTGGGGGAACAAATGTAACAGAAGCTGCCTAAAGGAATCAAAAAACTTTGTGAAAATGGGAGCTGGAGAATCCAAGGAACTACAAATCAATTTGGTTTGGTCTTATGTCAAGGGAAACAATAAGCTTCTTAAAAATTTGATAAAATACTGAAAGCATTTTTCAGCAAAGAGGATGAAAATATCCCTTTTTCATAAATTGGAATGTCAACATTCAATTTCAATATTAAAAAGTTTATGTCCCTGAAAAAAACATTCCTGTAATTTCATGAAAATTGCTGAATTTTTCAATTAGAGTATAACTTTGCAACGGATGGATGGACATTTAAAGACTGTCGTATAAAAAAGGCACTTGTAATTCAAAGGACATGCAAATGACGTAACAACTACATGCATTGGAATTACCGAATAACAGTATAATGCTAGAAAAATTATAATTCCTGAAATAGCATACCAGAAGGCTTTTAGTTTATGTCAACGAAGCATTTTGAGAGTGCAGCACAGTTCTGTAAAAAAAAATTCACCAGCTCCTGTTTTACCAGGTTACAAAGCTGGTGGTTTGCCTTATACTAATGCTTATGCTAAACTATTCTTAGCCAAATTATCAAATTCAGATTTTGCCAGTATGAAATACTGTACTTTATCAATCATAATTACATGCATATCTGGATCAAAATGTACAAAAATGATCATTGTCAAATATAAAATAATAAATCCTATGCATAGATATATGTGCAATCAAGAGGTCCCTGACCTCAGTTCTATAGACTGTTAATGAAGGAGCCAAGTAATTTCAGGCCAAAGAAAAAAAATTGTGTGTTTCGGGTAACGCCTTGAAAAAAATTAGGTAGGGTAGGTAGGTAATTTTTTTTAATTTTAAATTTTTTTTTTACATAGACATAATGGAGCAGAGATGTTGACTTTAACAGTGCTTGTCCAAAAAAGCCAATAAAAAAGTTAGGTGGGGCTGGAAAAGCTAGGTAGGGTCGGGTTACCCTAAACACAGCTAATTTTTTTTTAGGCCTATTTGCAGATTTGTGTTAAGATTCAGTATTAGTTAAAAAAAAAAAGGATTCAGTATCATTTCTAATATTTGAAAATCCTCTTTATTATCATGTTTTCTGTAAAATAGTAATTGATAAATGTTTTCTTCAGTGTCATTATTTTTGCAATATAAAATGAAATGGTTTTCATCATCACTGATTCAACAAGATTATTTTTTACATTTAGTACAGTATCTAAAGCTTTGCAGTATTTTTCTATATCTTTACTAATTATTGTCAAAAAAGACACATATATATGGCCAGTCTTAAAAATATCCTTGTTTGTCCTTCCCCTACTCACCAGGTTTTAGTTGAGTAGGTAGGTAGGTTTATTATTATATTTTTTTTAAAGTCTCAATTTTTAATTTTAATTTGAAAGAAAACTGTTTAAAACATGAAAAAAATCAAAGAAATAAAATTTGTGTAAGAACTTTGCAATAAAATTTTATGAGTAGGGGGGCAATTTTGGTGGGTAGGTCGGAGGAGGGCAAACAAACTTAATTTTATTTTAGGCCTATACCAAAATTATTTTTCATGGAGGGGCAAATTCAAAGCAAAATGCATAAATCAACACAGGTATATTTTCTCTTGTATAAACTTAGTTGTTTTTAAAATAGGAATATTCACTGAAAACGTTGAGAGAATATGCAAGGCAGAAATTTTACATGAACATCTAACTATTCCCTCCCCCCCCCCCCCTTCCCCAGTTTTTTCTTTAATAGATAAAAGTGCAAAGTAACATCCATACAGGTCAAGGAAGTACAAAAATACATACAGCTTGTACAGCATAAAAGACATATTTTACAATATTGTGATATTTGTAAAATTTGGACTTGCATGGACCTATCACAGTTCTAACATAAATTGCTATAAAAATCAAATAAAAAATTGCTGTCAAAAGTTGAGATCCTGGAGATAAAATACATTTGAGTTGTAGAAACCTTTAAATTGACTCAAGTAAGGATGCAATATTGTCGTTTCCAAAAAATGATTTAGTCCTAAATTCAAGTTTTGTTTGCTATCAAGTATTAACTTGATTTTAACATCAATTTATCAAAATGTGCAAAATTTCCTGAATTGGTCCCCCCCCCCCCTGGAATATTCTTATACCTTCCAATGTGTGATCATTTATATGAAATTAAGCTATTTCCCGGGTCTTAAACTTCTCAAAAATTTTCTCCTACCTTTACTCCTGACTTAAGTTTTATGGAACTATCATTGATCATGTTTATTCTTCACTAATTCATTTATAAATTGAGTCTGATACCATATGATGGTAGTCGAGGGTGTTAAAACACTGTCTTTGCATAAATGTTTTTATTTTTTTTAATACGAATATGAATTTTCTATTTAAATTTATTTTATTTCATTAAAGGGATTGTCAGAAACTTCAAAGTCATTAATATTTGAATAAGTTTCTTCAACATTGTTGGCAACTATTAAAGGTCATGAAACTCACTGTATAAAAGCAATTTTGATCAAGATTCTATTTTCATTCAAAGGATTCCTTTAGGATTCCATTACAAAAAAAAACAACAACATGTGACTATGATTATCAAAAGCTCTCATGCAGGAAAATTACAAGCAGTGTTAACCCATAACCATATTACAGCATCTTTTAGCTGTTTTTTTCACACAAGGACTTGTTGGATGACTTGTGGAGACCACTATTTTTTGAAATTCCCTGTTTTTCTCTTGGATGGAGTGTGGTCTCTATGTAACTGATCCCATATAATATCTTTCCACTTGCATACTAACATAATATATATCTGTTTAATCATTTTATCGAAGCGTTATGGCTTAAGTGATGTTATTGACTAAATTTTGACAAAACTAAAACACCCAAAAAATAAAATTGCTACTTACCAACTGACATCTTGAATTCAGGATAATTATGATCAAGCAATTGAGTGGTGGTTTATTTATAAGAAAAAGATGAAGCCATACTATGACTTAGCTTGTGGAATGTCATATGGCCTTCTTTTTAAGAAAACAACCCATGTGTAATCAAGGGGTACCCTTCAATTAACTAGACAATTACCAATACTGTTAAAACAACAACAAAATGTTGGTTGTTTTTAAAAAGGGAACTGAAATAACAAATACAGGATATGAAAGACAATTAACGAGCAATCACTGATCCTCATGACATTTTTAATACTGTATTATGGATTCGTTTGTTACCATTGCAATATTTACACACTCATAAAAAAATATAAATTGTTAACTGCTGCACTAAAACAACAATTAAATTCTTAATTAGGTTTATTTTGAATCTCATCAAACAATATAGGATAATATTTCGGAAGAACGAATGACATTTAACAAATGCATACATTAGTTCTTTTAATTAATATCTAAACTGGGAATATATACTGAATATATGTCTCTGTCTAAACTATTTATTTCTAAAGGGGAAAAATCAGAACACTTAAGTTAGATATGTTTCTAAATAATATGTTAACAGTACATTTTTTTCTTTTTTTACATTTAAAATTATTTTAAAAGACAATAGTGCACTCAGACTTAAAATATCACCTGGGTAATTTCTGATATGTGTACTTTTTGGGATTGTTTACTTATAAGTTCACTGCCAATACTGAGATACTGGAGACTGTTTTTTTTCCATTTAAATACTAAAATCAAAGCCAAAATTTACATGTATAGAATATAATTAAGTTGGATTCGGTGACACGATATAATCTTTAATTTCTACCTGGGACATATAATATAGTCCCAGTTTCTACATACAAGCTGGTATGACTACTCGTATACAAGACAAGTTATTACTACAGGTAAATGCGATATGACCCGGAAATATATAGACGGGCGGATCGTTTTTGATGTTTATTGCATAGTTACTGACTGTCAGCAAAATTTGATGATGAAAGGGTGTTTTGAATGTTATTCCAGACTTAAACAAATTTTAGCTGACTTAAGATTCTAATCCAAATTTATAATATCTGTATTTTTTGCTCGTACCACATGGCAATCTTTTTCTTCCGACCTCGGGCCTGAATTTATTAACAAACCTGACAACCAATCAAAACGCTTGTTTCATATGCTTATTTTCGGACGCGAGTTTTGACTTAACGATAATTAATAATTCAACTTAAGTAAAAATTTTATTACTTAAGTAATAATTAAATACAATTAACGATGCGAAAGCACTTAAATTAATTTTAAGCAGCGTTAAATGCAATTTAAGTAACTTAACGGTAATTAAAATCAATTTTTGTTGTTCGGGCGCACTTAACGAGTTAAACTAAGTTTTTCTCTGCTTAATTCATTTTTCTCACATAAATAGAAAATAACTCTTCTTAACTACTTAATGCATTTAGTAGCGTTAATTCGAATTAAGTTACTTAAATTGAGTTTAAGTAGTGAAAAACTAAGTTTAAGTAACTTAAACTTAGTTTTTCTCATTTTTGTGGTTCAGGCGTGCCATATCGGGAATATGTTAAACTTTTAAACAGGGGAAATTCCCATAATATCTTGCAACAAAAATTGGGATGTGTCGATATCATCAACGTTAAACTAACAGTCGTTAAGGGGACATTTTCACGTTTTTATAAATTGGCAAACTTGAAAAAAAAGTGTTACAGATTTGCAAATTTCCGTTGTTGTTATGATATTTGCTGTGAAACAGTAATACTGAAGATTTACCATGCTACAAAATATCCACTAAAGGGGCATTTTCACGTTTGGTAAATCGACAATATTTTTTTTTCAGATTCGCAAATGTTCGTTATAGTTGTGATAATTTTGAGGAAACAGTAATACTGAACATTTACCGTGCTCTAAAATATCCATTATGCATTTTTTGACGATTTAAAAACCTTAACGTTATAAAGCGTTGCATAGCGGAACGATTTAATAATTTGGAAAGTTCTGTTGCTGTCGGTATGTTTTGTGATTCTACAAGGATTGCTTATATAAAGTACAAAATATATCACTCATTGAGCTAGGATGGCCGAGTGGTCTAAACGATATACTTTTACTCCAGGGGTCAGTGGTTCGAGACCAGTTGAGGGTTACTCTTTTTTGCCTTTTTTAAATTTTATTCTAGTTTTTATACTTGAGCTTTTTAGATCCAATTTTTACATTTATCAATATAAAGCATTTAATGACAAACTTCAATACATGCCAAAATCTGTGAAAATGCCCATTAAATATATGCATTTTTGACGATTTAAAAATCTGAAAATTATAAAGCGTTACAAACGCTAAACGATTGTATAATTAAGAAAGTTCTGTTGTTATTGTTATATTGTGTGACATAAGGAGGATTTTATAAATAATTCATCCAGTGTTATCTTAGTACGGATAAACGAGAGGATTTAGCGCTAGACTTGTACTTCAAAGGTCAGTGGTTCGAGCCCAGGTAACGATTATTGTTTTTTACTTGAGCTATTTAGTTCCGATGTGTTAATTTATCAAGGCGTTTCATGACAAACTTTAAACATTGCAAAATCTGTGATAAGATCCCTTTAATACCACAGTGACGTTACATTAACTGTATCGGGTGCCACACGCAGACTGAACTAAACTAAAAGTTAACGTGTTTTATTAGTAAAATACCACTCTCTTTGATAACAATACGCAATCAGCCTTACGAAAATGTAGGTTTCACATATTGCTAAGCATGACCATATTAAAATAAAAAATCTTTTACATATTTGGTGTGCTATATAATGCATGTTTATTTTTTATAAACGTATTGCATAAAGATAGTAATGCCACAAAGCTAATAAACATTTGATTTAAACACTATTTATTTAATTCAATGAACGTACATATAAGCAATACAATACAAACATACATATTATTTTCGAACAATTTATACTAGGCAGGTAAAATTGCAGTAATGCTTAGCATAAGGGCAGTAAAATACGATTGGACAGAATTGAGAAGGAAGCTCAAGGCTTCCTAAAACAATTACGATTTCTTATTAGGTAAAAACTGGCCTATAGTTAATAACAATCAGTTTCATTATAATACAACACAAAGTTCCATTTATAAAATATGTAACCAACAATCGATTTTTGTTTAAAGATGCGATAATATTAATATTTATTCTTATAGTATAACTAGTAAAATTATTGAAAACAAAAAAGTATAAATATGAAACCAATAAATAAATTATGTCAAGCAGTGACAATTACAAAGTAAAGAAGGTTTTCCAATGAGGTTTTGTTTTTTAAGGGATTTACATACTTGATCTTAATTACGCATTTATAAAAAAAAACGTCACTCGCTATGTCACGTATCACCAATCTATGTAAAATTTCCGTTCATTTTGCAGAAAGTGAGCTGACATTTTCAACTCTTTTCTGCAACAGTAAAATCTTTATAAGTAATCATCACAAATAATTTTACACAAACATATATCGTTAACTGAATCGATACAGCTTTGCAGCATAAGCATTTTACAGTAAATGACTAGTGTCAGTTAATTATACAGTGTTATGTAACCCCCTATGCGCAGTACCAGGATTTATCTGGATTTCGAAACGAACGCAGAATATGTGTCTGAAATGCGTTTGATATTAATATGTTTCATGCCTACAATAATTACATCTATAAAAAATGTGAACAATGTTAATAATCATTCGTTGGAATCTCAAGTCTTGGTCACCCCACGCGATTAGAACTTGTGTCTCAAGAATAATAGTATTTATTGTAAAGTAATTAAGTATTTATGTATTATTAATGCCTCAAGAATAATAGTAGTGATTGTAAAGTAATTTAGTATGTATGCATTAATAATGTCTCAAGAATACTAGAAGTGATTTTAAAGTAATTGAGTATCTATGCATATTTCTTGGTGTCACCATTATTTTCAGTGCCATCATTTCTACAAAAAGTAATACATCCGTAAAAGACCAATGTTATACGTACGTATATAATTGAGCAGTTGTTCATATACTAAGATTGAATTGCTGTATATGCTTGTATAATCATAAATGGTTGATGTGTCGCCTTGCGACCGGTAAATTACGGTTTCGATCCCCACCGCGAGAACGTTTTTTCTTTTTTAAATCTCCGCCAGTATACGTTCTACCCAGGAAATCGAGCATAAAAATCTAGGTGAAAAGTAAATGACAGAAGGTCCATTACCGGCTTCAGGCTCAACTGAACGATGTGCGCGAAGCAAGAAAGATCCTCCCATTTCCGACACACACGGCCAGTCAAGTTCATGTTCCTAGCATTGTTATTGACACGTACTCCACGTGTCCACAAAGACCGAACTTGCCCGCACAGTCCCTCAGGAGGAAAGCTCTGGCATGACACTGGTCATCAGAACTCGCGACACCATTCACCAGTCGTCCTGGATGTAGTAAGCTGTGGCCGTAAGGTATCGCTATATATGAAGCGTAAGGTATCCAGGAGCCTGTGGTTACGGCGACTGATGGGCATCCATGAACACTGAACAGCAGAGCTTTCTTTGCGCTGTCACTGCGCGCCTTGCTGGTCGTTTGAGACGCCACCTAGTACTGGGGATTCATGAAGTTGGAAACTCTCGTGCTCGACAAACGCCATGGGCATGCTTTACGGGACCTCTTGATCAACGATTTTAAGCACTTTATGTTGCCGAGAAATAAGTGTTTGGATATTGGTAAACAAAATATCAAAATAAGCAGACCAAATTCTAAACTGATTGATTGTTATCGCGAGTTAAATAAATATGTAATGTACGTCTACGATAAAGCCTCAATCCCCACAGATACCAATTTACTGTTCGCGAGTAAAACAAAACACTAGTGTCAACAATTAAAAGTTATCCCTAATTTGTAGCCAAACTGGTTTATTGTTTTATAACTGTGTTAAGTGATACGTTATTACTTCTCGTCATTTGTGTGACATATGTTGTTCTCAGTGGACGCCAGCGTACGTTTACAGTATATGTCACGCGCAAAAATTAAAATAGTACGATAATTCCCCGGAAATGCATAATTTTTAACAGAATGTCAGCTGAAAGCATGAAAACAAATATAAACGGTCAATCTGCTGCATTCAAATTCCACCATGCGATGTACACAATAATCAAGGTTAATCCTTTAAGACTGATTTTGACTGTATTGTCAAGGAAAATACATATTTCCCCAAATCGGCGTCTGTGTGTATTAATATCACATTTATTTTCTATTTAAAGCAAACTGACTTAAGGAAAAATAATACGCAGTATTGAGTTAAGACCTAAAAAAAGTATACAGTCATATACAAACGGGACACAGTTGGGTCTTAAACACCTAACCGTTCAAGAGAGAGATACTAAGCAAAATAAAGAAACAGTAATTCCAGCGAGAGGCATGGCAGCAGTTGTTTCTACATCTTCGAAAGCTACTTTGAACAATACCGGGAAATTGAAGTATTAGTAAGGTATATATGAGTCGCGTTCTGAGAAAACTGGGCATAATGAATGTGCGTAAATTGTCGTCCCAGATTAGCCTGTGTAGTCCGCACAGGCTAATCAGGGACGACACTTTCAGCCTAAAATTGATTTTCGGTAAGGAGGGACCTCTTTGAAACTAAAAATACCATAAAGCGGAATGTGTCGTCCCTGATAAGTTCGCTTGCACAGCAGCTAATCTGGGACGACACTTTACGCACATGCATTAAGCCCAGTTTTCTCAGAACAAGGCTCATATGATTATTATTGGTCCCACTTTTTTACCAAGTACGTTTTGCAAGGTTGTTGAATATTTGGTGTAATTTAGCCCTTTAAATATTTTCGTTTATTATGCGATTCTAAATGCAATTAACTTAGATACAACATGGCGGTACATGTAAACATCTTTCTCTAAATGTATGTATAACTAATTATATATGTGCTTGCTGTATTTTATTAAATTGTTTTCTGTTTTTAATTTAAAATGCATTTATTATATGCCCGGCGGAGTTGCAGATAATATGAAAAAACTAGCCTGCGACTTATTCAAGTTATTGTGGAATAGAGCACAGGCAGCAGTATTCCTATATTCCTCTATTCCTATAACTTCGTGCAGCCCTATAAGATCGTGTACACTTTTATGACGTAAACTTCTAAGCAACATTCGAACGCACGTGCCCGTAAAATGTTCAGTTTTTAACGCGAGAATTTCCACAGCCGATAAGTTATTAATCATGATGAAAAAACAATAAATATGATATAATGTTCGTTTTTCTGACCTCGTTCCAAAGAAATAGCCTAAAAAGATGTTTAAAATCTGCACATTTCCTTTACCAGACCGCTATGTTTGTCAATGTTTTGATCGTAAAATGTTGTAAGATACGGTTGTAAGATTACAATACGGTTAAAGTATGCTGTTTGCGGAAAACTTTACCCCCAAATGATGACACGAGTCCATACGTTAAGATCGTGACCGGCCTATTGCGATAAAGATTCTTGCTGCGTCAATTTGAGATTTTGTCACAAAACAACTGCCATTAGAAGGGGTGACAGCCTTTTATGCCCCCATTGTGAATAGAATTTTATTAAGCTATTTTCCGTTAGTAAATACACTTTATCTAGACCTCTGAATACAGTTATCACAGTTCATATTTCGTTTTTATGAAGACCAGTTTTGTTTCATCCATTATTTTCAATACAGTTTATTCACGAAATTCATCTAAAAAAACACATATTTAATACAAATAAACACATATTCACAAAAACATATGTCGGTTATTATAAACACATCCCAAAATTTGCCCAAGTCAAGTCACTGTCAAGTCAAGTCAAGTAATATTTATTTATAAAGTCGGTTATATAAACATATAAACACAAGCTCTGAAGAGCTTTTAAAACCGACTTATAAACTCAACATTTACATGATAACACAATAGCACATATAGTATACTGACAGGCCCGTACCCAGGCACTGGGCCCAGGGGCCCGGGCCCCCCCAGCTGGCTGTCGAGTTATGATTTTTTAATAATGGGCCTACTGCAAATTTTCTCACATGAAAGGGCCCACAGTACACTTCCCTGCAATACAAATGTGCAGATGTGTTTTATTGCCCCTGATACACAAGGGGATTAGCGCTAATTTACTCGCCAGTGGAGATAAGCCCCTAGGCATTGTTCTCTTATCACCTTTTACACACATCCCCGATCTGTCAATTACACATTGTGCTCAATGCTTCATCTTTTGATGGTGGGTGTAACACTTCTTTTGATTGGACAAGGAAAGAGAAACAGCGAAGGGATGGAACTGATACAGAAGGTCGTAGGTCTGAACGATAATAGTGTTTTCTCTTTTGAATTCAAACCTCCTCTAGAGTCATAGCTTATTAAACATTCTGTGAAAACTGTCTTGTAGATGATAAATATTTTATAATGAATTTACTTTGAAATTCCATATAGAGGAGGTTTGATTTCACAGAGAAAATACTAGTAGGTTATATGTCAGTTACTGACATATAACCATAGTAGTATTTTCTCGTTGAAATCAAACCTCCTCTACAGTCATACTTTATGATACATTTCATAATAAAGGTTTTTTAGTTTCAAAGGTTGCTTTTACTTCTTTATAAAGTGTAATACATTTTTGAAATCTAAAGCTTTAAATATGTGTGTGAATTTTACACCAAGGGGTCGTTGATAAAGCATGTCACGCTTTTTTTTACCATTTTTACCCCGGCATGTCACAAACTGTTACAAAATCTTGGACCCCCTTCCCCTTAAGTACGTCACAAACTCACACTTTCGAACATTTTTTTTAAAATTAATACCTAATTTAAATTTAATCTACAACTCAATTCACTTCTAAACCGTATTAAAATTTCACTTACCGGTAAAAGAACTTTCACATTACAGGCTTTTATAACTGTAGGGTTGTTACGATAAGCAGTATGAATATTTATCCACCTGTTAACCTCTAATAAAAACGAAATCATAATTTAGATTTCCTTTCAACCCTTTAGTAATTAAATATGGAACAGTCCAATTATTTCGTCATTAAATTCTGTGTGGAAGTTGTGCCTATTGAATAAGCCGGCCCAGCCAAGTTGCCTATTAAACATTCGAACAACAGAATCAGGAGATACGCAATTTGTCTTATTTTGACATAAAACTAATTCAAATGTTTCACAAATTTTTGAAAATTAATTTTTAAATTCTACTAAAGAAATAATAAATAAATTATACAATTTTTTTAAAATAAATGTGTGACATCACACATGGCCTGACTCCCCTCCCCCATGTCACAAACTGTCACTTTCTTACTCACCCTCCCCCCACCTGGAGCGTGACATTCCTTATGGACGGCCCGTAATGATTAAAGCTGTAGACTTCAGAAAGGTGCTGATTTACTTGTTATATATCCATAAATTTATAACACAACATAAAATATGTTTCTATATGCATTAAAATTCACCTGCAACAGTGCCTTATAAAAAAATATCTATTCGGGAGGGGCAACCCCTCCCGCACCCTCCACCTTTGGGCCCCCCCAGTCAACATTTCCTGGATACGGCCCTGATACAACTACCTAACGTAAGACATTTTATTTAAAAAAGTTAAAACTGTTTAGCATGACAAAATGAGCAATACATGGCAGCACAACATTGGATAACGAAATCGATTATTTATCAAACCAGTCAGTCTATTAATTATTTAGATAATTAGTCAAACAAAACAATCAATCGAGCAAACTGCTAAAAATTGAACCTTCTCAAGCATAGATGTCTGTAGATACAGATTTTTAAACAGCATAGTTATTTTATAGCATTAAAATATAATAAAATAATCTGACTAGAATCATTAATCATGAATATTCACATAGGTTTAGTACAATAAGGTTTAATATAACAAATTTCAGTGTGTATTCTATAACATGAATATAAAGCATTTGCACACATAGTATTTTATCATCCTCTGGAGAAGGAGGAGGCTAAAGTATAACAAGTTACATACATGCATATCACGTTATAGCATAAGTTTGAAAGAACTTGGTAAGAAATAAATTAAAATAAATAAAACAGAATATAGAACTTAACTTAAAACTTGTGGGGTATCTGCTGATCTTGACCATGAAGGCCTAAAAGGTGGTTAAATAAGACGCTGAGGATTGAAATAACCATAAAGTGTGATCAATAAAGAGATTTTAAAACATTTATCCCCCCAAAACGGATTTGGAGAAGACTGATCAGCAGCTACCTCACAGGAAACTCAAATATATGGTACTACAGCAAAGGATTGAGCAGAAACATTCTCTACATACATAATGCCAGACATGCATAAAAGTCCCGCAGGAGAAAACTAACTAAAGGGAAACTAGACTCGTAGATACAAGCAAGCAAAAAGTAGCAAAACTAAAGGCAAAACATATTGATACAAGCATGCGAAATAGTAGCAGACTAACGGCAAAACATATAGATACAAACAAGCAAATGATAGCAAACTTAAAGCAAAACATATAGATACTGCTAGCAAATAATAGTAGAAAACTAAGGCAAAACATATGGATACCAGCAAGCAAATACAGCAATGTCATGATATTCAATTGATGTTATTAGGCTGCATTCCACTAGTCTATAGTTCTTCTTGAATGCTCTGAGGTTTTATGTTTACATACGTACAGCTCAGAGTTCTTCCTGATTAAATCAAATTCAATGTAAAAAGAATAAGTCTCAAGTTTGTTTATAAAATCAAATTCAATCATCCAAAAACAGCATAACAAACAGAATACCCGGTACCATTGATATCAATTTGTGTGTTTTTGTGGATAAATGCTCAAAACAAAAAGTTGATAAAAAACGTTATCAAACCAAAAGCCAGAGTTTTTAATTGACTATTCCGTCTATCTTAGGGAGGTTCCAGAGAAATATGTGTTTCACCATTGGTTGATTGGACACGAGATCTATCTCGCGAGGTATTCCTGAGATAATAGATAGCGTATTTTAGAATTCAGAATACTTGCCTTTTTCCATTGCAAAAACTTACACATTTTCATGAGCCCTTGACGTGTTTGAAACGTTGGATTAATATCATTATTACGCGAGCACACCACATCACGTAAGTTGTTTTAATTTGCACATTAGTGATATATATATATAATCTGTTTGTTTTTATTTATGCCAGAAAATAGTTTATGTTGCTTATATTACCGATTAAAGTACTATCCAGATTCTGGGCGGGAGATGTGACATGAAATATGTGGCAACCAGTTGCAACTCCCAGCGACCCGGAGGTTCAATAGCTGGGAGTTGGATTATTGCAACTATACAATGCCTCTATAGCTAGCAATTAGCAACCCCTATCATAAAAACACCATGGTGTACATGCCGGATAAAATCAATAATTTGTTGATAGATCGCTGATAAGGTGTCAAAAACAATACTGGATTTCTCGACTAGTTGATAATGGTCTTTTAAAAGAGGGCAATAAAGGGATAAGCGATGGAAATTAAAGCTAGGCGGAACTTGAATACCGAATTTTATTGTGACCTTCTAGAACGTTTGTTTTCAATGATAATTTGTTGTGAGTGAATGCTTGAGTGTGGAAAACATGCTTAGCACATTGTTATGCATGAAAAGCTCAATTTCCACAAGGATTACACCCAGTTGCCATCATCAATCTCTCAAGTAACTCGCAGGAGTACACCATAAGGGTTCTCAATAACTTTTGAGCCAACAGGCCAAAATGTGAAACCAACAGGCCTTCTAGGGTGGTCCCCCGTAAAATTTTAAAATTGAGCACTTGATTTCCTTCATTTTGAGCCATTTTATGGCTATTTTTAAGGTCAACCAGGCACTTAAATTTGAGCATTTTGTGTGCACTTTATGAATTTTAGCTTTTTTAACTAACAAATTGTTGTTGTTGTTGTAATTCTAATATGCTGTCGAATGTAGCTATCAACTCTTAGTGCTAAAACGAGATTTATGACATTTTAAATACCGGGAATGCAATGTTAGACTGAACCGTGTCTAATGATACAAAGGTCATTATTATGTCTCTAAAATTCAAATCAGTAAAAAAAAGCGTTAAGGGAGATAATCAAGCGAAGTCTTTGCTTAATAGCAAAAAAGGTACAAAATTACAGAAAAGACACGCACATTTCGAAAAGTCAATTGCCGATTTTCCGAATCTGAGCGATTTTCAACCGGCCAAAATCTGATTTCAAATGGCCGATTTGGCCGGCGGCCGGCTCTTATTGAGAACCCTGCACCATGGGACAGATATAAAGTGTTACTTGTATTACATAGCAAACAAATTTACAATTTTGAGGATGCTTTCATAAAAAAGTGTATTTCATAATTTTTTCAAGTTTGTGTCTCGTTTTTACACAATTGTCAGACATTTGTGACACATTTTTTCACAATTTATAAAAATGTGTGATTCATTTTTTTCACAAAATGAGTGGTCCAGGGCCCCTTCACAAAGTCAGGACAAAAAGCCCTGTGATGAGAACATTTATGATTTGTTTTGGGCTGAGTTTGGAAGTAGCAACAAGCTTGAAATGTTACGGTTATTGTGGCTATATTCAGAAGGCATGAGTCAGTCATGTCAGCTCAAGGTCGAACTTCAAGGTCAAAAGTTCGGTCCATATCTCTAAGTATTCTTGTGGAAGGATTTTTATGAAATTTGGCTAAAATGTTTTGGTCATTTAAAAAATGTGTATAAGGCATAAGCCAGTGTGTGTCTGCCCAACATGTTCTAAACCCATGAATGATTTTTATAAAAGTTTACTAGGATGTTAAAGGTGATTGAGACCATGTGCAGAAGTCAGTTACTCTAGCTCAAGGTTTAACACTTTAAGGTCAATAGTTTTATATTTGCTTCTTATCCCCTTTACCCATTGAAATGTTTTCAAAAAGTTGAGCATCATTCAGACGATGTCCAGAAGTCATTAGTGAGTCATGTTGTCTCAAATTCAAGGTCACCACTTGCTTGAAGTTTACTAAAGTCTTGGCAGGGTACATACCGTTATTACTGTAAGTTTTCGGACACTTAAAAACATTGAATTTTTTCGTGTCTGAAAATTTAGATAAAAAAAACAAACAAGTTACAGGTGCCCGAAAATTTACAGACAAAAATTAAGGTGTCAGAAAAATGATTATTATATTGAAATATAAGCAATCAATCAATGTACAATAATGTCATCTATTTACTCTTCTTTTTCTGCATTGAAATAAACTTCACAGCTTTGCTTACTCTTGCCGAAAATGATAAAGAACAAAAAAATAAAAACAAAACATTCTGCTTTCTCAATAAATAATTGAACGAAACTGTTTCAAATGCTGTTGGGTGAATAAATTGTTTTCTACAGGTACAGTACAGGCACCTTGTACTTTCACAAACGCCACTCGCCGCGGTGTTCATCTGTGTTCGCTTACCAATATGAACCCAGCAATAGGTGTTTAGATCAAATGTCGCGGGGGCCATTGGCCATGAGGCAAACACCGAGAATCACCGCAGACCCATAATATCTACCGCGGTGTTCATCGTGTTCGCTAAAAATAAAATATTTGAACATAAACGTATTGTATTGATCCCTTTCATTTAAAAGTGATAATGAATAATGTATTTCACACCCATGCCCATGACAGTGTTTTCTGTCTTTTTAAACGCAGTGTATAAAAGAAAACCGTGTTTGCACCAAGCTGTAGGATACCATACCTGGAGGAGTGATAATTGCATGTTTGATTATGCAATTAACAGTTTGAAGCCATGGAGAAGTCTTCACTGATTGTAGTGATCGTATTATCCTGAGGTCTGGATTCCCCGATGCATACGTGTCATCTGTCTCAATCGCAGGTTTTTTTCCAGCCATTTTGGGAAAAGGAGTCTGGTTAAATTGGAATTTTTTAATCGATAAAAGTGGCAAATTTGGGAAATTTTTATAGACAAAAAGGACCAAAATTGGGATTTTTTATCAACAAATATTGACACAACAGGGGTTTTCCTGGCCATTTTGGATAAAAATCTTATAAATTATGGTTATATATTTTGTAGGTTGTTTAACAAATAAAATTGAGATGAGAGTCTAATAATTAAAAAAAAATTGGGGGGGGGGGGAATTGTTAATTTTTGATATAATTTCGGTTTGGGAACGGGTCCGTTTGCTTTGGGAATGCCTCCGTTTTACGGAAGCGCAGGCAGTGCTGAAAACCCCCTGAATCGCATATATGCAACTTTTCTCATCTTTATCCATTACTCAATAATCCCATATATGCCCGATTTGAATTTTTATACCCCCATTACCATTGGTAATGGGGGCTAAATAGGAGTCACTTTGTCGGTCGGTCGGTTGGTGGGTCTGTGGGTCTGTCCCGAAATTTCATCCGATCTTCACCAAACTTGGTCACAAGTTGTATCTGGATGATGTATAGATCAAGTTTGAATATGGGTCATGCGGGGTCAAAAACTAGGTCACGGGGTAACTTAATGTGTTTTAAACCGAAAGTTTGTTCGGACCATAACTATGTCATTTATCGTTAGATTTTAAAATAACTTGGTACATTTGTTCACCATCATGGGACGGTGTGTCTCGTGAAAAAAGTACGTCAATATCTCCAAGGTCAAGGTCACACTTGGAGTTTAAGGGTCAAATGCTTGTCCGGGCCATAACTTTATCATTTATTGTGAGATTTTAAAATCATTTGGCAAATTTGTTCACCATCATGGGACGGTGTGTCGCGTGAAAGAATTACGTCAATTGAATGTCAAGGTCACACTTTAAGTTCAAAGATTAAAAATGGCCATAAATGAGCTTGTCTGGGCAATAACTATGTGGTTCATTGTGAGATTTTAAAATCATTTGGCACAATTGTTCACCGTCAATGGACAGTGTGTCGCGCGAAAGAATAACGTCAATATCTCCAAGGTCAAGGTCACACTTTGAGTTCAAAGGTCAAAAATGGCCATAAATGAGCTTGTCCGGGCCATAACTATGTCATTGATTGTGAGATTTTAAAATCAATTGGCACATTTGTTCACCATTATTGGACGGTGTGTCGCGCGAAAGAATTACATCAATATCTGCAACGTCAAGGTCACACTGTGAGGTCAAAGGTAAAAAATGGCCATAAATGATCTTGTCCGGGCCATAACTATGTCATTTATTGTGAGAATTTAAAAATACTTGGTACATTTGTTCACAATCATTTGACGATGTGTCATGCGAAAGAATTATGTCGATAACTCCAAGGTCTAGGTCACACTCGGAGTTCAAAAGTTAAAAAATGGCCATAAATTTGGATGGCATGTCATGCGAAAGAATTCAAGAGTTCAAAGGTTGAAATGGCCATAAATGATAATGGCATTATAATTCTTTAAAATTGCCATAAATTTGATTCTCTTGTTTTGTGAAGACAGCATGCAAAATAGTCTGTGTCAATGTGGCACATGGGGGTATACGTCATGTCTGTGACAAAGCTCTAGTTAAAAGCAAATTATGGGTGGATAATATAGACGATAAGAGTTCTCAAGAATGTCATAAACTCAAACGTTTGCACTTTTCGAAAGTATCAAATAAATTTCGGCATATAATTCTATTCACAGATTTGATGAAATAAGCACCCAATCAGGACAGTTGTATTCCAACATACATAAATCACCTGACATGGTTTGCATGCGTCGTGTAGAGCTATTTTTGGTTACAACTTCTACATTAAATAAATTTCTTTGTTCTGAAAAAAAGTACGCGAAAATTGGCGTGGGTGTATTTATTTGTAAATAAAAATTTCAATGCGGGTGCAACATTGAGATCATTTAATTTCCATTAAAAGTTTCCTTGTGAAATTCAACTATAGTACCTCCAAATTATTTGGCATTGACATTTCCTCTAAATAAAATATAATTTAAACACTTTGTATTGTTACAGTTAACGCTGTTTCAGTTCCCTCATTATTGAAACAATTATTGTATTGTATATTGAGTGCACACAAGTGTCGTAGCATACTGATGCAGTACGTAAATTCGGACAGTGCTTAGAGTCGGACACAAGTAGATAAATGATTTAATACTCTCTTTATTTCTTTGAAACTCGATATTTGTTGTTAAAATGGGCAATTGCAATGATTAACACCATAAGAGTTCATAGTATTGATCATCTTAACTCTTTATTTAAATTTCCGACTTTACGTACTGTCCGAATTTAAGTACGCATGCATGTGCACATACATGTAATATCTACATGTAATATACGATTTTCTTTTGTACATGTACATTTAAAACGGGTGAATGACCCTCGCAGACAGGTGTTAACGGTGGCTGCGCAGCATAGCGGTGATAACGGGTGTTCCCGTTAATGATAGCGTGCAATCGCGGCGATTTTGGTTGTTCGCAGAACACTGCGGTCAGTAGCGTGTCCGTCCCCCGGGAAATGTCACCCATTGGGAAAAGGGAACACCGCGGACAGGCGTTTTTGTGTAAGTACACGTTGCCTGTACTGTATACATGGTTATTTACTCAATAACACAAATGTAGTGGTCCACTGCCCTCAGGCATCCATCCAACATGTTTTATGACCTTCATCTGGTTATAAAAATCCATGCTTGAAGTGTCACAAGATTAGCGAAAACAGGACCGAAGTCTGTAGAATAAAGCTGTGAAATGTACTGTCCAAAAATTTAAACACACTCATTATGGATTAAACCCAGAATGTCGGAAAATTAGAGTCACAAAAAATAATTATTTTTGCTAAAATAGAGGGTGTCCAAAAATTTAGTATGAGAATACTTAGAATTATTAGGGTAACTATCTCTGGGACTGTCTTGTAGTGATACATTAGGGTAACTATCTCTGGGACTGTCTTGTAGTGATACATTCAGATATTAGGGTAACTATCTCTGGGACTGTCTTGTAGTGATACATTCAGATGCAAAATCATGAACTCATCTGTTTAATGGATTAGATTTTTTTGTGAATTTTATAGTTCAAAATACAAGTGAATAACCTGGTTGTGTTTTTTTTATTTTACAAAACTATATGAAACTTGCTAAATGTAAACAAATACCGTACATTTTTACAATTTATATTTAGGTTATGGTAATTTGCCTTTCACCACAAGGTTTCTGTTGTCCAAGAGCTTTAATTGCAGTTATATTTAGATCCTTATGAAGAGCTTTTCTATAAACATGTTTGATCAAATTACAGCCTTATTATCGTCAATCAAAGTTGATTGTTTAAGTTACCTGTGGAATCAATACTTGTATCATTGATCAATGTTTTGCTAAAAATTCTGAAGGATTTAAATCAGGGCATGTTTTTTCTTAATAATTATTTTAAATAGTATATATAGAGGATATTTGTTTGATTCGGTGGAATATCGATTTTACCTCACAAGTGATCATACAAAATATATATTTAAAATAAAAATTCCACTGAATCAAACACATTTTCATTTTATTTTATGCTTTTTCACAGTTTATTTAGGTTGTAAAAGAGTTTTACTTGTGAGTTTCGCTGAAATAATGATGTCAGTTCGTAGAAAAAAATGACGTCATTTCACAGTAAAACAGTGAAAATTATCGATAATTTCACTGTTATATTTCACAGTTCGAAACAGTGAAATAACAGTTTTATTTCACTGATTTTTCTCTATAATCCACCAGAAAGCATTAAATAAATTATATTTATACCAGCATGCTGTTGATATTGCTGTACAGTTATGATAATAATAAAACAATCTTATTTGCGCCTATGATTATTGGTTTAGTGGACTCTAGTATAACTAAAGAACATATAGTAAAATAGATTGTTAACTTGTTTTTCTATTTAAATTAATGGTAGAAATATATTTTGTTACTTGTTTTATGGTAACAAGTGGTGAATGAAGTATTTTATGTCACGTTATTTAATTATATTATTTGTACAGGTGTTTATAACTTGTTATGCCTCTACTGATGCGAGGGGCATAGACTAAGAGTGATTGGGCTGTTGGTCTGTACATGTGTACAAGATTAACCCTAAACGACAGGTTTCGTATCACATACAATATTATTGCTTCAAAGCTTTGATAGTTGCATGAAAGTTTTCTTTGAATATCATCACCACACCCACTTCACCCTTACCTCATTTTGACATGGACATCATTGTGTGAGGTGGCTGACAAAGTTCCACTATTCTGACCTGCAATTTTGCAGAATTATTAACCTTTGAGTCAGACAATATGTTAAATTAAATTTGAAGTGGATAAGGTAAATCGACACATGTGTGTTGGTGGGTATTGCTTGTTGTCACAGACCAAGTTCGAAAACTCTGACCTGCAATTACATAGAATACCGTAATTACACTAAGTTTTCGAACTCTTAAATATTTTTTTCGTGACCGACAATTTAGATACGGAAAATATTTAAAAAATACAGGTGTCAGTAAATTAAGAGACAAAAATTCAATGCCCTAAAATTATAATTATATTGAAATAAAAGCAATAAATCAATGCACAATAGAGTTTCTACTTTAAAATAAAAACAACTTCACAACTTTGCTTTAACTTGTGCCTGAAATGATACAGAACAGAAGTAAAAACATTAATCATACTGTTTCCTTAATAGGAAGATATCAATTAAAATACTTTTTGGTGAAGCGATTGTTTTCTACTGGTATACATGGTTATTTACCCCATTACACAAATGTTATAGTCCATTGCCTTCAGGCATGCGTCTCCCAGGTTTTATGACCTTAATCTGTTTGTAAAACCCCATGATCAAAGTGTCACAACATAAGCGAATATAGTGCCAAAATCTGGTAAAATAACGCTGTAAAATATACTGTCCAAAAATTTAGAGTCATTTATGATAGACAGAAACCTGCACATCCGAAAATTAAGAGTCACAAAAAATTATTATTTTGGCCCAATAAGGGGCTGTCCGAAAACTTATAGTGTCCGAAAACTTAGAGTAATTACGGTAATACACCTTTTTTGCTACAAAAAATTCTGATTACCATTTGGATGCACAAACTCAATATCTCTACATCTATAACAGGTAACATCTGTGTTCAGGGTCTTTTTGAACATTTACTGACCAGAAAAGCATGACTCAAGACATGTACAATTGTAATCAGTTAATTTATGATCAATATTCGATTTATGGCTATAAATTCAGTATAAATTGTTATTGTTTTTATTGAAACTGCAGTGTTTTTTTTCATTCAAAATCGGGTCCGGTTACCGGACCCATTCCCAATGGAAAAAAGTATATTTTTTTCCAAATGGGAGCTAAAAATTCCCAATGGAAGTTTTTTTTTTAGATCTCAATATTTTGTTCATCTTCCATCCATATAAGGCCAGAATTTTTTAATGAAATGATTTTCGGACCCGCCGACTCCATTTTTAAAGAAACCAAAAAAAATAAAAATAAAATATCGATTTTTTTCGGATGCAAAAAGGTGGCTTTAAACACGAAATGCTTGCCGGGCTTTAGAAAAAGTTCAAATGAGTTATAAATCATCATAATAAACCTAGTTTTAATTACCCCCATTAATACGTGAACATCCTTCATCATGTACATGTGCTGGAATTTACCAAAAGCTACGCCATCATTGTTTGTTCAAGAACGATATACAACGCTGTCATCAGCAAAGTCTGCTAATTTGCCAATAATTATGCAACCGTCAAATGAAATCAAGAATGGAATCGTTTTGTAAGTAAATATTTTATTATTTCTTTACCATTTTATAAAATTGATAGTATTCAAATGACAAAAAAATATTATTAAAGCAATAAGAAAAGAACGATTTTAATTTAACAGGTGCTCGAAATGCGTAACCCATTTACGCCTATCAACTTTAAACCTTCCATATTTTACGCACAAATACGGTCATATTTTAGAGAATACATTTTTATGTGTTGTTTAATGCAGTTGTAGTGAAGAATTTGTGCATATAATATGTGTTTTTTCGTTATTTTCAATGGGTACGAAATGGATACAAAACTTCGGTTTTGTTCCGAACTGCTTCGTACCAAAACTTCAAAAATCAGAAATTCAACAGTTTTTATAACGATTTCAAGCCATGAATGCCCAAATAAAATAGTCAAGTTTATTGGGGTTATTATTGGATTAATGGCTCCTTTATGACATTGTACTATCAATTATGTTATCCTGGGATAAACTGTCACGAAGATCAATAATTATAACGATTATTAGGGGCGCTATTTCTTTAATCAATACCATGACAAAAACACATGTTAACTTGATTCAACAGGTATTTGTGAGCATTTATATTTAACAGTTCCATTATTATAATGTTCTGGGAACGATATATTTTAGTTAAGATACCAACTATTTCTAAGATATCAACTAGGTCTTTCCCTCGATGTACTATTTTTCGGATATGATAAAATTAGGACATATAAAGATAGTGATATTTATGTGTTGATTTGTTGTATATAGTTTGTAAAAATATGTTTTGTGTTATTTCAGACAACCAGAATGGATGGTGGCAATTATCCTGGGCCTTTCTGTCAAGAAATAGATGTGAAAAATATTCATTTAATTAATCCTGGAAATCGACCACCACAGCTAACAGAAAACCTTTTTACAATAGGTGTTGTTTTAGAATTTGTAAAATTTGATAATAAAAAGAAGTTGATGTATATCATTTCCAAATGGCCAAATGTAACTGTTTAACACTTTGAATTGAGATGCTTTATTTTCTGATGTTGGATTTATTTTTCCTTTCAAATGATGTATATTTGTGTGATTCTAGGTTGTAATAAATAATTCTGAAACATTTATGCAGCATACTATTACAGTATTGTTAACGTTATTATATAATGTTGGTTATCTGGTTTATCAAGTGGAAAAAAATCTTATTTATATAAAAATAAAGCTTATTAAGACTTATGAAGGTACTTTTTGTTATTTATGTATTAACATACTTCCCAAAGTAATTAAAATATATAGTCAATGCCATTATTCATTAATGTCGTAAGGTTCCTTAAATGATTGTCCTTATTAATAAAGTTGGAATTACCTGCGGTTTTCACACAGCGATAAAGTGGCGACACCTTTTTTGTGCCAGTTCCACTCACGAAGTCCGCAAAACGCTCAGGTACTATGACCAAAATGCTCAGCAAAAAAAATCACCAAAAAGTTTATTATGGACAAGTGAAAAAATTGCATACCTTTTGAACCAGTTAAGATATTTTTAAAATTCAAACTAATTTAAAAACTGCACATTAAGACCTACAGTCTGTTTATGATCATTTTGCACATCAACATGTTTGAAAACAATCAGTGCTATTGCTTATTAAAAAGAACTTCATACCATAACATTTTTAAAATGAGTGCATATTTGGTCACCCATCTTTTTTTTTTTTCCATCCTCTTACTCGACACTTTTAGAAAAAAAATCCGAAAATCATTTAATTAAAAAATTTTGGTCTAAGATCTTAGTAAATATAATACTGGACACACTTGTATCCTCAATTGGAAGAATTTGTTAGAAAAACAACAACACTAATTTCCCAATTTTAGTCAAAACGCCGCGAATTTTCCCAATCCAAAGGGAACCGGCCCCATTCCCAAAATGGTGAAAAAAACACTGAACTGGGTCTGGTGTGCACAATACAATGCCCTGAATGGTTTATAGGTGTACATTTATGCTGACATGATCCAATTTTAATCTGAACTTTGCCCGGTATCCAAAATTTAGGGGATTCCCGATTAAATGGATATTATTTGTAATTATGTATTGTAAAATATAATCAACTGGACGTATTGTCCGGTGTAGAAAGAATAAGAGGGTTCTCTTTGTAGTTTAAGTTACCATTTAGTGATTAGAATATTTGACAATTCAAATTTCATTAATACATGTAATCGTAATATGATTAATTTTTTCCATTTTCAGAATCACAGCAATGAGTGAGGCGGCATACTGATGTTAATAACATAGATAATGAATTTTACCCATTTGGTGGCAGCGGCTTACAACAGTGGGTGTAACATTGGTCAATGAAACAGTATCACGCTGAATGCCATCATGCCGAACATCAAGACATTTTGCCGCATCAAGCCCACAGAGGAGGCATACAACGAGATGGAAACAACGAAGACCACCCTGTACCTGCGTGTTTCAGAGGTCCTGAAAGACTTTGGGGCCAATCAGAAGGGATCAAGGTCATTCATTAATCATGAGTTCAATTTCGACCACATCTTCCAGCAAAATGCCTCACAACAGGACATCTTTGATGTTGCTGCATTAGACATAGTCAATGGTGGGTGAACATTTATTACAATAGTGTTTTTTCTGTTTTTTAATGCTTGAAGCTTCTGTGAAATGTTCAGTTTTAACAGTTCTGCGGTTGAACAATTAGAAAATCTTGTCTTGAATTTCATAAAGCTTCAATGATTTTTAGCTTGACTTTTCACAGAATTGTAGGAACAATACAACTCACCAAATGTTTGTGTCTTCGCCATTCTCTGGTTACGGTTAATGGGCAACATCTCCACATCACTGTTTCTACTACAGATATTCAATTGAAAATTCACAAATGTGTATTGGGCAATTGTGTGGGGTCATTGACAAAGTTCCCTAACTCTGACCTACCATTTGGCAAAATAATTCCCCCTTTTTGTACTTACACATTTGGTGAAGGTAAACATGCAAAGTCTCCATATAAATGTTTCAACTACAGGGAATCAATTGAAACTAAGATCGCCGTGGCGTAATGGATATGTTGTCCACCTGGTGATCTGGAGTTCACCGGTTCAATCCCCACTTGGGGAGTGTTCTCTAGATCTTCCCCATAGACACCATGTACTGGTTATAGGCCCAGGAAACGGACTCGAGAGCGTTTATATAAGCCTGAGGCTTTTGATGCAATCAAGCTTAAATAAATAGGTTTAAATTATTTAAAAGAAATTGAAACTTCACACCTGTGTTTGAAGTAATTGTGTTAGGTCACAGAGGAATTTTTCATAACATCTCTTTCAATTTAGCTAAAATATGCCCCTTTTTGCACTTAATTAAGGTAAATGTTTGCATACAACAACTCAATATCTTTTTACTTTCTATAGGCATTAATACAGCACGTTTATTTATGTTTAATTAGTTTTTATGAACAATTAAGCTATAACATTTATTCAACTTCAAATACTGCAAGATAATAATTATTTGTTATTATTCGTTTGCAATATTTTTTGTTGATTTTCTGGGTAGACCGATCCATGAATTTAACATCAAAACAAACAATTTTTCCGTAGTAAGTAATCCACACAAATCCCTCTTTGGTTTTGCAATCCAGATTGGACGCTTGACATTTCCTGTACAACCTGTTTTCAGCCACTTTACAAGTGACATTTTTTGTAAAATTTCTGTGGTTTACAAGATCACATTTTCACAAAAGAAAAGTTCATAAAGCTTTATTAAATTACATTACAGCTGACATGAGTTATTAATTATAATATTTGCACCTTCTCTAATTGGTGGCAATTAAGGTAAGAACAACTATGATTTTAATTGAATAAGACTAACTGAAAATTGACTTCGTCGCTTCAAACACTTATAGGCAGTCATTCAGTCTTGCTTACTTTCATGCAATAACAAAGGACTTGTTAATTTGTGTGCTATTAGCATGGCCTATTAATATCACATAATAATAATTGACTTGTTAATTGGCATAAATTAAACGCCTCCCCCCTTCCTATAAATGATTTCCTCTCCCCAGCATTCTCCATCAAGGACACCTCCCCCTTCCTATAAGTGACTTCCTCTCCCCAGCATTCTCCATCAAGGACAACCTCACCCTTCCTATAAGTGACTTCCTCTCCCCAGCGTTCTCCATCAAGGACAACCTCCCCCTTCCTATAAGTGACTTTCTCTCCCCAGCGTTCTCCATCAAGGACAACCTCCCCCTTCCTATAAGTGACTTTCTCTCCCCAGCTTTCTCCATCAAGGACAACCTCCCCCTTCCTATCAGTGACTTCCTCTTCCCTGCGTTCTCCATCAAGGACAACCTCCCCCTTCCTATAAGTGACTTCCTCTCCCCAGCCTTCTCCATCATGGACACCTCCCCCTTCCTATAAGTGACTTCCTCTCCCCAGCATTCTCCATCAAGGACACCTCCCCCTTCCTATAAGTGACTTTCTCTCCCCAGCTTTCTCCATCAAGGACACCTCCCCCTTCCTATAAGTGACTTCCTCTCCCCAGCATTCTCCATCAAGGACACCTCCCCCTTCCTATAAGTGACTTCCTCTCCCCAGCATTCTCTATCAAGGACACCTCCCCCTTCCTATAAGTGACTTCCTCTCCCCAGCATTCTCTATCAAGGACACCTCCCCCTTCCTATAAGTGACTTCCTCTCCCCAGCATTCTCCATCAAGGACACCTCCCCCTTCCTATAAGTGACTTCCTCTCCCCAGCATTCTCCATCAAGGACACATCCCCCTTCCTATAAGTGACTTTTCTCCCCAGCTTTCTCCATCAAGGACACCTCCCCCTTCCTATAAGTGACTTCCTCTCCCCAGCATTCTCCATCAAGGACACCTCCCCCTTCCTATAAGTGACTTCCTCTCCCCAGCATTCTCCATCAAGGAAAACCTCCCCCTTCCTATAAGTGACTTCCTCTCCCCAGCCTTCTCCATCAAGGACAACCTCCCCCTTCATATAAGTGACTTCCTCTCCCCAGCGTTCTCCATCAAGGACAACCTCCCCCTTCCTATAAGTGACTTTCTCTCCCCAGCGTTCTCCATCAAGGACAACCTCCCCCTTCCTATAAGTGACTTCCTCTCCCCAGCTTTCTCCATCAAGGACAACCTCCCCCTTCCTATAAGTGACTTCCTCTTCCCTGCTTTCTCCATCAAGGACAACCTCCCCCTTCCTATAAGTGACTTCCTCTCCCCAGCCTTCTCCATCAAGGACAACCTCCCCCTTCCTATAAGTGACTTCCTCTCCCCAGCATTCTCCATCAAGGACACATCCCCCTTCCTATAAGTGACTTTTCTCCCCAGCTTTCTCCATTAAGGACACCTCCCCCTTCCTATAAGTGACTTCCTCTCCCCAGCATTCTCTATCAAGGACACCTCCCCCTTCCTATAAGTGACTTCCTCTCCCCAGCATTCTCCATCAAGGACACCTCCCCCTTCCTATAAGTGACTTCCTCTCCCAAGCATTCTCCATCAAGGACACCTCCCCCTTCCTATAAGTGACTTCCTCTCCCCAGCATTCTCTATCAAGGACACCTCCCCCTTCCTATAAGTGACTTCCTCTCCCCAGCATTCTCCATCAAGGAAAACCTCCCCCTTCCTATAAGTGACTTCCTCTCCCCAGCATTCTCCATCAAGGACACCTCCCCCTTCCTATAAGTGACTTCCTCTCCCAAGCATTCTCCATCAAGGACACCTCCCCCTTCCTATAAGTGACTTCCTCTCCCCAGCATTCTCCATCAAGGACACCTCCCCCTTCCTATAAGTGACTTCCTCTCCCCAGCATTCTCTATCAAGGACACCTCCCCCTTCCTATAAGTGACTTCCTCTCCCCAGCATTCTCCATCAAGGACACCTCCCCCTTCCTATAAGTGACTTCCTCTCCCAAGCATTCTCCATCAAGGACACCTCCCCCTTCCTATAAGTGACTTCCTCTCCCAAGCATTCTCCATCAAGGACACATCCCCCTTCCTATAAGTGACTTCCTCTCCCCAGCGTTCTCCATCAAGGACAACCTCCCCCTTCCTATAAGTGACTTCCTCTCCCAAGCATTCTCCATCAAGGACACCTCCCCCTTCCTATAAGTGACTTCCTCTCCCAAGCATTCTCCATCAAGGACACATCCCCCTTCCTATAAGTGACTTCCTCTCCCCAGCGTTCTCCATCAAGGACAACCTCCCCCTTCCTATAAGTGACTTCCTCTCCCCAGCATTCTCCATCAAGGACACCTCCCCCTTCCTATAAGTGACTTCCTCTCCCAAGCATTCTCTATCAAGGACACCTCCCCCTTCCTATAAGTGACTTCCTCTCCCCAGCATTCTCCATCAAGGACACCTCCCCCTTCCTATAAGTGACTTCCTCTCCCCAGCGTTCTCCATCAAGGACACCTCCCCCTTCCTATAAGTGACTTCCTCTCCCAAGCATTCTCCATCAAGGACACCTCCCCCTTCCTATAAGTGACTTCCTCTCCCCAGCATTCTCTATCAAGGACACCTCCCCCTTCCTATAAGTGACTTCCTCTCCCCAGCATTCTCCATCAAGGACACCTCCCCCTTCCTATAAGTGACTTCCTCTCCCAAGCATTCTCCATCAAGGACACCTCCCCCTTCCTATAAGTGACTTCCTCTCCCCAGCGTTCTCCATCAAGGACACCTCCCCCTTCCTATAAGTGACTTCCTCTCCCCAGCATTCTCCATCAAGGACACCTCCCCCTTCCTATAAGTGACTTCCTCTCCCAAGCATTCTCTATCAAGGACACCTCCCCCTTCCTATAAGTGACTTCCTCTCCCCAGCATTCTCCATCAAGGACACCTCCCCCTTCCTATAAGTGACTTCCTCTCCCAAGCATTCTCCATCAAGGACACCTCCCCCTTCCTATAAGTGACTTCCTCTCCCCAGCGTTCTCCATCATGGACACCTCCCTCCCTACAAGTGACTTCCTCCCCCAAGCATTCTCCATCATGGACACCTCCCTTCCTATAAGTGACTTCCTCTTCCCAGCGTTCTTTATCAATGACATCTCCCCCTTCATATAAGTGACTTCCTCTCCCCTGCATTCTCCATCAAGGACATGCATCACAAACACATCAGAAAATTACTGATGCAAAGTCATAAGATCTTTAAGAAATCCATGAATTACATTTCAACAAAATTGTAAATTTAACAAAACAACACAATTTTACATCATCAATTATATATGAGTATGAAGCATGCCTTTGTGGTAATTATATCAAGTGACTGACAGAAAATATAAATTATATTATCAGAGCGGAAGAATAGTCAAGCCTGTCTTCTTGTTACAGCTTTATTTGAGATGTTTTGTTGACTTATTTGCATGTGTAATGTTTATGAATAAAATATGGTTGTCTAAAAACTGAATGAAAACATTGCTTTGCTATTTATGTTCACATATGTAATCTTCTTAATACTTTCAGGATTCTTGAACGGCTACAATGGCACGATATTTGCCTATGGTCAGACGGGAACTGGAAAAACATATACAATGGAAGGCAGTGCTAAGACGTACCATTCCCGGGGGCTGGAACCCAGGTGTGTCCTTTGGAAACTTTAGTGGATAGGGCAGTTTGAATGCGTGATTTAGCTAAGAGTTATAATGATATGAAAGATAGTAATGTTGCTATGGAGTATTTTTTAAATGCATGTAAGCCACTTTCAAAGTTTTATAAAATATTTGTATTGTTATGGTAAGCTTTTGGGTGTTGTCAACATTGCCTTGTAAACACTCCATAGTCCTCTTTTATCACCAAATCTTAATGAAATTTTGTCAAAACATTTAGCCCAATCAAATATATCTGTGTTGAGTTTGAAAGTGGGTCACACTGGGTCAAAAACTAGCTAACAAGATCAAATAAAAAAAACACATTGTGAACACTAATGACACAATTATTGCTCAAATCTTAAGGAATCTTTGTGAGAATATGTGTCCCAATGAGACCTCAGCAAAGTGTAAAACTGGCTCATGTGGAGCTGAAGTCAACATTTGTCCCAATTACATCTCAGATGATCGACTAGGCCCAGTGCAATAAAAAAGCTTTTGTGAATTGTTAAAGCTGCATTTATTGCCCATACTCCATGACGCTTGGTCCAAATGTTTGTTCTAATAATATCTCGATAAATATTAATTCTAAACAGGTTCACAAGGGATACAAAAACTTCTTCACTTGGTGAAATTAAAAAATTAAAGCAAAAGCTTCTGAACACTTTAGAGGCTTTTTTATTGCCCTATTGTCATGAAACTAAGTGAGAACTATTCTCCCATTAACCCTTTGCATGCTGGGAAATTTGTCGTCTGCTAAAATGTAGTCTGCTGAATTTCTAAAATTAGCATTTTCTTCGATTTTTTTTCAAAGAATACTATCAGAATAGCAAACAGTTTGGATCCAGATGAGACGCCACAGAACGTCTGGATCCAAACTGTTTGCAAAGGCCTTCAAAAGTCGGTTCCCGCACTGAAAGAGTTAAAATCTCAGATGATTCTGAATACTGGGTGTTGTGGGGTCAAAAACTTGATTACTTGGTCAATTAAAAGAAAAAGCTTGTAAACACTCTAGAAGTCACATTTGTGGGAACAAGCTTCATGATCTTTGCTCTGGACATGTGGTCGTATGATTTATCCAACAAGTGAGTTATGGTTCCTGTACAAAAACAAGACTGCCATGAGGTTGGTTGGTCAGTTTTTTTTATAAAAAAGCATTTGAACAGCTAGAAGTCACATTATTTGACCCACTCATTGAGGAACTTGCTCAGAACAGTTAAGATGCCTGGCGTCTCAGGTGATTGCCTTAGGGCTTTTGGCCCACGTGTTTTGTATAATTATCATGCAGTCAATGGAACTCTGAAACTTGTGATTTTTGTTTTTTATATATAGTGAACACCTTTTGATTTTAGATCTCTATAATTATCCTGACCCTGAAATTGATAATTATTTAAGATCTCTATCATTATCCTGACTCTGATATTGATTATTATTTAAGGTCTCTATCATTATCCTGACGCTGATATTGATTATTATTTGAGATCTCTATCATTATCCTGACTCTGAAATTGATTATTATTTGAGATCTCTATCATTATCCTGACTCTGATATTGATTATTATTTGAGATCTCTATCATTATCCTGACTCTGATATTGATTATTATTTGAGATCTCTATCATTATCCTCACTCTGATGATCATTATAATTTGAGATCTCTATCATTATCCTGACTCTGAAATTGGTTATTATTTGAGATCTCTATCATTATCCTTACTCTGAAATTGATTATTATTTGAGATCTCTATCATTATCCTGACTCAGAAATTGATTATTATTTGAGATCTCTATCATTATCCTGACTCTGAAATTGATTATTATTTGAGATCTCTATCATTATCCTCACTCTGATGATCATTATAATTTAAGATCTCTATAATTATCCTGACCCTGATAATGATTATTATTTCAGATCTCTATCATTATCCTGACCCTGAAATTGATTATTATTTGAGATCTCTATCATTATCCTGACTCTGAAATTGATTATTATTTGAGATCTCTATCATTATCCTCACTCTGATGATCATTATAATTTAAGATCTCTATAATTATCCTGACCCTGATAATGATTATTATTTCAGATCTCTATCATTATCCTGACTCTGAAATTGATTATTATTTCAGATCTCTATCATTATCCTGACTCTGATATTGATTTTTTTCGATCTCTATCATTACCCTGACCCTGTTATTGACTTTACTTTATATCTATCATTATCTTAACCCTGATATTGATTTTTATTTTATATCTGTATCATTATCCTGACCCTGATATTGATTTTAATTTTAGATCTCTATAATTATCGTGACCTTGATCTCTGTAATCCCCTTCATCCCCATGTGGTTTGTAGGGCCCTGTCCATGATCTACCAGGAGTTGGAGAAGCGTACCACAGAAGACCTGAGTGTCCACATCTCATACCTTGAGATATACCAAGATGTGGGATACGACCTTCTCAACCCAGGGGCCAGGACCCAGTCATTTGTAACACCTTTCCCAAAGGTAGCTCTCTCACCTCTTTTAATTCCCCTGTACATAATGTTTAAATAAGGAGTTTATAAAAATTGTTTTGTCGCTTGGTCTGTTAATTTACTCTGCACAAAATGTCAAAAGTTTGTGGAGCAAATTACTTTTACATTCTCTTTGTAGTGAATTTAAATTACAATATGTTATATTTATAAAGTCAACATGGGCAAGGGGCTTTTTTTTTAAGCCTCAGTGATTCTGAGTTATTTGACCTTTGAATATACAGTCAATCTTGTATTAAGAGACCACTCAAGGGAGTAATCAAAAGTGGTCTCTTAATAAAATGGTCTTTAAATAAAAAAAGGCCATTCTGGAAGAATGCTTACCCTCAATTTTAATCTATATGAAGGATAATCTCTTCTGTCAACAATGATTTTAACTTTTATAATAAAATGAATATAAACACAATACATAAACAATATTTTACTTATAATGTGTTTTATTGTTTCACTTATTATAAATTATCATTTGTTATAAATGAATTATGTGTACATATTTATTTGCAAAAACAACATAGACAAGGAAATATTTTTCACGTTTTTATTCACCTGACACATTATTTTCCACGTCTTCAAGCACCTCGGCTTTACGCTTAAGAATGTTCTGAATTTGAGTTTTACAGACTCCAAACTCATCTGCGATTTTACGTCCAAAACCCGAATTTTCTCGTTCAACATTAACACTTTTCGTTTTGACATTTTAATTTCTGCATGTACGCCTAAGAAAATCTGACTCGATTATGATACATAATGAGCTGAAAAAATTAAAACAAGTCAATTGAAAACAAACAAACAGACCTGATTGAAAAAATTATTAAGTAAATAACAATGTGATTGGCTAATAAATATCTACTAATTAGCATAATTACAAATTGGTAATGTACGGATTTCGACAGATGGTGCCGATTAATAGTTTATTTTCCGCATTTCTCAGGAAATGTTTGTCGCGTACAGTGCATTGTTTCTGCACCTGTTATCTATACTTGAGAAAAATCGGCGTTTTTTTTTACTCTTAACGTTCCACATAGTAAACTATTTAAGCTGTAGACTGTGCGTTATACGTTCCTCTATTATTCAACTCAATAAATTGATACGCAGTCTACAACAATACCGGTCAGAACCGGTCAACGAGACAAAGCATAAGAATAATGGTTGGTGTGAAAACAAAGCAGAGGTGTAACAGTACATCTTATCGGCTTAGATAAACAATTAACACGGATTTGTCCCTGAAAGATCAATAGATTAACCACTTTTACCTCCGAGTGGTCGCTTAATTCAAGATTTGGACATCAAAATACACAAAAATCAGCGGTCGCTGGTCGCGTAAGAGAAAAGTCGCTTAATACAATATCATTATATAGCGAAAAAGCTCCGTGGGATTTCAAAATGGTCGCATAAGACAAAGGTCGCTTAATACAAGTGGTCGCATCCACAAGATTGACTGTAGCTGACAAATGTATGCGGCAGTATAAATTACATGTTAGTGACAAAGGTCTAGTGAATGTTAAGTATCTTCTTTCGACAGGTGGTCGACATTTTACATTTATTAACTTCTCAATTCTCAACACTTATTATAATTCCGACAATAGAAGATGGTAGGGCATATTGGTTTTCTATAAATGTAAAATCTCTGTCAGTCTGTAGACCATCTTTGTTATTTATTATTTCCCATTCTCTGTCTGAAAATAAAAAGTAAAACAACAACCACAAAGAAAAACAACTTCTGTTCCCTCTTTTATTCTGCCTTTACCAGTAGTATTGTTTAAAGCCAAAGATAATGTCTCTTTTCTGTTTTTTAATGAAAATACAACAACAGCAATAACAACAACCATTATTTTTATCCCATGCTATTCTGGGATTTTCTGTGTATGTCAGGTGAATGTGATAGAGGGTCCAAATGGTTCCTGTGTCGTGCGCAACCAGACAAACCACCTGGCTGCCAGCGAGGACGTGGCCCAGAGTCTCTTGCTGCAAGGTCAGGCCAACCGAAAGGTCGCGGCAACTGCAGTGCATGACCGGTCATCACGGTCTCATGCTGTGCTTACTATACAACTCTCTGCCAAGAAGATGGACTCTGACACTGTTGTCAAGTATGTATATTGTAATGTACTTTAAGCTGTTTTGTTGAGTTATTGCGTTTAGAGATTAAAGATATCTGGAATCATACAATTGGTATGTGAAGAATGTATTATGCTTATACAATTAAATTACAAATCAAGAGCTTCTGTTACTTAATATATATTCCGGTATATATGACTTAAAAAATTGTTAAAAAATAAGCATATTATAATCTGCTGCAAATGTATGTGTATGTTATTTTCTGCTGCAAATTTACCTGCGTCTTATATTCTCCTGTTCCTTATTTATGAATACTCTTTGTAAATCATATTTGCTTTAATGCATTTAATCATTACCTGGCTTTCCCAGGAAAAAAGTGTTAGTTGATAAATGGACCTCCGCAATAAGACTAAAATACTGTTGGAAACAGCATAAATTCCTACTCATAAAACAAAACAAAATAATCAAATGCGATATGCTCAATATTGGTAAAAAGTGGAGACTAAGAGGTTGTAATATATCAGTTGAGGCTAAGAATACAATTTTCATGCCAATGCTGAGAGTTTAGAGCCAGTATTGTTTGTTAAACACTAGTTTTTGTTGATTTTTGTGGGTTCGCACACCTTCAAAGTCAAATGTTCAACAAAAGCTAATGTCCAAAGTATCATCACTGAAATAATATATCCAAGAATATGTGATGTCAGGCTTAAGGGTGGCAACCAGTTTTGACATGTTGGTATATGTGTAAGCACACTTGCTTCACATTTTGAAGACATTTGAGGTACTTTCTTACTAGAATCTGATGAAGAAACTCTTCAAGTGCAATTAGTAGGTTCAACTGTAAAGCCTCCTTGCAAAACCTGCGAGTTATGTCCTGGTTCAGGGATAGTAAAATGTGATTCTACAACAAGAATGCTTTTTGAAGTACATGTAATAACATGCATTATTAGTCTGTTACTTCTTGTCTTAGATTGTTGTGACGTACTGTTAATAGTCCTATAATGTGTTCTTCTCGAACAAACAGATAAAAATGAAAGAATATCTGAAAGGTTGATTGTTTCATTGTCAGCATGTTTCAATTGGCAATTATTTTCTTGCAATTTTCCATGCCTTAATGCAAATTGCATTTAAGTTTCGAAAAATACTCATGACTTCTATGTCGATTCAGATAGCAACTTGATGTTTGGCATGCAGTGTATCTCATGGAGCTACACATTTTGAGTGATGAAAGGTCAAGGTCATCCTTCAAGGTTAAAGGTCAAATATATGGCTTCAAAGCGGTGCAGAAGGGGGCATTGTGTTTCTGACAAACACATCTCTTGTTTTGTTAAATCTTCATAAAATGAAACTATACCAATGTTTGCATGAACACAGATAAAAAATAAAGTAAAAATGATAAAAAACATCAATGTCATTGTAAAAATTATTGAAAAGTGCTTAACTTTAAGTGTAGACAGAATATTACAAAAAAACATTCAGAACATAAAATTACACTTTTGTTTATGAAAAACACCAAAATTATGTCCATTCCAGTTTTAATGTATTATTCTAACTACACATAACACAGTGTTTGTAGATCATTAGAATTTTTTGTTTTTGCTTTGCCTTTATTCAACAGAAATATAAGCTGTTGTCAACTTAAGAATATAAAATATTTTTGCAACAACATCTCACAACCCTTTTCCCCATAAGAAGCAAAGTGAAGATGGCTATGTGCAAACAGCATGAAACCAGAACAGCCTGCGAGTAACTTGCAGTGTGTTCGGGTTTTATGCTGTTGGCTGCTCATCAGTATCTAAGGGTTGGAACTGATACCTTGAAAACTTGAATCTAGTAAGAAAGGTCTTCAATTAAATTTAACTTTCAAGTGATTACAAATGCGTCAAAATACGTTTCTAAAGTGTTAAATGCTTGGTAGATTTTGCTTTAACTTTCAGAGCTGAAAATCCTTTATTATCCCCCCGCTTTTTGAAAAGCGTGGGGATATTGTGGTTATCTCTGGCGTCTGTCAAAATATGTATCTAAGTGGTAAAGTGTTAAATTCTTGGTAGATTTTGCTTTAACTTTTAGAGCTGAAAATCCTTTATTATCCCCCCGCTTTTTGAAAAGCGTGTGGATATTGTGGTTATCTCCGGCGTCTGTCCGTCTGTCTCCGTCTGTCCTGGCCACTATCTCCTCCTACACTATAAGCACTAGAACCTTGAAACCTACACACATGGTAGCTATGAGCATATGTGCGACCCTGCACTAATTGGAATTTTGATCTGACCCCTGGGTCAAAAGTTATGGGGGTTGGGGTGGGGCCGGGTCAGAGATTTTCCTGCGACTGCGATTCGAAAAAGGCTCAGATATTGCTTTCATATTTGGTATGCATGTGTATCTAGACAACACCTATCCATGGGCATACAATTTTTTACCCCTGTGACCTTGACCTTGAACTTATGGTCAGTTTTCAGGTTTCGAAATCTGCGACCGCGATTCGAAAAAGGCTCATAACTACTGTGTCCCTTCTGATATTGCTTTCATATTTGGTATGCATGTGTATCTGGACAAGACCTTCCCATGCGCATACAATTTTTTACCCCTGTGTCCTTTACCTTGAACTCAGGCCAGTTTTCAGGTTTTGAAATCTGCGACCGCGATTCGAAAAAGGCTCATAACTACTGTGTCCCTTCAGATATTGCTTTCATATTTGGTATGCATGTGTATCTAGACAGCACCTTTCCATGCGCATACAATTTTTTACCCCTGTGACCTTGAACTTGGGGTCAGTTTTCAGGTTTCGAAATCTGCGACCGCGATTCGAAAAAGGCTCATAACTACTGTGTCCCATTAGATATTGCTTTCATATTTGGTATGCATGTGTATCCAGACAACACCTATCCATGCGCACAAATTTTTTTACCCTTATGACCTTGAACTTGGGGCCAGTTTTCAGGTTTGAAATCTGCGACCGCGATTCGAAAAAGGCTCATAACTTCTGTGTCCTTTCAGATATTGCTTTCATATTTGGTATGCATGTGTATCTGGACAACACCTTTCCATGCACATACAATTTTTGACCCCTGTGACCTTGACCTTGAACTTGAGGTCAGCGTTCAGGTTTTGAAATCTGTGACTGTGATTCGAAAAAGGCTCATACCTGCTGTGTCTCTTCAGATATTGCTTTCATATTTGGTATGCATGTGTATCGGGACAAGACCTTTCCATGCGCATGAAATTTTCAACCACTGTGACCTTGACCTTGAACTTAGGGTCCACGTTAAGATTTTGAAATCTATTATGAGGTTATCTCCGCCGTCTGTCTGTTCGTCCTGGCCACTATCTCCTACTACACTATTAGCACTAGAACCTTGAAACTTACAAGGGAATATGGATTGGTAAATATATATTATTATTTTTTTGTAATGCACATTTCAGAAACAAAACACAATTTATTTTTGATTTCTTTGATTGTAATTCTACTGTGTGATTGCATTGAATATGACAACGTTGTATGGTTCATCAACCAGAACGGATACTTGATAAAATTGTGAATGGATTTAGGGAAACTTCAAATACAACTTCGGTTATATTAATGTGATGAAATCAAAATATGGGCATGTGTAGATAAAAGGGGGCAGGGACGACTGGGACCTTGGTGTGACAGTGTTCTGCACCCATGTGTTAGGCCCAAGTCTGATAGCAATCAATGTATATAATACAAAGTTTATTTGATTGGGGGAGGTCTGATTTCTTATCTAATACCACACTGTGACTGCAATAATCAACTTGAGATACCCGGTATATCCAGTAATAAGACACATTACAACACCCAAATAGCAATAAACTACATGACACCATCTGGAATAATACACAGCACTGATAAAGTCAGTGTCAATTTGAGATTCATTTTTGCTGGATATTTGAGAAAATTAAGAAAAATAAGACAGCAAGCATTCTCTTTGTGACTTAAAATTTAATCCAGATAATTATAATACTAAAAATGCAAAACTGTTTAGTTTTTATAAAAAAAATACCAATAAGTATGATCCATGCACAAAACCATTAGCATATTATTAGCGAGGCTGTTTTCGGAGAAAACCTGAGCTATTGTCATAGCCTGCTCGTAGTCCGCCGTCTGCTGGCGTCGTGCTCAAACCTTAACATTGCCTCTTAAATCAAAGTGCTTCAACCTACAACTTTGAAACTTCATATGTAGATACACCTTGATGAGTTGATATCCGTGTAAATAAGTTTACATAGGGTTTTTTTTTCTATCCTAATTTCTAATAAGTTGAGAACATATAATTGATAAACACACATACTATTTGAAACACTTTTAATTTGTATGGTGACACAGATTATTACTTAAGTTATTTATGAGTTGAAAGGTATTTTGACGTTTTTATAGCTGTTTTGCTGATTCACCTATTATTTTTTAATGATTAGCAAAAGGGTTCAAATGTTAATGAAAAATAGAGTTATTTTAAATAATCCGTATATGTAATCTACTCAAAGGCATAACAATAATGCATTTCCATGTTTCTAGTAATATTAATACATTAAGAATATTGTCTTGAAATTTACAAAAATATAAAAAACATTTTAAGTTATGAAATCCGGTGCGTGTAGTTAAAAGTTTTGTCAGGACGCTACATGTACAGTAAGCAACACGTACACCTTGTCAAATAACGTTTGTCATGCAAAAAACAAATTTCAACAAATGCTTTAAATGAAACTTATCGAAAATTAACAAAATAACATGATATTGAATGTCAAATTTAACGTAAAGGGCAAAGTGTTAAAATGTTAAAGCTCCAATCCATAATAACAACTGACGATTGCCATGTCATGGGCGTAGTGTAAAAATGATGTCAACACCAAAGTCGGTGGCGTAAATACACAAGCGGTTTATTGAAAACAAGATCATAGTTTTTTAGTATGATAGTAGTTTTTGCCTTTGACCTTTAAATACAGGTTTTGATTGAAAGACTTAAACTTATTATTTCAAGAAGCAGCTCAATAATAATCAAGGGAATTCACTTGATACTGTTTTGATTGTTTTTCATTGATTACTGGATGATTTAATGCAGATGCAATCAAAAAGAGTAAATTAGCAATGTCCTTTAATATGTGTTTATTTAATTTGATATGACAGATAATGAGGCCTTTGAATGCACCTTATAGGATTGATTGAGACTGGTTTTGAAAAGCTTTTATTTTGTTGTGAGACTGTTTACATGATCAACACACAGACATGAGTTTGAATGGGGAGTCGGGATTCTATACGTATCTTGGGACTTCTGTATCAATATTTGACAATATCTCGTCACATCTGAAAGGAGCTTTTATGTAAACATGTTACCATTAATTGGGGTTTTGTATGGTTTTAAAATAAGACTGGATTTGATTATCATGAGTATGTACTAAATTTGATTTTTGCAACCAATTATTATAATTTATTTTTACAAAACAGTCTGTTAAAAGTGTTAATTATGGACAGAGTGTAATTTGGTGTGATTTATATATAAAAAACATCAACATTTAACACACAATTTTGTGCATTAGTATTTAAGGAAAATGCCTATGCATACACAAGGAAAAATACAATCCCCTGGATCATGCAGTGACAAACCTCTCAGCCAAAGTGGTTTAAAATTGATAAGGAACCTGATAAAATGGAAATATGGATTAACGTTTGACAGCTGTGAAACATATCAGATGCATATATTTTAAGCATGAGACCAAGTCTTTGAACCTTAATCCCACTGTAAATAAAAGACTAGTTAGTTTGGAATATTTATGTATTAGGCTTAAATGCTGACCCATCATGAAAGATACGAGGATTTGAAAAATGGAAAAAATACAAATGATTTAAAGATGGATAGCATTAAGAATAGCCTGTACCTGGTGTTTGTCATGATTACCAGTAGTTGTGTTCTTGTATACAATTTGTAGAGGTTGTGGAAAGCACTACAACATCTAAAATCTGTGTATGGAATACCATCAAATCTTTAAAAAAACAACTAAATATGTAACTGTGTGGAATTAATATTGTGAGTATTTTTTCAAGAGAATACATTTTTTTCTAAATAATATGATGGTTTACCATTCCCCATTTCTGACTGGTAACCCTGGCACAATTTTAAACATAATTTATTTATGTTGAAATCATATTTTATATTATTTTATTCAGTTAAGTTTATGCACAGATTTCATTACTGTTAGAAGAACATTCATTAAACATGTATATATATAAATTTATATAGCCTTTATACTACATTATTCCTACATAAAAGGTCATATTTGGTTTAATTTGTCCTATACACATTATTATTATACCATAAGCAATTAAGCATGTTTAATGCAAGTGACATTGTTTTGTTTATCTGCTTACAAGATTATCAAGAAACTTTTATTTCTTTGGTTGAGTATCAATTTTAAATTTAAAAAAAATGTGGACACTTTTCTGACAGTAAAAAATAATAAATAGAAATAATTGATGCAATTGTTGGTTTGTTCATTTTTAAATTTGCATATATTTTTATTGAAAAGTTTATATTCATTGAATATAAATTTGTATTTGTAAACGTATATTACTAGAATTAAAAATGAATTTTTTTATTGTACGGGTCTCTTTTGAATGCAAGATTATGTTAACCCCTCATGTTAACAGTTTAAGTGATCAAAATGTTGCATGTTATACATTCCGACATATAATCAGAGTAGTTTCAAATATTTATCTTAAAAAATATTTCTTGTACAATGTGTTTAAAATTTCCAAAATTCTAATTATTATGCCACTTATGAATTGAGGTTTCGATGAAAGATGTCAAAACAACCCCAGCTTCCAGTTAAACCAAAAATTGTAATGGCAGTTCACAATATAAATTTCAGTTCAAACCCTAAGATTTGATGTGGTTGACACCAAAAGGGTTTGTTAATTTTAATGTAAGAAATAGTTTTAGGATTTACTTATAATATTTAGAATATCTGAGAAATGTTAATTATTACATTACTGTTTTACAAAATATTGGGGGAATTAAATACTACTAATAAAATATATTTAGTACTAGTAAAATTGATAACATCAATGACATTTGTAAATCTTTTTAATGGAGTGAGAGTTAGTGTTAAAAATAAGATTTTTAGTAAAAAGGGACCATTCTACCACTCTGGGAAGGGTGTTTTTAAGACTGCTTTAAAGTCTAAAATGCTGATGTAAAAAATCTAAATGTCATAGCTGCGAATCCAATCAAATAAAAATGTTCATTTTAAGGAGTAGTGAATCAAAAGGGTTCACTAAATGAATAACTTTTCGTGGTTTTATGTTTTTTAGCTCACCTGAGCACAACGTGCTCATGGTGAGCTTTTGTGATAGCTTTTTGTCAGTCGTCCGTTGTGCGTTGTGCGGCGTCAACATTTGCCTTGTTAACTCTCTAGAGGCCACATTTATTGTCCAATCTTCATGAAATTTGGTCAGAAGATTGGTTTCAATGATATCTTGGATGAGTTCGAAAATGGTTATGTTTGCTTGAAAAACATGGCTGCCAATGGGGCGGGGCATTTTTCCTTATATGGCTATATATCAGACTATAGTAAAATCTTGTTAACACTCTAGAGGCCACATTTATTGTCTGATCTTCATAAAACTTGGTCAGAAGATTCATCCCAATAATATCTTGGATGAGTTAGAAAATGATGCCGGTTGGTTGAAAAACATGGCCGCCAGGGGGTGGGGCATTTTTCCTTATATGGCTATAGTAAAACCTTGTTAACACTCTAGAGGCCACATTTATTTTCCAATCTTCATGAAACTTGCTCAGAAGATTTGTCTCACTGATATCTTGGATGATTTAAAAAATAGTAACCTTTGCTTGAAAAACATGGCTGCCAAGGGGCGGGGCATTTTTCCTTATATGGCTTTATGAGGCTATAGTAAAAACTTGTTAACACTCTAGAGGCCACATTTACAGTCCGATCTTCATAAAAACTCGGTCAGAAGATTCATCCCAATAATATCTTTGATGAGTTCAAAATGATGCCGGTTGGTTGAAAAACATTGCCACCACGGGGCGGGGCTATTTTCCTTATATGGCTTTAGTCAAACCTTGTTAACACTCTAGAGGTCATTTATTTTCCGATCATCATGAAACTTGGTCAGAAGATTTGTCCCAATGATATCTTGAATGAGTTAGAAAATGTTTTGGTTGCCTTAAAAACATGGCAACCAGGGGCGGGGCATTTTTCCTTAAATGGCTATAAATGGCTATAGTAAAATCTTGTTACTCTAGAGGCAACATTTATTGTCTAATTTTCATGAAATTTGGTCAGAAGATTGGTCTCAATGATATCTTGGATGAGTTTGAAAACAATTATGTTTGCTTGAAAAAAATGGCTTCCAAGGGGCGGGGCATTTTTCCTTATATGGCTATAGTAAAATCTTGTTAACACTCTAGAGGCCACATTTACTGTCCAATCTTCATGAAACTTGGTCAGAAGATTCATCCCGATAATATCTTGGATGAGTTCAAAAATGATGCCGGTTGGTTGAAAAAATGGCTGCCAGGGGGCGGGGCATTTTTCCTTATATGGCTATAGTTAAACCTTGTTAACACTCTAGAGGCCACATTTATTTTCCGATCTTTGTGAAACTTGGTCAGAAGATTTGTCCCAATAATATCTTGTTATCTCAGGTGAGCGACTTTGGGCCTTTCAGGCCCTCTTGTTTTTTAATGTATTACCAGAATGCTCTTGTTTTTAGAACAATCCCTTCTTTTAAATGAAGACAAGCAGATATTCAAGCATTACTTGTCAGTGAACTAATAAAAATTATTATATTTCTACACTTCTGAGTTGCCATTTAAATAATTGTGCGCTCAATCAATTACCATGAAGATCAAAGCCTTATCATTTTTATTCCCCTGGAATCGAATGATCTGGGGTATATTGTTTTTGGCCGGTCTGTCTGTCTGTCATTGTGTGTGTCTGTTACCAAATTTTAAACTTGGTCATAACTTTTGCAATATTGAAGATAGCAACTTGATTTTGGCATGCATGTGTATCTCATGGAGCTGCACATTTTGAGTGGTGAAAGGTCACGGTCATCCTTCAAGGTCATAGGTCAAATATATGGCTTCAAAGCGGCGCAGTAGGGGGCATTGTGTTTCACAAACACAGCTCTTGTTTATTATGCCCCTGGTAGGGTGGCATATAGTAGTCGCACTGTCAATCTGTGCATCCTTCAGTCCATTGGACATTCCAATTTCCAAGACTTTTTACACAAAGCTTTTAGATATTGAGTTGATTTTTGGTATGTGAGTCTACCTATATGACCTTCAGATGAAATGTTAAATTTGTTCCCGTTCATTGATTTTGACAAAGAGGGCCTTTGACTGATCTTAATTTTTGCCAATGAAAGTATTAAGTTAAAGGGAGATAATTTTTATAATTGAAGAGCCAATATCATGGCTCATTCATGCTTGTTGGTTTAACCTTATATATCATAAGCAGTTCAACAAAAAAATCCATTATCTCTCATACTTAAACATCCAAGCTCCATCATTTTTCATCTTAAAATTAAAATAACATCCTTAATGAATGCCTTTTCTTGCTTACAGATCCAAGCTTCATTTGGTTGACCTTGCGGGTTCTGAGCGAGTTGCTAAGACGCGCGTGCTAGGTCAGCAGTTAACAGAGGCCAAGTCAATTAACCTATCCCTACACTACCTAGAGTCTGTGATAGTAGCCCTGCAGGAGGAGGCACTGAACAAGGAGAAGGTTGCACGCACTCGCACATCTGTTGGCAGTCGCAAGTACGTTTGCCAGTCTGTGTTACTATTTCATTTCCCCAAGGGTCAGAACTGTTTTTGCTAGGTGCCATTTATTATAAAGCCGATGTTATTTCATTTATTCATACCACTTAATATTATTGCTTTATTTAATGCTAAGAAATATGCATATTTTGTAGTGAGTCAGGGTCTCTGTTTTGTTTGTAATTATAAATATAAATTACATGCACAAGTTGTGTGTTTTCACAGTATTTACATAAGTTGATGAAGTGCTGGTAGTTTTGGCGAGGAATGGTTTTATCCGAAACAATGCTTTCTAGCATAATCCTGTAGAGATTCTTTCATTGCCTATTTCTTGTCTTTCAGTGCGAATGGCATTCACATCGATATTAGTCTGTTTACTTACATATTTCAGGTATTACTTCTCAAATCGCCCTACCTCTGCTGACGACATCCGCGGGCCCCGTCATGTCCCCTACAGGAACTCCCTGCTTACCATGCTCCTCAGGGACAGCCTGGGTAAGCACCAGCAGGCTTATGACACTTCAACTTCTGTGCAGAGAGCTTTGTCTGCTCATTGCTAAATGTTTAAAACCCTGATGAAGAGAAGTCCAGCCTTAACGCAGTCAAATCTCTTTGTGTTAAATCAAATCGTGGACAAGCACACCAACAAAATCATGGACAATGTAGAACTCTTGTGCTCTTTTGTAAACTAAATTTATTTTCTTAATAGATTGGTTGATTGATTCATATCCATAGTCATACTTGCAGTATTAATAAATTAATTAATTACAGTCAAAACCTGATGGCTCTAACTTAGAGGACCAGCAAGAAAAGTTTGAAAATTCCATGATGCAAGCCAACCAATTTTTCATATACTTTTGTTTACTTACATAAATCTGCAATAGATTTGCATCTCCAGTCAAAGAGTATTCACACTGCCTTAACTTGTTTCTACTTTTGAATTAATAGGAACCAAATATATATTAAATATGTTTATAAATCAATATTTTAAAACATTTGCACATACAATCACACAAATATCATATTATACAGGTATTTTGTAGCAGCACGTTTTTACGTAGAACATTATAACGGGCACATTTTAGAAACATGTTTTTATTTTAAAGAATAACATGTTGTCTGTCTGTGTTATGTTCATAAGTTGTCGCCAAGATACTAAGTTTTCTATTCCATCTTTTACTCAAATTAATTAAAGATTGAGTCAAATACAATCTTTGTGAAATAAATTATTGCGTGCTTTTGATCAAAGGCTCCGAGTCGATTAACACCTTTATTCAACTCAAAGAGAGTTTGAGCCAAACGAATATAAGAACGTGTGACATTTGTGACTGGGACAGTTCAAGCCATGCGATAATTTCACCCTCGCAAATTCGAGCCATCCGACACACATTAAAATGAATATATAGCACTAAAAAATCTTAGCTTAGAGGAGAGTTCAAGCCAACCAGAAATTCGAATCAAGCGAGTTTCAGCCATTTGGGTTGCATTATTTTGAAGATGGATTGTTTCTACTTATTGATAATGACTTGAACGTCAAAACTGTTGTAATGCGTGCCATACAAGCATTTTAGAGGAAATGACTTAGTTTGAAACTTTTACCAGCAAAATGCACTGCCAGATGGAATTGAGCTATTATTATGGCTAGCTTGATTAATGTTATTTTTTTTATTATGCTCCCTTTCAAAGAAGAGGGGGGTATATTGTTCTGCTTGATGGCGGTAGGTAGGCAGGTCGATCTGTTGGCAGACCAGTGCTTTTTTGATCAATAACGTGTGAACGGATTGACCAATCAATTTGATACTTCCCATGTGCATTGGCCTTAGCCAGTAGATGACCTCTATTGAAAATGGGGTCACTAGGTCAAAGGTCAAGGTCACTGTCACACTTAGAGTGAACATTGTTTCCGATTAATAACTTGTGAACTGATTGACCGATTGGCTTGATAATCTCTATGTGCATCGGCATCAACCAGTATCTGACACCTATTGAAATTGGGGTCACTAGGTCAAAGGTCAAGGTCACTGTCACACTAAGAATGAAAATAGTTTCAGATCAATAACTTGTGAACAGAGGCCTAATTGCCTTGATACTTCCTATGTGAATTGGCATTGCACAGTAGATGACCCCTATTGAAATTTAGGTCACTTGGTTAAAGGTCCAGATCACTCGCGCACTAAGTGTGAAATCGCTTCCAATCAAGGACTCGTCAACATATTCACCGATTTGCTTGCTACTTCCTGTATGCATTTGACATGGAAATTTAATGACCCCTATTAAAATTGGGGTCATAAGGTCAAAGGTCACTGTTACAATAAGTGTGAAAATTGTTTCATATCAATAACTTGTCAACAAATTGACCAATTACTACTTCACATGTGAATTGGCCTTGCACAGTAGATGACCCCTATTGAAATTGGGGTCACTAGTTCAAAGGTCAAGGTCACTGTGACATTAAGTGATAAATTGTTTCTGTTTGAACATCGAAGGATTGAGTGATGGGCCACATACTTTGCAGATTCATTGACCTTTAACATTAGATAATCCCTATTTAAGTTAAGGTCAATTATCAAACGAACACAGATGCGAACCACTGACTGCTGACTGAGTTTATCTCAATTGAAGTGTTTTCAATGATTATCTACTAAATCAGCTTCATCAATTTTCTTGAAAGAGAATCAATTATCGCCGACTTTCTCATTCAACAATGATTAATTGATTTTATTTGATCATTGTGACATCACTAGTTATAAAACTATAATATTCGCAATCCATTTACTATAACAATGTTTAGACATTGTTACAAACTTAAGGTAAACTAAAACATTAGTCATCTTATTAATATGTCACTAACATATAAGGAGGTGAAAATAAAAGTGAAATAATAATATGATAACCCTTTAAACCTTAAGTAAACACGTTCACATCGATTACAGCTTTATGACAACAACTCCTGCAGCATGAGTGTTTGCCTTTTTCAGGGGGCAATTGCATGACGTCCATGATTGCCACAATCTCTCTTGAAATATCCAACCTCGGTGAATCAATATCCACGTGCAGATTTGCTGGGAGAGTAGCCTGCATTGCCAACGCTGTATCGTAAGTGTAAATTGTATTTCTTATATTTAATGATGCTATTTACCTTATTATATCCTGTAACCTTAAGAATTTCAGATAACTTTCTTTAAACATTATTTGCAATATAATTTGGTGTATATTTAAACAAGTACATGTTATATTCAATTTAGTTAAAAAACAAACTAAAGAAGTGAAGATGTAAATATATAAATTATTGATTTTCAATTAAGAAATGAGGATCATACAAGTCATTTTAGTCTGTAGTTGTAGATGTTGGCAAGAACCTATAAATAGTTATTGTTAAATAAGGTCTAGTAATAAGTTCATTATTCGTAGATATGCATTAAATGGCACAGGTTAGAATTAACCATATCATTTAGTTGTTTGTTAATGTATTTATAACGCATCATAATAATTTTATTGCATTGATGCATTTATAACCAATCATAAAAATATGTTTAAAGATATGAAAATTTCAACTTGAAATTTAAGTTATCAGTTTTTATGCCCCCGGATCGATAGATCGGAGGTAAATTGTTTTTGTCCTGTCTGTCTGTCATTCTGTCCCAAAACTTTAACCTTGGTTAAAGTTTGATAACTTTTTTAATATTGAAGATAGCAACTTGATATTTGGCATGCATGTGTATCTCATGGAGCTGCACATTTTGAGTGGTGAAAAGTCAAGGTCAAGGTCATCCTTTAAGGTCAAATGTCAAATATCATTGTATTTTTCTTTCCTAAAACTTTAACCTTCGTTAAAGTTTTGTCATAACTTTTTGAATATTGAAGATAGAAACTTGATATTTGGCATGCATGTGTATCTCACGGAGCTGCACATTTTGAGTGGTGAAAGGTCAATGTCAAGGTCATCCTTTAAGGTCAAAAGTCAAATTTATGGCGTCAAAGCGGCGCAATAAGGGGCATTGTGTTTCTTACAAACACATCTCTTGTTTAGTTTTGTTGATAAATGTTTTAAATAACATTTTTCTGCATTTAATTGGTGTATGAACTGGAGGGAATAATATGCTTACTTAATAAATGCTGATAGTGTTTTTGCATAAATTAGGCATCATATTTTCCCTGGCAGTTCAAACGCCAGTGATTTGCAGAACAATTCTCTTCAATGCTTTGAATGACAACCAAAAAGACAATAATTACCAGTAATGTTAAGATTCTTAATACTACTATAGACTTCTATATGCTGGCGTATAACGTATGTAAGTTTTTATTTAATTTGCAAACAAATACAAAATGTTAGTTGCATCAAACTATGGAGTCATTCCATTATTGACAAATAAAAAACAATGTCAATCCGATTCATGCATAATGTCAACATAATTTTGCAACTTTTTTATGAAAGGCAGAAAAACGTGAATATTTAGGTTTAAATTTGAGCCTTGTTCTGAGAAAACTGGGCTTAATGCATGTGTGTAAAGTGTCATCCCAGATTAGCCTGTGCAATCCGCACAGGCTAATCAGGGACAACACTTTCCGCCTAACTTGGATTTTTGCTAAGAAGAGACTTCATTTGAATGAAATATGTCATAAAAGCGGAAAGTGTTGTCCCTGATTAGCCTGTGCAGACTGCACAGGCTAATCTGGGACGACACTTAACGCACATGCATTAAGCCCAGTTTTCTCAGAACGCGACACATTTGCATAAAGGAATGGGTTTATTCTGAAATAAAGAACAGGTCATGTTATTGGATTTTCTAATCAGAATACAGCCTTTTCATTAAAGCAACAGAATTTGAAATGATACTGCAACATTTGATGAGGTTGAAAACAAAATATTTTACAAAAGTAAGAAAGAATGTGGAATTAACAAATAGTAATGAGCTGATAGAAAGCATCACCAATTATTAGACTTATATATAGGTGAATTATAGCTTGATCTATTACTAAACCATTGGAATGCATATGAATGAAACAATTGTTAATTCAAATATGTCCTTAAATGAAGTTGTTTGTCTGGTGGAGTCTTACATAAGATATCACTTGAGACTGTTTTATGGGCATTATAAAAATGAATATAAGGGCTAGTAAACACATGTCTTTTTGTTTTAACATTGTCAAAAATTTATGAATTTACAAACAATATTGCACACATGTAAACATTGGAATTTAGATACCTATAAACTTAACTAGTTTGTCATCAAAGCATTTAGGGCCTTCCCCACGATTTTTTTTCAAGGTGCCGGAATCCTAAAAGAAAAATGACTATGAGTTGATATGGGTTATCCCTCCCTAAACCCATGTTAAATTTTTTTCATCAAATATGCCAAAAGGTGGTGTGTTGTCCTTTTGGGTTTTAAACATGTTCAGTATTACAATATTTTCCACTGCAAATTTACGTTTAACCTTATTCTTTGATTTTAATTGGTATTAATTTATTCCCTATGCATTTATTCCATCATGGCCTTTCATTTAATCAATAATTGTTCAGCATTATTTTTATGCTCCCCATATATATATATATATTGATATGTATATATATTGATATATATATATGGGGAGCATATAGTTGCCAGTTTGTAGTTCCTTCCTTCCTTCCTTCCTTCACACTTTTGTCACAGTTTCTCATAGCGCCTTCAATATTTTACCAATCTCTTACATATTTGGCATGTAGGTATCTTGCATGGACCTCTATCTTTTGATGAGGTTTGACGTCACTGGGGTCAAGGTCACCGAGGCTAATAATAGATTTTCCGTCACACTTTTATTACAGTTTCTCATAGCGCCTTCAATATTTTACCGATCTCTTACATATTTGGCATGTAAGTACCTTGCATGGACCTCTACCTTTTGATGAGATGTGCATCACTGGGGTCAAGGTCACCGAGGCTAATAATAGATTTTCTGTCCCACTTCTGTTACAGTTACTCATAGCACCTTCAATATTTTACAGATCTCTTACATATTTGGCATGTAGGTACCTTGCATTGACCTCTACCTATTGATGAGGTTTGACGTCACTGAGGTCAAGGTCACCGAGGCTAATAATAGATTTTCTGTCATTTGGTTACAGTTTCTCATAGCGCCTTTAATATTTGACCAATCTCTTATATATTTGGGATGTTGGTAACTTGCATGGACCTCTACTTTTTTGATGAGGTTTAAAATCACTGAGGTCAAGGTCAAGGTCACTGAGGCTTATAATAAATTTTCTCAAGGTCCAGATTTTTTTTTCACACATATATATCTACAAAGCATTTTTGGGCAGCATCCATCAGTTTTACTGATATCCTTGTTTGAATACAACCCCTACCTCCGGTCACCCCTCATCGCCGGTCGCACCGTGTAGGCGGCCGGTCTGTGCCGCGACTGTCGATAAACACTATATAATGCACCCCTCTTTAGCGGTAACCCCGTTTCTCTGGCCAGCGGCCAGCAATTTTGCATCCCAAATGTTAAATTCCCCCCATATGAGTGATTACGCGCAAGTAAGTCAGTCATGTACACTGGCCAAATTACACCGTCGCAACGGGGAAAAAATCGATACGTACTTCCAGTCTGCGGTTTAGGCACTGCAGTACTCAAGCGTGATGTGTGATAAACATTTTGACAGCCAGTTTGCAAATTGCAATTAATTAGCGGCAGATTATCGGGTTATCGGGTTAAAAGCAATATGCACATGCGAATACAAACTATTAGTACTGAAAAGAGATTCTTAATTTATAATTGATAATTTGTAGCTGTTGAATCATACTATTTCAAGCACACATTTATGACAATTATCGGCTAATTAAAAGTTAAAAAGAACAACGCAACTTTTAACCGAAATCAACTGCTCTACATGTTCTCTGTGCTACAAAGATTTTATCCAAAAATCAATACATGCACGCATGGGTATGACGTGACATTGTACATTGGTGCATAATTTTTTGCGCGCTTTTGTCGGGACAAATGAAATACATGAGGACTTTTTTGATGCTAGAATTTGTAAATGTCTCGTTAACATAAATCAATCGGGAGTGTGTTTCGGATTACAAATTATGATTCTCATTTGGGACTTTAACAAAACATTTAAATTTGTTTTATATTTACAATGATTTCAATATTAATTTTGATAAAACCATTTATGCAGCGAAATAAATGTTTTTAGCCGGATTTTTTTCGAAAAAATCTCGGCTTATAGATTGATGTTGTCGGGCGGGCGGGGGGGCGGGCGGGCGGGCGGGGTGGCGGCGTGCTCGAAAATGTTAAAGTTCTTATTTCATGGTATAACTTTGGTATGCTTGGACCTAGAGTCTTCAAACTTGACATGAAGGTTGGCCAGGATTAACAGATGACCACTGGTCATTTCAAGGTCATTCATTTGAAGGTCAAGGTCACTGTGACCTTCAATATAAAAAATGTTAAAGTTGTTATAACTTTGGTATGCTTGGACCTAGAGTCTTGAAACTTGACATGAAGGTTGGCCATAACTAGTTAGTAACCACTGGTCATTTCAAGGTCATTCATTTGAAGGTCAAGGTCACTGTGACCTTGAATGTAAAAATGTTAAAGTTCTTATTTCATGGTATAACTTTGGTATGCTTGGACCTAGAGTCTTCAAACTTGACATGAAGGTTGGCCAGGATTAACAGATGACCACTGGTCATTTCAAGGTCATTCATTTGAAGGTGAAGGTCACTGTGACCTTCAATATAAAAATGTTAAAGTTGTTATAACTTTGGTATGCTTGGACCTAGAGTCTTGAAACTTGACATGAAGGTTGGCCAGAACTAGTAAGTAACCACTGGACATTTCAAGGTCATTCATTTGAAGGTCAAGGTCACTGTGACCTTGAATGTAAAAATGTTAAAGTTGTTATAACTTTGGTATGCTTGGACCTAGAGTCTTGAAACTTGACATGAAGGTTGGCCAGAACTAGTAAGTAACCACTGGACATTTCAAGGTCATTCATTTGAAGGTCAAGGTCACTGTGACCTTGAATGTAAAAATGTTAAAGTTCTTATTTCATGTTATAACTTTGGTATGCTTGTACCTAGAGTCTTCAAACTTGAAATAAAGATTGGCCAGTACTAGAAGATGACCACTGGTCATTTCAATGTCATTCATTTGAAGGTCAAGGTCACTGTGACCTTAAATGTTAAAATGTTAAAATTGTTATAACTTTGGTATGCTTGGACATAGAGTCTTCAAACTTGACATGAAGGTTTGCAAGCACACTTAGATGACCACTGGTCATTTCAAGGTCATTCATTCTAAGGTCAAGGTCACTGTGACCTTGAATGTAAAAATGTTAAAGTTCTTATAACTTTGGTAGGTAAAAATGTTAAAGTTCTTATTCCATGTTATAACTTTGGTATGCTTGTACCTAGAGTCTTCAAACTTGACATAAAGGTTGGCCAGTACTAGAAGATCACCACTGCTCATTTCAATGTCATTCATTTGAAGGTCAAGGTCACTGTGACCTTCAATGTTAAAATGTTAAAATTGTTATAACTTTGGTATGCTTGGACCTAGAATCAAGCTTGGATCATATTTATGTGTCCAATCTATCTGCTAGAACTGGTGTGATAGAAACCTTTTGGAGTGATCATAAGGCTGTCTGGATTTCTGTGTAGGTATGTGAAAGCAAAACAATAAATAGTATTATTTCATCTAAGTTTATTTTCTTACATTTGATAATGAAATTGATGGAAACTTCAAACAATATGTTACTAATTTGCTAATAAAAAAATTGAGATCAAACTTTCCTAATTGTCAATTCAAGTTCATATTTGTGACCTTAAATGTTATTGTTGTTCATGTATATGCATGCATTCAAAACATAACACAAGGTTTGCTCATGCCTTGAAAAGTACTTACATTTCATTTTGACCTTTGAACAATATTTCAGTAATTTAAGTATTGCATTGACAAAAACACGAAAGGTACTTTCCTGTCATTTAAATCAAAAATCCGGCTTCAATGCGGTCATCTCCGACCGCGGAACTCTTGTTTATAATATTATGCATGAAAAGCACGATTACCAGTAGGATTACACCTGGTTGTTATTATCAGTCTCTTAAGAAACTGGCCACGATTTTATCGTGGAGGAGATCACTGTGGGGACCAATTTGTGCGGTAGGTATTACAAAGACATAAAACTGCAATAAACCAATTAAATTATTGATTGATTGATAGTGAAACGGGAGTTATTCACGCATAACTGATTCACAACTGTTCCCATCTTAAGTGCATTGGGGCCATACAACTTGCATTCTGTAAACAACGAATCATGAGAATGATTCTTTTTCATTGACTTGATTCTGATGAGGATGATATTGATGATGATTATTAGAAAAATGAATAGAATATTTTTTGAATGGAAATGTTGTTTTATAGCTGACTTTAGAAAAGAAGAAATAAAATTATTTTAAGTCTATACATTGTTTAGAACATGTACACATATTTACCATTTTGTTTTGTGTATACAAAAATTGAACAGTTGGCCATGCACTCATCAACTCTAGACTCCCTATGACCCAACCCCCTCTTAAAAGGCCACCCCGCTTAAGCAGCCAATTTGGCCGTTTCCCTTGACTGGCTGCTTAAGAGGGGTTGGACTGTATATACAAAGTTGGCACAGCTACATTTAGCTACAGAAAATGTTCTGTTGCTTCACACACGCTTTCCATTCCTAGAAGGTAAAGTTGCCAACAGCAAAACATTTTTCGCTATGTTTTTATATTTCTTATGTGTAAAAAGAACGCTGTTTGCGGTACACTACGTCTAGCGCGATTTCTGCCATCCACATCGCATCACTGTGATTCAGCCCAGAGTGGACAATTACTATCTCACCAAGATACACCGTTGAACATGGTGATTTTGCTGTGGCAAATTGCGGTGTCAGTCTCTGCGTTATCGGGAAATTGATCTCACGGTGGACCACCATGATCGCGGTGGACCACGGCGGCCTAGGTGGTTCGCTGTGAAATACAGGTAAATGTGAATGACCATGTATATTTCGATATTGCAGACCGTATATTTTTTGCAAAGTTCTAGAATGTTTTGTTATATTTGTATGTACATTTGTATACATTGTAACTTGATTGTGAACAATCGTCATTATTTTCTATTTTTAACCCTCGTTTCAGAATCATTTGATATGTCGTACATTGAGCGTGATGTACTTAATATTTTGTTTCTACAGTTTCTGCGTAAAGATTTATTTGTTGTTTATTTAAAGAGTTGTTTGTTTTTAGCTCACCTGAGCACAACGTGCTCATGGTGAGCTTTTGTGATCGCCTTTTGTCTGTCGTCCGTTGTCTGTTGCCCGTTGTGCTATGTCAACATTTGCCTTCTTCACTCTCTAGAGGCCACATTTATTTCCAATCTCCATGAAATTTGGTCAGAAGATTGGTTTTAATGATATCTTGGATGAGTTCAGAAATGGTTACATTTGCTTGAAAAACATGGCTGCCAAGGGGAGGGGCATTTTTCCTCATATGGCTATATATGGCTATAGTAAAATCTTGTTAACACTCTAGAGGCCACATTTATTGTCTGATCTTCATGAAACTTGGTCAAAAGATTCATCCCAACAATATCTTGGACGAGTTTGAAAATGATGCCGGTTGGTTGAAAAACATGGCCGCCAGGGGGCGAGGCATTTTTCCTGTTATGGCTATAGTAAAACCTTGTTAACACTCTTGAGGCCACATTTATTTCCAGATCTTCATGAAATTTGGTCAGAATATTGGTTTCAATGATATCTTGGATGAGTTCGAAAATGGTTACGTTTGCTTGAAAAACAAGGCTGCTAAGGGGCGGGGCAGGGGCGGGGCATTTTTCCTTATATGGCTATATATGGCTATAGTAAAATCTTGTTAACACTCTAGAGGCCACATGTATAGTCCGATCTTCATGAAACTCAGTCAGAAGATTCATCCCAATAATATCTTGGACGAGTTCAAAAATGATGCCGTTTGGTTGAAAAACTGGCCACCACAGGGGCGGGGCTATTTTCCTTATATGGCTATAGTAAAACCTTGTTAACACTCTAGAGGTCACATTTATTTTCCGATCATCATGAAACTTGGTCAGAAGTGTTGTCCAAATGATATCTTGGATGAGTTTGAAAATGGTTTTGGTTGCTTTAAAAACATGGCCACCAGGGGCGGGGCATTTTTCCTTATATGGCTATATATGGCTGTAGTAAAACCTTGTTAACACTCTAGAGGCCACATTTATTGTCCAATCTTCATGAAATTTGGTAAGAAGATTGGTCTCAATGATATCTTGGATGCGTTCCAAAATAATTATGTTTGCTTGAAAAATATGGCTTCCAAGGGGCGGGGCATTTTTCCTTATATGGCTATAGTAAAATCTTGTTAACACTCTAGAGACCACATTTACTGTCCGATCTTCATGAAACTTGGTCTGAAGATTCATCCCGATAATATCTTGGATGAGATCAAAAATGATGCCGGTTGGTTGAAAAACATTGCCGCCAGGGGTCGGGGCATTTTTCCTTATATGGCAATAGTAAAACCTTGTTAACACTCTAGAGGCCACATTTATTTCGATCTTCGTGAAACTTGGTCATAAGATTTAATATCTTGTTATCTCAGTAGAGCGACTTTGGGCCTTTCAGGCCCTCTTGTTGTTAAAATTTCAGAAAAGCTTTCTCGTTTTTGCACGTATAGCTTGCGGTATCCGGACAAACGGCACCCGGACAATCGGCACCCAGTGTTTTTTTGCATACGCGGACAGTCGGCACCCTGTAAATTTGTCGACCCGGACAATCGGCACCCGATTTAATTGTATACCCGGACCAACGGCATCGATTTCATTGTATACCTGTACAAACGGCACCCGATTAAATGTGATCGATAAAGCCTGTCAGCACCTTGTTGAACTAATTCGTCTAATCCACTAATTGCTTTGGTAAAAGAGATGATTAATAAATCCTGTCAACCAACTGTGTTATCAAACCAAGTCGAAGTCCAACATTTTATTGCAGAAACATAATAGAATGTTACAGCACAATAAATAATAGTGACATAATATAAGTGTGGATTGGTTAACGTTATCTGCTAATTGTTTAATAACACCTCTTAACAATTTACAAATATCAAAGACAATTGAGCTGAACAGAATTAACAGGTCATCTTGTTACCAGTTGTTTATAAAAAAAATATACACAATATTTTACCGAGCGGAACTGTCTTTTTTATTAAGATCGGATTTATTGTTCGTGTGTCGTATGAATAGATATCATAGCAGGAAATTAAAATGATCCGTTGTCAAACGAAAGTACGGTTGACATTAAATGCATTATTTTTCTCTTTACGCGATATTGTGTTAGTATGTTGATGTTGCATTAGCATTTCTTAAAATTGACTAGAAAAAATGGCGATTATTTTATCCGACGACATAAACAAAAGTTTGCCTCTACAAGTTTTCCAGAGAGTGCAAATCGCGTGCAAATCGGGCCATCAAGCAGGAAAAATCGGTATCGAGATTACTGTGTACACACTCGACCCTGTGTATTGTCATGCACACGTCAATTAAATTGTGCGATATTGTGGCCTAGAGCGTTTTTCTCAATCAGTGTCCGACAGAAGTGATACATTAAATATTTATTTTATCTCCCTGTGCTTTACCAATTATTGGTAACTGTTAGATCTTCATTATTTTTCGCAAATTATTTTTTAATCATCATTATTGAAAATCGCCGCGAATATTGTCGGCTGGTTTTGTTTTTCACGCTGTTTGTTTTCTGCAATTAGATTACGTTGAACATTGCTTAATGAAATAATTATGTAATCGCTATCAACTAATTATCCCCCGCCATAGGCGGTGGGATATTGTTTTGGCGTTGTCCGTCCGTCCGTCTTTCCGTCCGTCTGTCCGGCCGGCCGGCACTTTTGTGTCCGGAGCCATATCTTGGAAGTTTTTTGGCGGATTTCAATGAAACTTGGTATGAGTATATATATGGATAAGAGGATGTTGCACGCCTAATGGCATTGTACACCATCTGTTAATAAGAGAGTTATGACCCTTTGTATCTTGGAAAAATGCTTTTTTGTGTCCGGAGCCATATCTTGGAAGTGCTTTGGCGGATTTCATTGAAACTTGGTATGAGTATATATATGGATGAGAGAATGATGCACGCCAAATGGCATTGTACACCTTTGGATAATAAAGGAGTTATGGCCCTTTGTATCTTGAAAAAATGCTTTTTTGAGTGTCAGATATAGCACTTTTGTGTCCAGAAGCATATTGGAGGGGGTATCAATTCAACGAATTTGCTTGTTATCCCCGTAATTACCTCTATGTGTCGGCACAATTTACAAATACGTTTCGTTTCACCGATTTTTAAATGTTCTGAATGTGCATATTTTGTTAACAAAACGTTTAACCGTTGTTGCTCGTTTTAATCAATTACAAGCGTGATTCCATTTAAAATTAAAACCGGTGCATCCGATGTATTACTTCAAGCGCGGTCGATCAACCTCACCATTACCCAAACAAAATATATGAACATGTATACAATACATAATTTGAAAACACCACTATACACCGAGATGGTTCTTTTTATTGCAACGATTCTGTCCATATTTATAGCTATGACCGGGTACTTTAAATAGGGTGCCGATTGTTCGGGTGCCGTTTGTCTGGATTCCGCAAGCTATTCGTGTACAAACGAGAAAGCATTTCCGCAATTTAAACAAAAACAAACAATTCGTTAAATAAACAACAAGTACATCTTCACGCAGAAACTGTAGAAACAAAACATAAAGTACATCATGCTCGATGTACGACATGTCAAATGATTCTGGAACGAGGGTAAACAATAGAAAATAATGACGATTGTTAACAATCAAGTTACAATGTAAACAAATGTACATACAAATGTAATAAGATATTCTAGAACTTTGCAAAAATTATACGGTCTGCAATATCGAAATATACATGTTCATTCACATTTACCTGTATTTCACCGCGAACCACCGAGGCCGCGGTGGTCCACCGCGATCATGTTGGTCCACCGTGAGATCAATTTTCTGATAACGCAGAGATCGACACTGCAATTCGCCACGGCGAAATCACAGTGTTCAACGGTGTATCGTGGTGAGATAGTAATTGTCCACTCTGGGCTGAATCACGGTGATGCGATGCGGATGGCAGAAATCACGCAGGACGTAGTGTAGTTCATTCATCTATTTATGTGAAAGTATGTCACAATTTGTTTGCCTATTAATGGTAAAAGCTTGTTAAAGTTAAATTGAATGATGTGCTAGACTTGAAGTGAGGCAATTTGAGCATTGGCTTATAGTTCTTAAGAATTCAATTATTTTGCATTTTATATGTATTAAAATTCACAGAAATGCATTTTAACTTACCAACTCAAGTTAAGATTGTTTATGTTTGTTGTTTTTAGAACATATACATTTTCGTGACTTAAATACTGTTGAAAGCAGCAACACATCTTAGGCAAGCAAACAAAGAAACATAATTTCTAATTCCAGCATTTTATTTGTAAATAATTGTGAATGTTTCTGAAATTTGTTGTTTCTGAGGAACTTAACTTATGTATTATACATACTTGTGTACAAATATAATTTTGAAAGTTTTGCACTATTGAATTTACTAAAATCTTACATGAAGCAACAATGTGTGTAAGGGTCAAACTATATGTTAATGCATTTTGAGCTCAACATTAAAAAAACAACATTCTAAGACTGTTCACTGTTTTCTGGTGCCTACAGAGGTGACATTCTTTGGTAGGTAAAGCACTGCATGCTCTCTTGTTTTAACCGAATACTACAAGCTAGTTGAAATCTTTCTTCTGTATGTAACAGTCCATGCTAGTTGTGAGATGTTTTTTTTACTTTAGCTGCATGTCCATATTAATTGTAAGATGTTTTCTGACTTAAGCTGTCCATGATAATTGTTAGATGTTATCTGACTTAAGCTTTTTATGATAGTTGTTAGATGTTTTCTGACTTAAGCTTTTTATGATAGTTGTTAGATGTTTTCTGACTTAAGCTGTCCATGCTAGTTGTTAGATGTTTTCTGACTTAAGCTGTCCATGCTAGTTGTTAGATGTTTTCTGACTTAAGCTTTTTATGATAGTTGTTAGATGTTTTCTGACTTAAGCTGTCCATGCTAGTTGTTAGATGTTTTCTGACTTAAGCTGTCCGTGCTAGTTGTTAGATATTTTCTTACTTTAGCTTTTCATGATAGATGTTAGATGTTTTCTGACTTAAGTTGTCCATGCTAGTTGTAAGATGCCTTCTGACTTAAGCTTTCCGTGCTAGTTGTTAGATGTTATCTGACTAAAGCTTTTTATGATAGTTGTTAGATGTTTTCTGACTTAAGCTTTTTGTGATATCTGTTAAATGTTTTCTGACTTAAGCTGTCCATGCTAGTTGTTAGATGTTTTCTGACTTAAGCTACCCATGCTAGTTGTTAGATGTTTTCTGCCCATGCTAGTTGTTAGATGTTTTCTGACTTTAGCTGCCCATGCTAGTTGTTTGATGTTTTCTGACATAAGCTGTCCATGCTAGTTGTTAGATGCCTCCTGGGCCTAGGGGCCCATGCTAGTTGTTAGATGTTTTCTGACTTTAGCTATCCATGCTAGTTGTTAGATGTTTTCTGACGTTAGCTGCCCATGCTAGTTGTTAGATGTTTTCTGACATAAGCTGTCCATGCTAGTTGTTACATGCCTCCTTGGCCTAGGAGTCCCTGCTAGTTGTTACATGCTTCTTTGGCCTAGGAGTCCATGCTAGTTGTTACATGCCTCCTGAGCTTAGTAGTCCATGCTAGTTGCTAGATGCCTCCTGGACCAAAGAGACTTATGGTTTGCGCTCTGTGCGTCTGTCTGTGAGTCTGTCTCTCTGTCTGTCACACTTTTCTGGATCCTGCATTAGCTTTAAAAGTTCTTCATATTTTTTTCATGAAACGTGAAACGTGGATAGATGGCAATATTGACATTATGCACATCATTTCATTTTGTTCCTACATCAAAAATTCTGGTTGCTATGACAACAAATAGACTAGAAATACTGCTGAAAATGGTGGTTTTCTGGATCCTGCAATAACTTTAAAAGGTCTTCATATTTTTTCATGAAACTTGGAACATGGATAAATGGCAATATGGACATTATGCACATCATTTTGTACCTATGTCAAAAATTCTGGTTGCTATGGCAACAAATTTATAAAAAAAATCTGACAATGGTGGAGTTTTTGACAATGGTGGAGCCAGGTAGGGGACATATATTGCTTGGCAATAGTCTTGTTGTTACATGTTTTCTGACTTTAGCTGTCCATGCTAGTTAAAAGGTCTTCATATTTTTTCATGAAACTTGGAACATGGATAGATGGCAATATGGACATTATTCACGTCATTTTGTACCTATGTCAAAAATTCTGGTTGCTATGGCAACAAATTTATTTAAAAAATCTGACAATGGTGGAATTTTTTACAATGGTGGAGCCGGTAGGGGACATATATTGCGTGGCAATAGTCTTGTTGTTACATGTTTTCTGACTTTAGCTGTCCATGTTAGTTGTTAGATGTTTTCTGACTTAAGCTGTCCATGCTAGTTGTAAGATGCCTTCTGACATAAGCTTTCCGTGCTAGTTGTTAGATGTTTTCTGACTTAAGCTTTTTATGATAGTTGTTAAATGTTTTCTGACTTAAGCTGTCCATGCTAGTTGTTGGATGTTTTTTGACTTTAGCTGCCCATGCTAGTTGTTAGATGTTTTCTGTCCATGCTAGTTGTTAGATGTTTTCTGACTTAAGCTGCCCATGCTAGTTGTTTGATGTTTTCTGACATAAGCTGTCCATGCTAGTTGTTAGATGCCTCCTGGGCCTAGGGGCCCATGCTAGTTGTTAGATGTTTTCTGACTTAAGCTATCCATGCTAGTTGTTAGATGTTTTCTGACATTAGCTGCCCATGCTAGTTGTTAGATGTTTTCTGACATAAGCTGTCCATGCTAGTTGTTACATGCCTCCTTGGCCTAGGAGTCCCTGCTAGTTGTAAGATGCCTTTTTGGCCTAGGAGTCCATGCTAGTTGTTAGATGCCTCCTGGGCTTAGGAGTCCATGCTAGTTGCTAGATGCCTCCTGGGCCAAAGAGTCCATGCTAGTTGTTACATGTTTTCTGACTTTAGCTGTCCATGCTAGTTGTTAGATGCCTCCTGGGCTTAGGAGTCCATGCTAGTTGCTAGATGCCTCCTGGGCCAAAGAGTCCATGCTAGTTGTTACATGTTTTCTGACTTTAGCTGTCCATGCTAGTTGTTAGTTGCCTCCTGGGCCAAGGAGTCCATGCTAGTTGTCCCCTACCGGTTTCACCAGAGGGGACTTATGGTTTGCGCTCTGTGCGTCTGTCTGTGAGTCTGTCTCTCTGTCTGTCACACTTTTCTGGATCCTGCGATAACTTTAAAAGTTCTTCATATTTTTTTTCATGAAACTTGAAACATGGATAGATGGCAATATGGACATTATGCACGTCATTTCATTTTGTTCCTACGTCAAAAATTCTGGTTGCTATGACAACAAATAGACTAGAAATACTGCTGAAAATGGTGGTTTTCTGGATCCTGCAATAACTTTAAAAGGTTTTCATATTTTTTCATGAAACTCAGAACATGGATAGATGGCAATATGGACATTATTCACGTCATTTTGTACCTATGTCAAAAATTCTGGTTGCTATGGCAACAAATGTATTAAAAAAATCTGACAATGGTGGAATTTTTGACAATGGTGGAGCCGGTAGGGGACATATATTGCTTGGCAATAGTCTTGTTGTTACATGTTTTCTGACTTTAGCTGTCCATGCTAGTTGTTACATGTTTTCTGACTTAAGCTGTCCATGCTTGTTGTTACATGTTTTCTGACTTAAGCTGTCCATGCTAGTTGTTAGATGTTTTCTGACTTTAGTTGCCCATGCTAGTTGTTAGATGTTTTCAGACTTTAGCCGCCCATGCTAGTTGTTAGATGTTTTCTGACAAAAGCTGTCCATGCTAGTTGTAAGATGCGTCCAGGGCCTAGGAGTCCATGCTAGTTGTTAGATGTTTTCTGACTTTAGCTGTCAATGCTAGTTGTTAAATGCCTTCTATAGATTTTTATATAACATTTAAAATGGTACTTTAAAGGGAAAATGTTTAAAAGGAAATTGAACAGGTTTTGACAAACCAAGATGTGCCATTCAATAAAAAAAGTATTGAATCTTACAATATTTATTACTGAGTATCTCCCGAACTATATGTTAGTATGGCATTTAAAAGAAATAATACAGGTTTTTAAAGGCAGATATTAAAAAAAAAGTCTATCACAGCCTTAAATCTTTCAAAGCTTCGCATTTAATATCTCTGACACTATTTACACTAAAAACACAAAGTTTGCTTAAGACTTTAGAAACTGATATTGATATAATCTTTATAGTTATCATTAAATAATTAAGTTCCATAAAGAAAAAATGTAGGCAAAAGAATTGCTGAAAGGTGTGCTTAAACAAGCTAATTTAGCCTTAAACATTACGTGTTATCAATGAATATTATGTTATCAATGAATATTCTTGCAGAAACACATACTTTATTAATCTATGTGATACATATTTAAACTTTGTGTCTTGTGTCACATGATTGCCAATATGGTGAAGGTCAATTTATAGATTATTGGATTGTCTATAATCAGATACCAGCTTTTAAGCAGGGTTATGCCTAATAAAGGTTTGTGTGCAAGATGAAATGTAGGTTAGGATTAGCAGGCAACAAGGGCATATCTCTGTAGCTGTAGGTTAAGATTAGCAGGCAACAAGGGCATATCTCTGTAGCTGTAGGTTAGGATTAGCAGGCAACAAGGGCATATCTCTGTAGCTGTAGGTTAAAATTAGCAGGCAACAAGGGCATATCTCTGTAGCTGTAGGTTAGGATTAGCAGGCAACAAGGGCATATCTCTGTAGCTGTAGGTTAGGATTAGCAGGCAACAAGGGCATATCTCTGTAGCTGTAGGTTAAGATTAGCAGGCAACAAGGGCATATCTCTGTAGCTATGTAGGTTAAGATTAGCAGGCAACAAGGGCATATCTCTGTAGCTGTAGGTTAGGATTAGCAGGCAACAAGGGCATATCTCTGTAGCTGTAGGTTAAGATTAGCAGGCAACAAGGGCATATCTCTGTAGCTGTAGGTTAGGATTAGCAGGCAACAAGGGCATATCTCTGTAGCTGTAGGTTAAGATTAGCAGGCAACAAGGGCATATCTCTGTAGCTGTAGGTTAGGATTAGCAGGCAACAAGGGCATATCTCTGTAGCTGTAGGTTAGGATTAGCAGGCAACAAGGGCATATCTCTGTAGCTGTAGGTTTAGATTAGCAGGCAACAAGGGCATATCTCTGTAGCTGTAGGTTAGGATTAGCAGGCAACAAGGGCATATCTCTGTAGCTGTAGGTTAAGATTAGCAGGCAACAAGGGCATATCTCTGTAGCTGTAGGTTAAGATTAGCAGGCAACAAGGGCATATCTCTGTAGCTGTAGGTTAGGATTAGCAGGCAACAAGGGCATATCTCTGTAGCTGTAGGTTAGGATTAGCAGGCAACAAGGGCATATCTCTGTAGCTGTAGGTTAAGATTAGCAGGCAACAAGGGCACATCTCTGTAGCTGTAGGTTAAGATTAGCAGGCAACAAGGGCATATCTCTGTAGCTGTAGGTTAGGATTAGCAGGCAACAAGGGCATATCTCTGTAGCTGTAGGTTAAGATTAGCAGGCAACAAGGGCATATCTCTGTAGCTGTAGGTTAAGATTAGCAGGCAACAAGGGCATATCTCTGTAGCTGTAGGTTAGGATTAGCAGGCAACAAGGGCATATCTCTGTAGCTGTAGGTTAGGATTAGCAGGCAACAAGGGCATATCTCTGTAGCTGTAGGTTAAGATTAGCAGGCAACAAGGGCATATCTCTGTAGCTACTACAGATATTCATTTGGAACTTTGTACATGTTTTGGGGATCATATTACGATGATTGGTCATAGTCCATATGGTTGTTTAGCAATTGACCTGAGTTTATGTGGCAGCAAATCTGGTGGATGCATAAAAAGCACTGATATCCAAATGTTAAGATGTGTTTACATGTATTATAAAGCTCTCATGAGACTGCTGAGGTGCAAGTCAGCATTGTCTGGTGGACCCAACTGTCTGATCTTGACTTGAGCTTCAGGGTCAAGTAAAAAATATCAATCATTATGTTCTGATACACATTTAACACCTCTGGCAATAGCACAGTTATTTTTTTGTAAGTACCGGTATCTGTTTCTTAAATTAATATAAATTTCTTTCTGTCATTAAAGTAAAGCAAGTAATAACACATCACTGATATTTGCATTTTTAGCTCACCTAAGTACAACGTGCTCATGGTGAGCTTTTGTGATCGCTTTTTGTTCGTTGTGCGTTGTGCGCTGTGCGGCGTCAACATTTGCCTTGTTAACTCTCTAGAGGCCACATTTATTTCCAATCTTCATGAAATTGGTTTCAATGATATCTTGGATGAGTTTGAAAATGGTTACGTTTGCTTGAAAAACATGGCCGCCAAGGGGCGGGGCATTTTTTCTTATATGGCTATATAAGGCTATAGTAAAATCTTGTTAACACTCTAGAGGCCACATTTATAGTCAGATCTTCATGAAACTCGTTCAGAAGATTTATCCCAATAATATCTTAGACAAGTTCAAAAAATGATGCTGGTTGGTTGAAAAACATGGCCACCACGGGGCGGGGCTATTTTCCTTATACGGCTATAGTTAAACTTTGTTAACAGTCTAGAGGTCAGATTTATTTTCCGATCATCATGAAACTTGGTCAGAAGATTTGTCCCAATGATATCTTGGATGAGTTCGAAAATTGTTTTGGTTGCTTTAAAAACATGGCCACCAGGGGCGGGGCATTTTTCCTTATATGGCTATATTTGGCTATAGTAAAACCTTGTTAACACTCTAGAGGCCACATTTATTGTCCAATCTTCATGAAATTTGGTCAGAAGATTGGTCTCAATGATATCTTGGATGAGATCGAAAATAATTATGTTTGCTTGAAAAAAATGGCTTCCAAGGGGCGGGGCATTTTTCCTAATATGGCTATAGTAAAATCTTGTTAACACTCTAGAGGCCACATTTACTGTCCGATCTTCATGAGGTAATATCTTGTTCAAAAATGATGTTCGTTGGTTAAAAAACATGGCTGCCAGGGGGCGGGGCATTTTTCCTTATATGGCTATAGTAAAACCTTGTTAACACTCTAGAGGCCACATTTATTTTCCAATCTTCATGAAACTTGGTCATAAGATTTGTCCCAAAAATATCTTGTTATCTCAGGTGAGCGACTTTGGGCCTTTCAGGCCCTCTTGTTCTAAATATTTTAATTTCTTCTAATTGTCATTACTTTCTGCTGCTTTTCTATGACACCTCTGCATATTTCTTTTTTGTTCAGAACTAAACAATCGACAGTGCAAGACTTACTGTGCTATGAGCTTTTTTGAAACAATTATTAATTGTCAGGCATTAATTTTCGTGTATGACGTCAGAAGACCGATTGACGAATTCAAGGTCCTAACGAACAATCATGTCCCATATTTGAACAAAGTTAAGACTTAATTACCGAAGACATGAGGCGTTAAAATCCAACATAATCCACGCATATATACTCCGACTGTTACGTAGTCAAGATAATCCGGTTTTGACACAAAGGGGTCTAGATTACACAGTGTACTTAAGTGACACGTGACATTGCTTTAAAACGCGTGTGCAGTACAGCTGTATCGATTGCGTTGACTTCGTTTAGGTAGAATAGTAATGATTAGCGCTAATTGTTAACAACTTTATTACCCAGTGTGTGCATTGTGTTTTTAGCTCACCTGATTGCTCAGGTGAGCTTTTGTGACCGGTCTTTGTCCGTCGTCCATCTGTCCGTCGTCCGTCGGTCCACATTTGTTCGTAAACACTCTAGAGGCTGCATTTATTGTCCGATCTTCATGAAACTTGGTCAAAAGATTTGTCCCAATGATATCTTGATCAAGTTTGAAACTGGGTCATGCTGGGTAAAAAACTAGGTCACTAGGTCAAAAAAAAGAAAAACCTTGTAAGCACTGTAGAAGTCACATTTATTGGCCAATCTCCATGTAACTTTGTCAAAATGTTTGTCTTAATGATATGTTGGTTGAGTTCAAAAGTGGTTCCGGTCCGTTGAAAAACATGGCCACCAGTGGTTGGGTCAGTTTTCCTTATTTGGCTATAGAGAAGCCTTGTAAACACTCTAGGAGTCACAATTTTTGCCCGATCATCATGAAAGTTGGTCAAAACAGTGGTTTCATTGATATCTTGGTCCAGATCTGTGAAAAAACATGGCCGTCAGTGGGTTGAGCATTTTTCTCTATATGTATATACATGTGTAGTGAAAACATGTGAACACTCTAGAAGCCACATTTTTTGGCCCAATTTTCATGAAATTTGGTCAGAACATTTGTTTCCTTGATACAAGAGTTGAGTTTGAAAATGGCTTTGGTCAGTTGAATAACATGGAGGCCGGGGGGAGGGGGAGGCAGTTTTCTTATATTTATATAGTAAAAAAAGCTTGTGAACACTCTAGATGTCACATTTTTTGCCCAATCATCATGAAACTTGGTGAAAAGATTGGTTTTATATATATCTCAGATGAGTTTGCAAATGGTCCCAATCGGTAAAAAAACATGGCCGCCAGGGTGGTGGGGCAGTTTTCCTTATGTGACTATATAGAGAGAAACCTTGTGATCAAACACTATAGAAGTCACATATTTTGCCTAATCATCGTGAAACTCAGTCAATACATTGGTTTTATTGATTTCTTGGACAAGTTGGAAAATGGCTCAGATCGGTGAAACACACTTTTGAGCTAACCTGATTGCTCAGGTGAGGTTTTAGGATTGGTCGTTGTCCGCTGTCCGTCCGTCTACATTTGGTTTGTAAACACTCTAGCATTCACATTTCTCAAGCATTCTTTATCAAAGTTGCTGAAAGATCTCAGTCAAGTTTGATGATGAGCAAAATCACATAATGAATGCCATAATTATTGCCCTTAGATTGTCCTAATTTTCATTATATGATACAAAATCCTTGTAAACACTCTAGAGGTCACAATTTTGTTTCAGATTTTATAAATCTTGGTCATAATATTTATTTTTGTAAGAAAAGTTTGATGTTTGGTAAGGGGGGTCAACTCAAAATATAGGTCACCATTTTAAATCTTACAAAAACAAAAATACTCCATACGCCAGAGTTTTTGTTAAATAATGATGAAACTTGACCAGGATGTTTGTCTGGTCAAGATCTAGGTCAAGTTTGGCATTAGGTAAACATTGAATGAACCGACTCCTCTCAGGTGAGCGAACTAGGGCCCTCTTGGCCCAATTGTTCAGTGTTGTTGCAGATTATACAGCCTCCACGCTGCGGATCCGGATCATAGACAATAAACGAAATTAAAAGATGATGATGTGTGATCAACACCTGACTGACTGATAAACATTGATAACAAATTAATACAGAACATAATGATTTGTGTTTGGTTTTTAGCGTTTAACAGGTGTGAAAATAGCTTGTGTTTCGTTTATTGGCTATCGATCTTTTTAATCATTGACAACTTTGACAAATTTTACGATACATGTTTCAAATCATTGTTATTTGTAACAATTGAAACCGTAACAGGTGAAGAGAAATTAGCAATTATGACGATTAGTTCCATCCAAATGTAGGGTAATTATTTACAGAAATTCACTTTCATTTTCGCGCAATTTTCAAGAAATCCCTGGGAAGCACGTTTTTTGATTGACTGAGTATGAGGCAATAAAACATCGCTTTGTATCCTATTGCATTCAATCTAATTTTAACTCACTTGTCTCTCGGTTGTTACAATTAAATTTGAACTGTGCCCTATGAAACCGATGTCCCTTAATGCAGTGGTAATATTACATTTTCGAAAAATGTTTGTGTTTATGAAATTGATAAACACATTTGCATGACTTGGTCTCCGTCATTTGTGTTACATTGGAGTAAGTGTATTTATTTAAATTTGATAAATTCATTGACATTAATAAAAGCGACATGTCATACAAATTACTGTACTTAAGGTGATCAAATAATTACAATGCAAAACTCTTGAAACTTTATTGAAAACTGACTAAAAAGTTTGATAACACTAATTATAACCAATAATGTTCGCACCTTCTCTAATTTGCGCCGATAAAGGTAAGGTTGTTATCAGTTTGACAATGATAGTAAATGAATAAGACATATTGGCAATTGGCTTCACTGTTTCAAACACTCGTTAACGATTTTTCGGTCCCACTAATCCGGTAATCATAATACTGACTCATAATGAGGGCCCATTACAGATCACCTGATAAGAAAAGTCTAGTATATTGGTATGTGTCAAACCGGCCCCACCTCTTTCAAGTGTCTCTCAAGTGTCCTCCCTCTTTCCCCACTACAATTTATCGCAACCGCGATATATTTCGGACATGTTTGACAAACAAATCTGAAGATTTTTTTTTCAAAGGCAGGAATAGGGGAATTTAAGTGCTGACGAAAACGTCATTTTTTTTTAAATGACGAAATTTCGTGACAGCGAAAATAAATGGTTTCACAGTATTTATTTACATTAATTTCTGTGAGTGATGAAACAGTATTAATTTTCTGTTTTGTCACATATGGAATTATGATTGCCTCATGTCCAACCATGAATGTGAAAAAGTTATATTATGTTATTAATTTTTCAGGCGTAATGAAGAATTAGATGAGAAATCCTTGATTAGGAAATTAAGGAAAAGAATAGCAGAACTGGAGACTGAATTAGCTTGCATCAAACTGGATAAGGTAGTGTTGGTAAAGCTTATAATTAAATGTGTATAATGTTTATTATTTTGATTAACACAATTTGAAATCAGCTGTACAGTTTTCAGAGATTTTAGTTTAGAAAATGTATGCTGAAGTATTGGGATGTCTTTGTTATAACCATTTTTTTTCCTCTCACCTGAGCTTTTGTGATCGCCTTTTGTCTGTTGTGCGTTGTGCGCCGTCAACATTTGCCTTGTTAAATCTCTAGAGGCCATATTTATTGCCTCAATGATATCTTGGATGAGTTTGAAAATGGTAACCTCTACTTGAAAAACATGGCTGCCAAGTGGCGGGGCATTTTTCCTGATATGGCTATAGTAAAATCTTGTTAACACTCTAGAGGCCACATTTATTGTCTAATCTTCATGAAACTTGGTCAGAAGATTCATCCCCATAATATCTTGGATGAGGCTGAAAATGATGCTGGTTGGTTTAAAAAACATTGCCGCCAGGGGGAGGGGCATTTTTCCTTATATGGCTATAGTAAAACCTTGTTAACACTCTAGAGGCAACATTTATTTTCCGATCTTCATGAAACTTGCTCAGAAGATTTGTCCCAATGATATCTTGGATGAGTTTGAAAATGGTAACCTTTGCTTGAAAAACATGGCTGCCAAGGGGCGGGGCATTTTTCCTTATATGGCTATATATGGCTATAGTAAAATCTTGTTAACACTCTAGAAGTCACATTTATTGTCCAATCTTCATGAAACTTGGTCAGAAGATTCATCCCAATAATATCTTGGAAGAGTTCAAAAATGATGCCGGCTGGTTGAAAAACATGGCCGCCAGGGGGCTGGGCATTTTTCCTTATAGGCTATACTATTATTATTATATTAGTAAAACCTTGTTAACACTCTAGAGGCAACATTTATTTTCCAATCTTTATGAAATTTGGTCAGAAGATTTGTCCCAATGATATCTTGGATGAGTTTGAAAATGGTAACCTTTGCTTGAAAAACATGGCTGCCAAGGGGCAGGGCATTTTAATATTATAAATAATTACCTGTTATCTCTAGCTAATCCCTTTCCAGGGAGTTAATTATCCGGAAAACTTTAAGCGCTGGGAATCATCCACCTCTAATAAAGAAAACCAAGAAAGGTTAAACATAGTACAATGTAACCTAACCGGAAAACAAGAACAACAACTCATCTTTCGTTTCCGGATAACCACGAGTGCACGCTTATTTTGGCTAAGGACTTTTTCGTTCTTTTAATCGTGTTTATTGTCGGAGTTTTAGGGATAAATTTTATTGATCTTTTCTGTATATTATTCGGTTTACTTTTTTATACTTTTTATTGCAGTTTTTGTTATAATTCTGCTTTTGCTGGGTATTGTTGTTTATAGTGCTCATGTACATGAGCACGTGCACCACGAGGTTTCGTTCCATTTCCTTCTATAGGTAATCCACGAGGACTTCGTGCCTTTTTCCTCAATAAATAATTGAGGGCATTTGTACAGCGTTTGTTTATTTACATTGTGCTTTAGATTTAACAATTGGTTTTTGTCTGTTGTAGGCTCTTTCGGTTTTTATTTGTTTTCAGAAATGAACTTACAAAAGAGAGGTTCGTGTGGTCACATCAAGGCAAGGTGGGATTCTCACGACACTTGTCTGGCATGTACCGGTTGTACTCTTCTTAAAAAGTGTGCGGTGTGCGAATTATGGTCTTACGACATATGGACACAAGCTGGTCGCCGTCGGACGTCGATCAGCCGCAAACGCCACAAACCTCTAACGGACGTTGATTATCCGGTGACTTCACTGGTCACGGATGACCAGCTGACATTTCAGTTACCGGATACCGGGCACTATGGTGGTGTTGTCTGTCGGTCATCATCTGACCGTATGACTCCCACCATACATACCGGCGACATTGATCGTAGACCTACGGATCGATCAATGTCTGACCAAATGGCAGCCGCCATTCTACCGTCTTTTGCCGGTGACGTAACCAGTCATGATATGACCGGCCGGTCACCGGTCAGGTCCGGTCATGATATGACTGACTGGTCAACAGTCCGGTTCGGTCCGGTAATAATATGACCGGCCGGTCACAGGTCCGGTCCGGTCATGTTATGACCGGCCGGTCACCGGTCATCAGTGACCGGTCCGGTCCGGTCACCTTCACCGGTCCAGTCCAGTCCAGTCTGGTCCGGTCCGGTCACCGGTAAACAGTCAGAAGAAGGCATCGATCTTCATCATCAGTTTACTCTTCTTCCAACTCGTCATCGACAAATGAATCTTCGTCATCAAGGAGTAGACATCGGACACGCTCATCTTCGTCGAGTGATTCTCATTGCCGCTATGCGCGTAAGCGATCACGTTGTCGTTCACGGAGACGCTATTCCAGAAGATCCCGGTCTCATCACAAACTATCTACATCTTGACATCGCAGCGGACCCAGATCGCGACATAGCAGAAAACGAGCACGTCGACAAACCTCACGTAGACATCGTACCTACCATTCGGATAGTCGATCACCGTCTTATTCCTTTATGGAATCACATGTGTCAGCTCCCATGTTAACAGCCACACATGTTGGAACTTCAGGAGCCCAGCTAACAACTACTGCTACATTATCAGCACCATGAGTGTCTTCGACCATATCTAGTCGTATACCCCCTAATGCTACCCATTCGAATCCTGATGTTCTATGGGTACAGAATGCGTCTGGTCGTTTTGTACCGGTCAATGCTGATAAGCATTATCAAATTGCTGACGTTGTGGATGATCATTCATCTTTACCAGACAATCTGGCACAAGATAGTTTCATTCCTGTTCCTGCTGTTTCTCTACACACCTCTGTTCCTGTAGAGAGTGAAGCTGAATCGGATGCGGACATTGATACAGATAAATTTTTTGCTTCCAGTAATCAAATTTACGAGCTGATATTCCAGACTCTGGGTGAAGAGTTGTGTCCACGACCTGTGGAGACTTCTTCTAATGCGACAATCTCAATCACTGAACAAATCGTTCGTACGTTTGATCCCACCATGGTTACTAAGGCGCGTTCCCGCTTGGATACACGCCTTCCGATTGGTACTACTGTCTTATCTGTTTTTCAATCATTAAAATCAGTGAATAAAACGATTCCTAAACGAGGAGATATGTGGAAAGTACCGAAGGATTTTGCGGAGTCTAAACTTCAGGAACGTAACTACAAACCACCAGTACCCGATCCGACTTTCGGTTTAGATTGTTCTAAATTACCATCGCAGGATCCAGACATCAATAAGCTGTTGCTTACGATGCCTAGTTCATCTACTTCAGTGTCTGTCTCTTTTTCCATGATAGAACATTGGGAAAGTAGAGAGCGAAGATCGTTAGGTCTATCCAACCAGGTAGACTTAATGCTAGCAACATTGTTACACTTGGTTTGTGATTGGTCTGATTCAGTTCTGGAAGAACTTCGGGATTTATTGATCCACCTATCACGAACAGCATTATCCCTTTCACATAATGCTGCTGCTTCAATGTCTAAGATGTTAAGGATTCGTAGAGATTGTATCCTTTTATCTTTACCTAAAGATTTTCTCTTAGAACCAGAACTCGCTCAGAACGGCTCCTATCACATCAGGTTTCCTTTTTGGTGGAAGGATACAAGAAGCAATCACAGCTGACAAGGATGACCAACTTCATGCTTCTTTAGCTAGAAACAATTCTGCACAATGTCAAGGAGCCTTTAAGCAGCCTTCTTTTAGGCCACCAGCAGTTCCAGCACCCAAGAAGGCTAAGAGAAACAATCTTTTCTCTAAACGACCTGCTGTTAATCCACGGTCGGGTCCTAACAGGCCTTCTTCCTATAACAGACCTTCTTTTTGTAAGAAGTTTTCTGGTAGAGATTCTGGGAAAAAGAACAAACCCAAGCCGGATCAGAGGAATTTCAAACCTTCTGCTGGCAAGGGTGTACCGCCTCCTTATCAGCCCTAGGCCCCTACCCTTTCTACCTCCACAACTTCCGATGCCGGAAACACCAGTCGGGGCCAGACTTTTCCATTTTTCAAATTACTTCGGACGCATGGGTTCATTCTCTGGTTACAAAAGGCGTGACTTTTCAATTTGAAAAAAGGCCTTCACTTTCTCGCGTTCCGATAGAACTGGTATCTTAGCATCCACATATTGCACAGTCAATTCTCGGGCTCTTGGAAAAACAGGGGGTAGAAAGGGTTCAAGATCCTAATTCTTCAGGATTCTACAGTCGTCTTTTTCTTGTTCAAAAGAAAAATGGTTCCTGGAGACCAGTAATAGATTTAAAAGTGTTAAACATGTACCTTCTCAAACCAACTTTCAAAATGGAGACTCCTTCCTTCATACAGAACTCTATCAAACCCCTGCACTGGGGGGTGTCTTTGGATCTGGAAGATGCGTACTTCCATGTTCCTATACATCCCAACTTCCGGAAGTACCTTTGATTCGGCCTTTCATGGCCAAGTCTACCAGTTCCGGGCCATGCCATTTGGGTTGGCGACCGCCCCACGAGTTTTTACCAAACTAATGGCTGCAGTCGGAGATCACCTCCGAGTTCACGGGATTGTTCTTCTTCAGTATTTCGACGACTGGCTCTTACACCAGCTTGATCGTCATTTACTTCTGACCAACCTAGAATTCTCTTGGAAAGAACTCCTCTCTTTAGGACTCCTTCTCAATGCAGACAAATCAGATCTTATTCCTTCTCAGGACTTCACTTTCGTGGGAATGAATTTCTTGACACACATCAATCGGGTCAGAGTGTCTTGTCGACGTATATCAGACCTTCTGGTAAAGGTCAAGTTGGTTTTGTCCCAATCTCATATAACAGCTCAAGAATTCCTATCTCTCAACGGTATCCTGAGCTCAGTAGCAGACTTTGTGCAGTTGGGACGTCTATTCCTACGTCCTCTTCAGCATTATCTCTCAGCTTGTTGGAAATGGTCTCCGGGCAATCTGTTATAACACCTTTGTGGCCCAGGAGATCTTGGTTCAACGATCTTCTCAGTCTCCTGTACGATTATCCCAGGAAACTTCCTCACAGGTCAGATCTTCTATCTCAAAGCGGCAGACTACATGCGGATCCAGTAATGTTCCACTTACACGTCTGGCCGTTATCAGGCAATCTCTGCAGAAGAAACGTTTTTCTGTCAGGGCTTCAACCCTCGTTGCTTCTGCAAGGAGAAAATCGACCAGAGCAGTCTATGATGCTCGCTGGAAACTCTTCTCTAATTAGTGTATTCAAGGGAAAATTGATTCCCTCAATCCCTTTGCTAGACGCATAGCGGATTTTCTCATCTATCTTTTTGATGATAAGAAACTTTCTCTTAGCTCTATCAAAGGATACAGATCTATGATTTTGCATACATCGGCTTTTACTAAGTCATCACAAATCTGTGCTGATCCAGCGATTTCGGAACTGATTAGAGCTATGGAACTTAAACGTCCTGTATCTCGAACACTGGCTCCTAAATGGGAATTAGCTTGTGTACTTGGTTCGCTTACTAAGGCTCCCTATGAACCCTTGATCAGGCTTCTTTACAGTTCCTAACCTGGAAGACCGTTTTTCTTCTTACTATGGCTTCATCCAAAAGGAGAAGTGAAATTCATGCTCTTTCTATAGAAGATAACCATTTTCGTTTTGATGCTGTCGATGGATCTGTTACATTATTATGTCAGCCAGGATTTCTTGCTAAAAATCAACTTCCCTCTATGGCTTCCAAACCCTTCAAAGTTCCAAGTCTTTCTAGAACTTGTGGACATGAAGATGATGATAGACTCCTTTGCCCGGTATGGGCTTTGAAGTTCTACCTTAAGAGAGTAAAGTTTATTCGAGGTTTTTGTAAAAGACTTTTCATTCCATTAAAAGGGGGGGGGGGGGGGCGATGTGTCTGCGACTTCTATTTCCCATTGGATAGCCTCGACAATTAAGAAAGCTTATTCTTCTCTTTCATCTAGTGATTTATCCCTGTTTAAGATAAGACCGCATGAATTAAGAGCTCTTTCGGCTTCGTGGGCTTATATTAATTATACCCCACTGTCTGAAGTGCTTCAAGCTGCTTTCTGGAGGAATCCTACCACCTTCTCCTCTTTTTATCTTCGTTCTCTTGAGTGCCAACAAGACAATTTGTATATGTTGGGTCCTCTTGTTGTGGTTCAAACTATAATTTCTTCTATGGCGTAAGTACTCTAGGCCATCCGAGAATTAAGTACGTACAATATGGTACTAACGAAGATAATCTGAGGACATGATCTACTATCTCTGGCTGAAAAACCCTAAATATGGGTTCTGCTGTGATGGGAAAAAAGATGTAACCTTCCCGCCGCAGCTGCAAAATCAGCTAGAGATAACAGGTAATTATTTATGATATTGAAACAAATTTTTTAAGTAAAATTCATTTTAATTATTAAATACTTACCTGTTATCAGTAAGTCCCACCTCCCACCCCGCTCATCGACATTTTATGCTTTTGTAAAGGAAAGATGAGTTGTTGTTCTTGTTTTCCGGTTAGGTTACATTGTACTATGTTTAACCTGACTTGGTTTTCTTTATTAGAGGTGGATGATTCCCAGCGCTTAAAGTTTTCCGGATAATAAACTCCCTGGAAAGGGATTAGCTAGAGATAACAGGTAAGTATTTAATAATTAAAATGAATTTTACTTTACAAATTTGTTTTTCCTTATATGGCTATAGTAAAATCTTGTTAACACTCTAGAGGTCACATTTATTGTCCAATCTTCATGAAACTTGGTCAGAAGATTCATCCCAATAATATCTTGGAAGAGTTCAAAAATGATGCCGGCTGGTTTAAAAACATGGCCGCCAGAGGGCGGGGCATTTTTCCTTATATGGCTATAGTAAAACCTTGTTAACACTCTAGAGGCAACATTTATTTTCCGATCTTTATGAAACTTGGTCAGAAGATTTGTCCCAATGATATCTTGGATGAGTTTGAAAATGGTAACCTTTGCTTGCATTTTTCCTTATATGGCTATATATGGCTATTGAAAAATCTTGTTAACACTCTAGAGGCCACATTTACTGTCCGATCTTCATGAAACTTGGTCAGAAGATTTATCACGATAATATCTTTGAAGAGTTAACAAATGATGCCAGCTGGTTGAAAAACGTGGCTGCCAAGGGGCGGGTCATTTTTCCTTATATGGCTATAGTAAAACCTTGTTAACACTCTAGAGGCCACATTTATTGTCCGATCTTCATGAAACTTGGTCAGAAGATTTGTCCCAATAATATCTTGTTATCTCAGGTGAGCAACTTTGGGCCTTTCAAGCCCTTTTGTTAATTAGAGGTTATAAAGGGATAAACATGGGTTTCCATATCTATCCATGTTTATTTCCCACTCATAACTTATAACTTTTAGGTTTGTTTATGTCCATTAAAAAACTGTGACATTATTAAAGGGTAGTGGAGCTAAAGATCTTTATCCTACACAAAGTTTGTTTAGCATGGATATTTCAAATACATTTAAATAAATGTACAGAATAACTGATTATATTTGTTCCAAGGTCAAATATCAATTCACCGTTTAAATGCAAGAAAAATTAAAAGTGTTATTGTGACAATAGTAGGTCGGATCACACTACTTGATGTTATACATATTGATGTGGTCTGTAGGTGAAAGGGAACATTTTAAACAATATGGCAGACATGTATTTTACTCTTTGTATTCCAGGTGGGAGACTCCGACATCCGTATGCAGCTGACAGATGCAGACAAGGAGCTATGTGTGGAGGTGGTGAACCAGTACCTGTCTGGCAAGATAGCAGACCCCATTTCTGCAGGTGAGCGCAGTTGTATGATAACACTTTTTTTTATTCTAGGAATGTCTCTAGGTACATGTATTATAATAGTTTGTAAAACATTGGTTCAATTTGATGGTTGTTTTGGTTTGTCTATGACAATTATTAAGTGATTAACAAGAAGAAAATTTGCTAAGTATATGACACGCAACAAAATGAAAAATTATCGTCAAACTTTTCAGGCTTTGCTTTGTGCAGTAAATAACTATCATTCATGTCACTGTATTTTTCCTGATAAATTAATGTCGCGTTCTGAGAAAACAGGGCATAATGCATGTGCGTAAAGTGTCGTCCCAGATTAGCATGTGCAGTCTGCACAGGCTAATCAGGGAAGACACTTTCCGCCTTAATTGGATTTTTGCTTAGAAAGGAAATTAAGTTTAATGAATTATGTCATAAAAGCAAAAAATGTTGTCCCTGATTAGCCTGTGCAAACTGCACAGACTAATCTGGGACGACACTTTACGCACATGCATTATGCCCAGTTTTCTCAGAACACGACTCAATTTCTTGTTTCAAAGGTATTACTGATCCACACAAATTCCGTGAGTGCTTGAGGATCCTGAAGAAAGTGGTGTCCAGGGCTCACAAACTGGACCCCAATAACAACAGTCCCTACCGGTCGGGCGGAGAGCCGGAACTGGTTCCCATAGCAACCATAGAGCGCAACGACTCACAGAAGCTGAAGGAAGACCACGAGGCGCCCAGGTAGACACTGTGTGTGAATGGTGGAGACTGTTGCAAGGCTTCATGGCACGGTCTGAGGGAGGTCTTGTATTTGAGACTTTGTATTTGAAAATGGGACTTTGTGCATGTGCCTAAAGTGTAGTCCCAGATTAGCCTGTGCAGTCAGCTTGTGCATGGGCCTAAAGTGTAGTCCCAGATTAGCCTATGCAGTCAGCTTGTGCATGTGCCTAAAGTGTAGTCCCAGATTAGCCTATGCAGTCAGCTTGTGCATGGGCCTAAAGTGTAGTCCCAGATTAGCCTGTGCAGTCAGCCTGTGCATGGGCCTAAAGTGTAGTCCCAGATTAGCCTATGCAGTCAGCTTGTGCATGTGCCTAAAGTGTAGTCCCAGATTAGCCTGTGCAGTCAGCTTGTGCATGTGCCTAAAGTGTAGTCCCAGATTAGCCTATGCAGTCAGCTTGTGCATGTGCCTAAAGTGTAGTCCCAGATTAGCCTGTGCAGTCAGCCTGTGCATGTGCCTAAAGTGTAGTCCCAGATTAGCCTATGCAGTCAGCTTGTGCATGTGCCTAAAGTGTAGTCCCAGATTAGCCTGTGCAGTCAGCCTGTGCATGTGCCTAAAGTGTAGTCCCAGATTAGCCTATGCAGTCAGCCTGTGCATGTGCCTAAAGTGTAGTCCCAGATTAGCCTGTGCAGTCAGCCTGTGCATGGGCCTAAAGTGTAGTCCCAGATTAGCCTATGCAGTCAGCCTGTGCATGTGCCTAAAGTGTAGTCCCAGATTAGCCTGTGCAGTCAGCCTGTGCATGTGCCTAAAGTGTAGTCCCAGATTAGCCTATGCAGTCAGCCTGTGCATGTGCCTAAAGTGTAGTCCCAGATTAGCCTGTGCAGTCAGCCTGTGCATGTGCCTAAAGTGTAGTCCCAGATTAGCCTGTGCAGTCAGCCTGTGCATGGGCCTAAAGTGTAGTCCCAGATTAGCCTATGCAGTCAGCCTGTGCATGTGCCTAAAGTGTAGTCCCAGATTAGCCTGTGCAGTCAGCCTGTGCATGTGCCTAAAGTGTAGTCCCAGATTAGCCTATGCAGTCAGCCTGTGCATGTGCCTAAAGTGTAGTCCCAGATTAGCCTATGCAGTCAGCTTGTGCATGGGCCTAAAGTGTAGTCCCAGATTAGCCTGTGCAGTCAGCCTGTGCATGGGCATTCATTTTCTCTAAAGGAAGTCTCTTCTAAAGCAAATTTAAGGCGGAAATTGTTGTCCGTAATTAATCTGTGGAGACACTTTAAGCACATGCATTAAGCATAATTGTTTTCCGTCATTTGCAAGGCTCATATGCATGTGCTGATGGAGACTGTCACTGGTGGTTTACTTCCTTATTTATAACTATCCCTTCAAAGTTTTCTCATAAAATAACAATATCAATACAAATATATGAGATGCTATTCTGTAATTTGAGCACTGTGATAAAGTAGCATCCTTACGTAAACATGCAACATTTCAGCGTCATATGTTTATATGTCTTTTAACTTTATGGACTATAATGCACTCAGCGAACAAATCCCCCCCCCCTCCAAGTAAAAACAGTAAAAAGATTTATATTTAAAACATGTACATGCCCAGAAAAATGGCTGTTGACACGTTCCATCTAACATAATGTTTTTACATAGTTTAAATGGTGGTAGGTTGTAAGCATTGGATATTACAATTGTTAATGCAGAATCCAAGTTCTTTTTTGTTGTATTTATATTATAGTTTTGTTATTGATATTAAAACATTAATTGAATGGAAAATAAAAGCTGAAACTGTTGTATGACCATATGGCATGTATGGTTTAAAACTTTTTTTAAGAATTGAATCTTATGGTATACTTTATTTTTTATGTTTTAATATTTAATTAACATTATAAAATGCGTGATTGAGATCTTTTATTTTTTGTCATAAGCCGAGCAAAACTACCTAAACCAAAGTCTATGTTACCAAAGTAAGAGAGTGTATTTTTACTTATTTAGATGGCACTGTTGTTTATTCCCAATCACAAACCGCAGGTAACAAGATGCACACTTTTGTGCTAGATAAGCACTGGTTTAAACATTGTTTTGTGTGAGTATCACTGGATGAGTGTGTGAAATCAGGATTTTTTTGCACTGCTAAATGTTGATTACCACTATGACAAGACTGTGTTTACCTTGTGATTTATCATTATATGTATTGTTTTAAATTAAATACCAAATTTTGATATACAAATCAAGTTTGAAAAAATATTAAGGACCCCAATATTAAGATTTACAGTTTTATTTATGAGTTCAAACCAGAACTTGTTATAGAAAGAACACTATTGGTTGTGATAGAGAGTTGTATTTATGGTTCAACTTGTAGAACCAAGCCTATACCAAAGCCACGCAACAAAGCAGGCATCCAGAGGTCCGTGTCTTTTGAAGGGCCTTCACCTTGTGTGGCACAAGGTGTGGACTTACCCGCACCAATGCGGGAGACCCGCAGACAGAACACACAGGCATGGGTCGATGAATCTCCGCCTGCACACAAGGTTTCGACCACACAGTCTGGCGGTAGGTCCATACATCCCTTTAACAAATAATTGGTTTGGAATGTGGTCATATAGAGAATACAAGATGAGTTTGTCCGAACCAAGTTATGTGTTGGAGATAACATATTTAGCAAGACTGAACAAATATGGACCAGGTTCCTTTATGACTGTGGTTTAGACATTATTCCAATTTGCATCACAGGTTATCTTTTCCCAAAATCTTTGTTTCTATGTTGTGCACTTTGTGTCAAAAGCTGCTTTCTTGCCTTCTATAAATTAAATTGAGGCATGTTATTTCAAAAAAGCACCTTGACATTTTATCTAAAGCCCAAATCTATGTTACTATTTTTTGTCTTTTAATTCAAATTTTGCTGGTTCAATTCATGTTCTCCGTGACATTTTCTATCTATTTTTCTGGTTAAATTCATGTTCTCCATGACATTTTCTATCTATTTTGCTGGTTAAATTCATGTTCTCCATGACATTTTCTATCTATTTTGCTGGTTAAATTCATGTTCTCCATGACATTTTCTATCTATAAAAATAAAAGGTCATAATAAAAAAAATACAGTTAATATTTTTTGGAATCTTTACTATCTATGTTACTTTGATGAAATTTCTGCTTTCCAACCAGCACTTTCTATCCCATCTTACTCTGTGTGTAGAGAAGACATGGACTGCCAACAGTAAGAGGGAGCCGGAGACGCTTTCCCAGCTTCTACAAGAGGTAGACAAGCCCCTGACACCTTACGAACAGAAGAGAGTCCAGGACATCAAGAAACTCAACTCAAAGGTATCATATAGGTCCTTATTATAGCCATTTTCCATTTATCTGGTGCTCAACATTTTTGCAGACAAGAGTGCGAACAATAATATTTGTATTCAACTTAAGTTTATTGTTATATATTCATGTTTGTTGTTTGCAAAATCTCCCTCTTTTTAGCTCACCTGAGCACATCATGCTCATGGTGAGCTTTTGTGATCGCCTTTTGTCCGTCGTCCATCGTTCGTCGTCAACATTTTGCCTTGTGAACATTCTAGAGGCCACATTTATTGTCCGATCTTCATGAAACTTGGTCAGAACATTTGTCCCAATGATACCTTGACTGAGTTCGAAACTGGGTCATGCTGTGTCAAAAACTAGGTCACAAGGTCAAAAAAAAGAAAAACCTTGTGAACACTGTAGAAGTCACACTAAATGCCCAATCTAAATGTAACTTTGTCAAAATGTTTGTCTTAGTAATATGTTGGTTAAGTTCAAGAATGGTTACGGTCCATTGAAAAATATGGCGGGGGGGGGGGAATTTTCTTATATTTATATAGTAAAAAAAACTTGTGAACACTCTAGAAATCACATTTTTTGCCCAATCATCATGAAACTTGGTATAAAAATTTGTTTAATATATATCACATAATTAATGCCATAATTATTGCCCTTAGATTGTCCAAATTTTCATTATATTATACAAAATCCTTGTTAACACTCTAGAGGTCACAATTTTGTTTCAGATTTTATGAATCTTGGTCATAATATTTATTTTTGTAAGCAAAGTTTGATGTTTGGTAAGGGGGGGTCAACTCAAAATATAGGTCACCAGGTCAAATCTTACAAAAACAAAAACACTCCATATGCCAGAGTTTTGGTTCAATAATGATGAAACTTGACCAGGATGTTTGTCTGGACAATATCTAGGTCAAGTTTGACGTTTGGTAAAGATTGAATGAACCGACTCCTCTCAGGTGAGCGAACTAGGGCCATCTTGGCCCTCTTGTTTAGATCTTATTTTTAAATTTATAAAGCATTATATGATGGTATTTAAGAACTTATTGTTTTTCGTCAATCTGGTTGACTGTTCCTTTAAAAATGGCTCCAATCCGTGTAAAATATTATTGTCTGGGGGTGTGATAGTGTTCCCTTTGTCACTGTATAAAAACATTCAGAACAAGCAAGAAATCACATCATATTTACATATCAACATGAATTACTTGCTTGGAACTTTTGTGTTTATGTTCTCATAAATTAATTGAAAAAGTTAGTAAATTCTGCAATAAAATACCTGGCTGTCATAAGGTGATGAGGTTTTCTAATATTGACATAATAGTATAAGTACAAAAATTAATTTCATAATTTCAAAATGATCCACCAACCAGAAAGCATTCTTCTTTGTTTAATTTTCAACTTTATTTTTATATTTGTTCAAGTAATGTACCTGCAAATTTAATCTGTACCAGAAGTTGTAAAACAAGCTGGGCCAGAAATGAAAAATACACAAATGTCACAAAAGCAGATAAGATCAATACATGTTGTTTGGGTTTCATTTGAGCCTTCTTGTTGAACTTGTACCACAATCTCTAGTAGGTTTTGTAAGAGGCGGAGAAGCTGGCTGCTTTCTGAGTGTTGATAAAAATGCAAACTATTTATTAACTATTGTTTGATAAATAACTTTTAAAAGATAATATTAGTATTTTAATCATTAGAATGATTGGATTAGCTGTTGATATTTCCCTTGATTTCATTGTTCCATGATTAGAGTGTGCTCACTGCTCCAGGTGGAGAGGCTGGCAGCAGAGCGTACTGAGCAGGAGCAACAGGTGATAGAGATGAAGATTCAGGTGGCTGAGAAAGAGCTCGACCTCATGGACAGGCATATGAGGTGAGCACTAGAGAAGTTAATGTTCATAAAGTGTTGCATACATTCATGTAGAGGTGGGCACTAGAGCAGCATGCGTTCATGAAGTGTCACATAAGATCATGAAGTGTTGTATAAGTTCATGTAGTGTCACATGTATTCATGTAGTGTCACATATATTAATGTAGTGTCACATATGTTAATGTAGTGTCATATACATTCATGAAGTGTCACATATGTTTATGAAGTGTCACATATGTTCATGAAATGTCACACACATTCAGGAAGTGTCACATATGATCATGTTCTGTCACATTCATTAATGAAGTGTCACATACATCCATGTAGGTCACATAAACTCATGAAGTGTCAAATATGTTGATTGCAGTATCACATACATTCATGAAGTGTCACATACATTCATGCAGTATCACATACATTCATGTAGTGTCACATACATTCATGCAGTATCACATATGTTCATGCAGTATCACATACGTTCATGAAGTGTCACATACATTCATGAAGTGTCACATACATTCATGCAGTATCACATACATTCATGTAGTGTCACATACATTCATGTAGTGTCACATACATTCATGTAGTGTCACACACATTCATGTAGTGTCACATACATTCATGTAGTGTCACATATGTTCATGTAGTGTCACATTCATGTAGTGTCACATACATTCATGCAGTATCACATACATTCATGAAGTGTCACATACATTCATGCAGTATTACATACGTGCATGCAGTATCACATACATTCATGAAGTGTCACATACATTCATGTAGTGTCACATACATTCATGTAGTGTCACACACATTCATGCAGTATCACATATGTTCATGAAGTGTCACATACATTCATGCAGTATTACATACATGCATGCAGTATCACATACATTCATGAAGTGTCACATACATTCATGTAGTGTCACATACATTCATGTAGTGTCACACACATTAATGCAGTATCACATATGTTCATGAAGTGTCATATACATTCATGTAGTGTCACATACATTCATGTAGTATCACATATATTCATGTAGTGTCATATATGTTCATGTAGTGTCACATTCATGTAGTGTCACATTCATCATGTACTGTCACATTAATGTAGTGTCATATACATTTATGTAGTGTCACATACGTTCATGAAGTGTCACATACGTTCATGTAGTGTCACATATGTTCATGTAGTGTCACATACGTTGTTGTGTTGTTTCACATTCATGTAGTGTCACACACATTCATGAAGTTTCACATATGATCATGTAGTGTCACATTCGTTCATGTAGTGTAACACACATTCATGTAATGTCACATAAATTCATGAAGTGTCACATATGTTCATGCAGTATCACATACATTCATGAAGTGTCACATATGTTCATGTAGTGTCACATACATTCATGTAGTGTCACTTAAATTCATGTAGTGTCACATATGATCATGAAAAGTGTCACATTTATTCAAGAAGTGTCGCATATGTTCATGTAGTGTCACTAACGTTCATGTAGTGTCACATACGTTCATGAAAAATATCACATACATTCATGAAGTGTCACATATTTTCATGTAGTGTCACAAACGTTTATGAAAAATGTCACATACATTCATGAAGTGTCACATACATTCAAGTAGTGTCACATACATTCATGAAGTATCACATACATTAATGTAGTGACACATACGTTCATGAAGTGTTGCATACTTAAATGTAGACATGGGTGTTAGAGTAGTATACCTTTGCATTGAGGTCAGCTTTTGAGTCACATACATTCGTGAAGTGTTGTTTTTTTGTATGCAACAGCAAACAAAGTTTTAGAGGATGTACATCGGTGTCTCTCTGTTGTTCAGTTTGTCAGTCATTTAATCTGTCTGAATAACTGTCTGCGACTTTCTTCTGGCAATTAAATTGATTCTTCCAATATGTCCTAAACTTGAAGTGTAGATTTTTAAGACACTTTTCATGCCAAATGTCAATGTAGTTTTTTCAAGTGTCACCTCTTTCTCTCATATACCTGCCAGCATAAAACAATTTTACAGATACCGTAATTACTCTATGTTTTCGGACACTAAGTTTTCGGACACCCCTTTTTTTAGCAAAAATTATTTTTTTTCGTGACTTAATTTTCGGACACACGAGTTTTCATCCATAATTAATGTCTCTTAGTTTTCGGAAAGTATATTTTACAGTGCTATTTAACCGAATTTCGGTCCTGTTTTCGATATCTAATACACTTGGATCATGGGGTTTTACAACCAGATTAACATCATAAGACATGGCAGCTGCATGCCTGAGGGCAACGGACCATTCCATTTGCGTTATTGGGTAAATAACCTTGTAAAGCGGTATTAAACAATGGTTTCAACTGATAGGGGTAGTTTCAATTAACAGTTCAATTATCTACCGCAATAGTACAACCCCTTCTCAGTAAAATAACTGTGACAAATACTAATCGCTTCAAAGCGTGATGCACCCTATTGCAAGTTTAACTAACAATGGAAGGTGTTAGAAAACAACTATCTGAAATGAACAAACAAAGAATTCATAGTGTGTTTTTTATTGCGTTAATTACCGGTTGATACTAGCGAGTATCAGTACATCACATGCTCATCTTTGAACTCGTTGGTCAAAGTACAACCTTGTAGTAACTTTCTGTCAGATAAATTAAGCATTTAAAATGATTTAAAATGCAGTGCAAACGTATATAACTGTAAATTATACTATACGGCATGGTTTTTACAAGCGCGTGCTATTACAGGTTGTCGTTGATACAATTGACGCTATTTTTGGACACTTCAATTTTCGACTCTTAGTTTTCGGACACCTGTATTTTGTGAATATTTTTCGTATCTAAGTGTTCGGACACGAAAAAAATTATTATTTTTAAGTGTCCGAAAACATAGAGTTTTTACGGTAAACATCTTTATGCACAAATTCTGTCCTTTATGCTGTGTTATTTGCAGGAAGGCATTTGGTTTCCCTCCATCTTAAGTTTGGGCAACGGGCCATTATCAAGACCAGCCCCAAATGCCGCTCAAACCTTTTACATTGCTTCATAGGTATAAAGCACTAAAACAAATGCAACAGAGATGGTCTTCTTTTTTTCCTCCAAAATATAATAAAGCATGACAAATGTTCACATTTTCGGTGTTTAGCCGATAGTTAAAGCGATTTTATTTTGGAGTTAAATGCTAAAAAAATATTAAAATCAGCTAAGACATGTCAAAAGTTATGGGCATTTTTGTGACGTCCTGGGTATAACTATGACATTAGTTTATAAGGGTTTTGCCACAAACGTCATCAATGTCATTCAGGCAGGTTTTGTTGCGCGGGGGCTCATATATAGTTTGGGACTAGTTATTTGCAGATTCTTTTGAGCAGATGATGGTGGCTTTCAAACTGCATTTTGTTATCAAGACTTGTGAAAATGATCAGCATTAGTTCTTATATTTCAGAAAAAGTGTTTTTCAGCACATGTACAAGGAATTGGTTTGCAATAAACATACATAATTATTAACCCTTTCCCACTAAGAAGCTTAGTGAAAATGGCAAGGTGCAAACAGGGTAAAACCAGAACAGCATGCAAGTAAGTTTGTTCAGGTTTTATGCTGTTTGCTGCTCATCATTATCTATGGTTTGGAAATGTAGCCTTTAAAACTTGAATCTAATTTAATTAAATTTAACTTTCTAAGAGAGTACACATGTGTAAATATATGTATCTAAGTGGTAAAGGGTTCAATTATCTCTGAACAGAATAATCTATGCTGGTTATGTTTGCCCCAGGACAAAGCTGATAGTGGCCTCAGCTCAGGTTCAGGACCAGGTGGCGTACATCAAGCAGCTGCTGAGCACAGAGGCCGACCCAGCGCTGGTAGAGCAGGAGAGGCTGGTTGAGAAACAGCTCAGACGCAGGAAGGTAGGCACATAGGAATTCGGGTCACCTGTAAGCGAATGCTGCTTCAGCTTATAAATTTAATATGGAGATTATAACGGGCCACGAACGCTGCTCCCACAGTTGTGATTGAACGTGTGATCTCTGGCCCGGTTGCCAGGCGGACACCATATCCATTATGCCATGGCAACCATGCATTCTTGAAATAGACATGACTAAGTATGTTACCTATCAAATTATACATACTCTTAATAACTTTAGAGAGTTTGTTACGGCACCCTTAAAAAGAAGACAGCATATAGCAGTCTCACTTTGCTCTCCCTATATAAAAGGGACAGGGAATATTTATAGGTAAAAATTCTCAAATTTTCCATAAAATAGTTTGAACAATACTGTTTTATGTATACCTTTGACACATATTGATTGATTTTGAAATAAAGTTCCTCAAATGACCATCATCACAAGGCTACATTGAGGGCTGAACGGAAAACTGTCGTATCTCCTTCTTTATTTAATATGAGTTACAACAGTCTTCCGTTCACCCCTCGAATTATTACCTATGTCCTGTGAAACATACGTCGTCCTCCCTAAAAATCATTGTCACCTACAGGTCAAAGGTCAAATTTGGCCATGAAAATTATTTCCTCAGCCATAACTTTGCTTTAAGCATGGTGGTCTTGTAGTAGTGGATAAGGTGTTTGCCTAGCAACCTAGTTATCACAGATACAATAATCTTTTTGTGAGCATTCTTAAGTCTAATGAATAGTCTAATAGATATCCCCTAAAGACACTAAAGTACGGGTTCTTCCAAAGAAGCTGACTCAAGAGCATTTCTATAAGCCTTGGGCTTGCAACGCAATCAAGGTGAAATAACTATGTATAAAATAACTAACTTTAATATATATAGATGGATTGAAAAAAAAATCGGGCAGACATGTCAACCAATCATAATATGATGTGTAGCTTGTAACATGCATCTCTGTAATTCCAAGGTCAAAGTAAGAGTTAGAGGTCAAAGTAAAAATTTGACCATAAAACAGGTTGGTTTAACATAAGTGGAATTTTTAGATAACAGTGGAATGTGAGAACATCTGTGCCCAATGGACACATGGCGTGTTAGAAATTGTTAGTGTACCATTCTTGACAGCAGAAGACTTATTTTGATTGCTTTTTGTTATCAGGAAAGGTTTGAAGACACGTTGAACAAAATACAAACTAAGCGAGTAAGTTCTACACAGGACATCATGCATTTGCACTGACAGTTCATATTCTAAATTTTCTAGTTGCTCACTGGTTTGGGATGTGACTTTCTGTAATAATGGTGTGTTTTTTCACTTCTTTATATGCAATAGACATTACTATCAAATTATTTTTTCCACTTTTTGTAGGTGTTAGAGAATCGAAATAATATAAGCCTCCGGCTCAGAGATCTCATTATCAAATGACAGAAAAGATTTTTATCTACATCTATGTATGGGTGTCTTAAGTACCATCATAACTGACTGTAATTTTAAGATATCTAATAAAAACACATCAATGATCCTTTCTGTTATAATCTTAAAACATGAATTTGGTTTGCTGTCATTGCTGCCATGTCATTATGTCATGGTGTGGTTTCCGTCGTCCGTCTGTGTGTGCGTTAGACTTTTTCTTGTTTGCGCGATAAAGTCCACAGTTTTCATTCGATTACTTTCAAACTTGTTCAGTGTCTTTATATTAATGACGACTCGAACCCTATTGAAAATGGGTTACATCAGAGTAAAAAGTCCAGAATTATCTCCCCTTGAATTTGAGAAAATTGTGAAATAAGGCTTGTTTACGCAATAAAGTCCACAGTTTTCATCCAATCATTTCCCAACTTGCACAGTGTCTTTATCTGAATGATGAGTCAAACCCTATTGAAAAAGAGCAATATAGGAGTTATAAGTCCAGAATTATCTCCCCTTGAATTTGAGAAAAAAATGAAAATTCAGTTTTTTTATGTGATAAAGTCCATAATTTTCATCCAATTCTTGGCAAACTTGCACAGTGTCTTTGTATCAATGAGAACTCAAACCCTTTTTTAAAAAGAGCAATATCAAATCAATAAGTCCAGAATGACTTCCCCTTGAATCTGAGAAAATTTTGAAATCCCGCTTGTTTACGCAATTAATTACACAGTTTTCATCCAATTATTTCCAAATTTGCTCAGTATCTTTATATCAATGAGGACTTGAACCCTATTGAATATGAGCAGTATCGGAGAAATAAGTACACAAAAATCTCCCCTTGAATTTGAGAAAATTCTCCTTGTTTGCGCGATTAAGTACACAGTTTCCATCTTATTCTTTCCAAACTTGCAGTGTTTATAGCAATAGAGCGATTCAGGCCCTCATGGGCCTCTTGTTTAAAAAGAGCTATATCGATGCAATAAGTCCAGAATGACTTCCCCTTGAATATGAGAAAATTTTGAAATCCCGCTTGTTTACGCAATTAATTCCACAGTTTTCATCCAATTATCTGTTTCCATCTTATTCTTTCCAAACTTGAACAGTGTTTATAGCAGTAGAGCGATTCAGGCCCTCATGGGCCTCTTGTTTAAATTATCACAAATAAGAGTATTTATTTATTTATATATCTTGTAATGAGATTTTATACAATTTTTGCAATGAATTATAAACAAGAAATATCTTTGAAAAAAGATATACGGCGTTGATTGTGGTTGAAGTTTATGGAAGGTAAAGATTTAAATGAATGAGATCAAGTTTAGCTAATATCTTTTTCTGTGCAGTTTTTAGCTGCATCAAACGCAGTACGGGATGTTACGCGGAGTTTTCGCGGCTTATTTTACATTATTACGTATTGCTGGTCATAAACCTATAGATACAAAAAAGAAAACCAAAGTCAACCGGCCACACGCGAAGTCTCCGTACATATTTTAAATATGTATACGCGCGTTCTTCGAACAAACCTGTTTGAGTGGTTTATCGGGAATTGCTACGTGTATTTGATTCGATTATTAACAGTATCGAGAATCATCGCGCTCATACTTAATACATTAGTCAATATGCTGCAATAATACATTAGTAAATATGATGGAATAATTCTTGTTAATTAATTAAAAATAATATTTATCATGGTATTGTTGAAAACACATTAAGAATCTATTATTGACATGCCATAAAATAATATCGCTGGATATCTTCATTTCACATCTTTCTGGTGGTAAAGAAAATTCCGGTTCACCTAGTTCATGCTATAGCGTCTTTATTATATAACTATTATATAACTGACCGCGAACTCCGAACAGCACAGAAGGTCTGACCTGTATATTAACTCTGACATTCAAACACACTAACCGCGAACTGACCCCTTATACCTCGCGGGTTGAAATGCAACACATTAAAGTGAGGCATCGCTTCCACTGCTCTTTATACTTTTACATATAACATGTTGACAGGAATATGGAAGTCAGTACTAAATATGAGAACATGGCCTTTAAGTACACAACGTTCTCGCGCTGAAAATCCTCTGAAAATAAAAGATGTACGCACAAACTGTATTGATGTCGAGATTGAGTGTAAAACTGTTCTATCTATAAAGCCTTTTTATTAGAGATAAAACTGTTTCATGCTGAACACGCAGTAAAACAGTGTTACAAAGACGCGGACATGTTTCCAATGTTCTAGTGGTATTATCAAATCAGCCAATGCAGTCAATGAAGTGTATTCATCTGTACTTGGCCGCGGGAAGTTTTATTTGAATTCTATTGGACGCTAACAAAGGTCAGGCTAAGGTGAAAAGCTGGCGTATACAGCTGACGCCGAAAAAATGTGCTATCATAATTTTTCCTTATTTTTACTTCTCTGTCCTTCTCTTTATTTTCCTCTGTACTACAATGATGGTCACTTTTTTAGCTCACCTGTCAAGAAGTGACATGGTGAGCTTATGTGACCGTAAGATGTCCGGCGTCTGTTGTGCGTGTGTGCGTGCATGCGTGCGTGCGTGTGTCCGTCAACAGTTTGTTTGTGTAGACAGTAGAGGTCACAGTTTTCATCCAATCTTTATGAAATTTGGTCAGAATGTTTATCTTGATGAAATTTGGGTTGGGATTGTATTTGGGTCATCTGGGGTCAAAAACTAGGTCACTAGGTCAAATAATAGAAAAACCTTGTGTAGACAATAGAGGTCACAGTTTTCATCCAATCTTTATGAAATTTGGTCAGAATGTTTATCTTGATGAAATCTGGGTTGGGATAGTATTTGGGTCATCTGGGGTCAAAAACTAGGTCACTAGGTCAAAAAATAGAAAAAACCTTGTGTAGACAATAGAGGTCACAGTTTTCATCAGATCTTAATGAAATATGGTCAGAATGTTTGTCTTGTTAAAGTCTGGATTGGGATAGTATTTGGGTCATCTGGGGTCACAAAATAGGTCACTAGGTCAAATTTTAAAAAAACTTTGTAGACAGTAGAGGTTACAGTTTTCATCCAATCTTTATTATGTTTGGCCAGAATGTTAATCTTGATGAAATCTGGGTTGGGATTGTACTTGAGTCATTTGGGGTCAAAAACTAGGTCACTAGGTCAAATCATAGAAAAACCTTGTGTAGACAATAGAGGTCATAGTTTTCATCTGATCTTAATGAAATATAGTCAGAATGTTTATCTTGATAATATCTGATTTTGGATTGTATATGGGTCATCTGGGGTCAAAAATTAGGTCACCATGGCCAATTCTAGTAAAACCTTGTGTAGATGGAAGAGGTCACAGTTTTCAGCACATCTTAATGAAATTTTGTCAGAATGTATTAATTAATGAAATCTGACTCCGGATTGTATATGGGTCTGATAGAATTTAAGTTGATGTAGCAAGGTTAGTCAGGTGAGCGATTCAGGGCCATCATGGCCATCTTGTGTCATGGGCATTTTTAGTAACATTGAAGCTTTCATTTTTCAAAGCAAATCACTTGAATGCTTGTTTACTAATGCAACTATAATATCTTAGTATATTAAATTTACCTTGTAAGCAAATTTATATAAGGCAACAATATGAATTTACTACCCTAAAACAGTGGTACAAATTTATCTTACTGAGTATCATTCTTTCTCCAGCATCAATGTTGAAACAGATAAAAGTAAGCTATTTATAGTTTACGTATGTATCATCATTAAGTGTTACTCACCTTATATGAAAAGCTACTGACCTAATATGGAAAAATACACTGTCAGCATGTGAGACATTAGTGGATTAGCCTATGAATCAAAGTACTAACAGTACTGGTGTGACGATGCTTTTGAAGAGGATTGATATAAAAGCATCTATTTAAGTTTATCTACATCATCACAATTGTGTATGTGGGTACAAACATTTTGGGTAGGAAAAAAAATGGGTACAAACATTCTGGGTACAAAAATTATGCCAAAAAAACAACTTGGGTACGACAAAAGATTTGGTTATGTAACAAAATATGGGTAGGAAAAAAAAATTGGGTACGAACAAAAAATTTGGGTACGAGCAAAAATTTGGGTACGAAAAATGTAGGGTACGAAAAAAAAATTGGGGGTACGAGGAAGTAGTACCCGTGGGGAACTTGATTCATTCAGCGAAACTGGGAGGCAGGTTACATTCTTGATAAAATATATAACCTCAATGATAATCAGCGAGGTATGCAGATTAGAAAAATCTCAATCGGACTGGCTCGATCTTTTACATTGTGAAGAATTTTAATGCCCCCGGTAGGAGGGCATATAGTGATCGGACTGTCTGTCTGTCCGTCTTTCTGTCACACTTTGTTTTTAGGTTTCGAAAAATGCTCATAACTTCTATGTCCCTTGAGATATAACCTTCATTATTGGTATGCATGTGTTTATGGACAAGGCATTTCCATATGCACAAAAATGTTGACCCCTGTGACCTTGACGTTGAACATAGGGTCCGCGTTTAGGTTTCGAAATCTGCGTTTAGGTTTTGACAAATGCTCATTACTTCTATGTCCCTTGAGATATAACCTTCATATTTGGTATGCATGTGTATATGGACAAGGCCTTTCCATTCGCACAAAAATGTTGACCCCTGTGACCTTGACGTTGAACTTAGGGTCCGTGTTTAGGTTTTAAAATCTGTGTTTAGGTTTTGAAAAAAGCTCATAACTTCTATCAAGCGTTTATAGGTGGCATAAGTCATCCTATGGTGACAGCTCTTGTTTCATGGTATGATAACTTAGACGAGCTTCTTTGCAGCATCGTCAAAACTAGAAATCTAAAATATACCGATATGTCATTTTCTTTAATTACAAAAATACCATTTTATCATGCAATTAATTATTTTCGATGGACAAGGGCTTTAATCTTTAGTTTCGTCTTGCTTGTTGTTATTCATATTTGCCATAATAATATTTGGTAAGTTAAACCAATGCATGTGCATGCATGACTATGCATAACACTTGTATCTTATACAACACAAATTGTTTTCATCTTTGTGATAATATTTATACAAAACTTGAAATGTAGCAATAACTATACTTTTATAATTGTACAGTAGAACTTGAACAAATACAATTAACTGGTAGTCATGTTGTTATTCAGATTTTGGGTTATGTCAATCTTCCTGATTAAAAAGCAATACATAAATAATTATATAATATGCATGGTATAATGATCAATGTTTTGTACTAAATCTGCACACATTCAATATTCAAATAATATAGATAAACACATGTAGTTTGATGTTGTTGTCTTGTGAACGTTCTCTGTAGCCATTTTTATGCTCCCCATATATACATAGTATATATATATATGGGGAGCATATAGTTGCCAGTTTGTACTTCCGTGCTTCCTTTTGTCACACTTTTGTTACAGTTTCTCATAGCGCCTCCAATATTTTACCAATCTCTTACATATTTGGCATGTAGGTACCTTGCATGGACCTCTACCTTTTGATGAGGTTTGACGTCACCGGGGTCAAGGTCACCATGGCTAATAATAGATTTTCCGCCACTTTTTTGTTACATTTTCTCATAGCGCCTTCAATAGTTGACCAATCTCATACATATTTGGCATGTAGGTACCTTGCATGGACCTCTACCTTTTGATTAGGTTTGAGGTCACTGGGGTCAACGTCACCGAGGCTTATAATAGATTTTCAGCCACACTTTTGTTATAGTTTCTCATAGCGCCTTCAATATTTTTCAGATCTCTTACATATTTGGCATGTAGGTACCTTGCATGGACCTCTACCTTTTGATGAGGTTTGAGGTTACTGGCATCAAGGTCAAGGTCACCGAGGCAAGTAATAGATTTTCTCAAGGTCACACTTTGGTTACAGTTTCTCATAGCGCCTTCAATACTTGACCGATCTCTTATATATTTGGCATGTAGGTACCTTGCATGGACCCCTACCTTTTGATGAGGTTTGAGGTCACTGGGGTCAAGACAAGGTTACCGAAGCTAATAATAGATTTTCTCAAGATCACACTTTTTTCCACACAATTTACCCATATATCGACAAAGCATCATCGGGGAGCATCCATCAGTTTTACTGATATCCTTGTTTAATAATTATTCATTATTTTTCTTCCATTTATTTTCAAAATAATGCACGTAATAATATACTAGGTAAACATAGGATTAAAGTCAAATTAGTGTGGATATTATACTTAAAAAGCATTGGATATAAAATAAAGTTATGTATATTGTGCTAGGTAAGAATTGGATAAAATAAGTTAAGACAAAGAAATCTAGAGAGGCATTGAACAAAAAATATGTTTATTCTGTCAGCAAAAAAATATGAACCATTTGCAAATAGGTGGTGCTGGTTTTCTAAGCCTTAATGTTACCATGTTGTTTTACATGAACACATTTGGCCAAAGCATGTGTGGGCCTTCACTAAATAGAATTACACAAGAATTTGCTAGATTTTTACCATTACCCACTAATATGGTGGTACAAACCGAGCTTACAGATTTTAAATTCATTCAAAATCTCATACTTTATTTATAAACACCATATTTATTAAATACAATTATGTGAGTGAAACTACCATCTGTTTATGAAATGGGTCAGCATTGTTCATACCTTTGGATGGATAACTTCTTTTTTTCCAAACATGTGGAGATCTTAATAACTCTTTCTCCATCAGAAGCAAAGTGAAAATGACTGTAAGCAACCCGCAGAAAACAATACTGACTGTAAGCAACCCGCAGAAAACAATACTGACTGTAAGCAACCCGCAGAAAACAATACTGACTGTAAGCAACCCGCAGAAAACAATACTGACTGTAAGCAACCCGCAGAAAACAATACTGACTGTAAGCAACCCGCAGAAAACAATACTGACTGTAAGCAACCCGCAGAAAACCAGAACAACCTGGAAGTTACTGGCAGTCTATTCAGGATTTCTGCTGTCAGAATCTAAGTGTGGAAAATTACGCCCTTAAAACTGAAATCTAATAAAAAGGTCTTTAATTGTCACCGGAGGGGACTTATGGTTTGCGCTCTGTCTGACTGTTTGTCAGTCACACTTTCTGGATCCTGTGATAACTTTAAAAGTTCTAAATATTTTTTCATGAAACTTGAATCATGGCTAGATGGCAATATGGACATTATGCATGTTATTTCATTTTGTTCCTACGTTAAAATTCTGGTTGCTATGGCAACAAATAGACTAGAAATACTGCTGAAAATGGTGGTTTTCTGGATCCTGCGATAACTTTAAAAGTTCTTCATATTTTTTCATGAAACTTTAAATATGGATAGATGGCAATATGGACATTATGCACGTCATTTCATTTTGTTCCTACGTCAAAAATTCTGGTTGCTAACAAATTAAAAAAATAAAAAAATAAAAATTCTGACAATTGTGGAATTTCTGACAATGGTGGAGCTGGTAGGGGACATATATTGCTTGGCAACAGTCTTGCTTTTATTATTTGATTTTCTAATGGACTACTAAAACGTAAAAGTACATATCTAAGTGGTAAAGGGATTAATAGACCAAGCACATTTTGTACCCCACTCAGGACAGATACGAGCGCCAGCTGGAGTACATAGCGGCAAGGCGTGAGCAGATGAAGCAGCACGTGGAGGGAAAGACGACCATGACGGAGGCCCAGCTCACATCCATGCAGGACAAGTTTGGACAGTTCCGCAAACGAGACGGCTCCCTGAACACACGCCAGGTCTTCCAGATGTTGAAGTCAGAGGAACGCAAACAGACAAAGGTGTGCTTTGGCACTTTTTTTCTGTATATTTTTATTGGCTTGTTTAATGGTTTTCATAAACAGTTTTTAAATTGACTGCACCATTTTAAGTTCTAAGTAATCTCCAAAAAGACACATGGTCAATGTACAGTTGCACTTCAATAACTCTAAGACATGAGCTCAGAATTGAGTAACATAGTCATAGTCTTGAGCAAGTCTGAGATAACAAAATTCAACTGCATGTGCATAAACAGTATGTGTACAAGTAACTAGTTACCTTTTATCACTCTTGAAGTAGTTTGTTGCAATTCATATAGAGGGGTGTTGGATATATTCTAATGTTATAGCTTTTTTTTGCAAAATTGATTTTACTTAGGCTTTTATCTGGTTTTAAGTAATTTGTGTTTAATTGATGTGTTTTTTTTGCAATGGCAAATTCTTCAGTAAAATAATTATAATTCATTGCTTTTTAATATCCTTCAGTATATGTAGAATGTAACAGAAAATGATTATGTCAGGAATTTTGGGAAATAACAACAAATAATGGAACAAAACCTGTGCTTGTGAAACTCAAGGCATCCCTACTGCCCTTTGAAGCCACATGGCAGCTATTTTAGAGACAATTGTGCAGTACAAGGCCCATAACTTTGCCAAAAATCAATGGCCTGAAAAAAACATCTGTAAGTCATGTATGTAGACTCACTTACAAGCTACATATCTGAAAGCATTTCCTCAATCAAACTTAAGAAAAAAGTTATAGAGAAATTTTATTTGTTCATGGCCCATACCTTTGCCAAAATCAATGGACCCGAACCATACACACACTTCATCTGTAAGTCATATAGGTGAACGCACACACCAAAAATCAGCTACATACCTAAATATTTTTTGTAAGAAACCTCCGAAATAAAAATAAATTTCCAAGTTCAAGGCCCATAACTTCGCAAAAAATCAATGGACCTGAACAAAGCTCACACTTCATATGTAAGTAATGTAGGTAGACAAAAATAAGCTCTTTATCTGAATGTGTTGCATTAAAAAAAAACTCCGGAAAATGTTTATTATAGAGACTTTTTTTAGTCCACGCCCATAACTTTGCCAAGAATCAATGGACTGGAACTCACACTTCATTTGTAAGTCATGTAGGTAGACTAACATACCAAAAATAAGCTCAGTATCAGAAAGCGTTACGTAAATGCCCTCCAGAGAATGGAAAATGCCTAAGTCCAAGGCCACGTAAATGCCCTTCAGAGAATGGAAAATGCCTAAGTCCAAGGCCCATAACTTAACCAAAAATCAATGGAACAGAATGAAACTCAAACTTCATCTCTAGGTAATGTAGGAAGACTCAAATACCAAAAATCAACTATATATCTGAGAGCGTTTTGTAAAAATCCCTCCAGAAAAAAAACCTGAAAGTCCAATGCTCATAACTTTGCCAAAAATCAATGGACCAGAACAAAACACATCGGGAAACGGTTAGTATAGAGAAAATTATGAAGTCCAGGGCCCAAAACTTTGCCATAAATCAATGGAACAAAACAAAACTCACACTTTATATGTAGGTCATCAACGTGTACTCATATACCAAAAATCAGCTCAATATCTGGAAGCAAAATTTTAATAAATTATACGAATTTGTTTATTTATCACACTTTTAACTCATAATGTATTATAAGGCAAGCTTCTGGAAATACGATCTTAGTGCATGTACATGAAACATTGTTTGACACTAGTCTTGGTTAATCATTAATAATTTTTTATTGATTCACCATAATAGGGCTAGTTATTGTTTTGTTACTTAAACTGCCATTTTCTGCATTATTTCTTGTTAATCTTTAGTTATGTATAAAGTTTATTTTAAACATGGCAAATGTATTACTTGCCAGATATTGCAGACCCTTCTTTAGACTAAATGAGTTGATTTTATATGTTTGAAAGCTTATTAAATAAGAGGTATAACGGTATAAATGATAATTGGAAAATATTGGACGGTACACACATATCCGACACCACTCTTGGTCCCAAAACAATGATACCTATGCCAAGTTCAAATATGGGTCATGCCTGGTCAAAAACTAGGTCATGAGGTCCTTTGTGCACTTCAAGGATTTAGCATGGTGTCCCCTCTCTAATTGAAGTAGTTTTCATCCGATCTTCACCAAATTTGGTCAGAATTTGTATCTAGACAAAATTAGGTCAAGTTCGAATATGGGTCATGCCGGGTTAAAAACTAGGTCACAAGGTCATTTAGTGCATTTCATGCATTTAGCATGGTGTCCGCTCTCTAATTGAAGTAGCTTTCATCCGATCTTCATCAAATTTGGTCAGAAGTTGTATCTAGACAATATCTAGGTCAAGTGTGAATATGGGTCATGCTGGGTCAAAAACAAGGTCACGGGGTCACTTAGTGCATTTCACGGATTTAGCATGGTGTGCGCTCAGTAATTGAAGTAGTTTTCATCCGATCTTCACTCAACTTGGTCAGAAGTTGTATTGAGACAATATCTAGGTCAAGTTCGAATATGGGTCATGCCGGGTCAAAAACTAGGTCATGAGGTCACTCAATGCATTTCAAGGATATAGCATGATGTCCGCTCTCTAATTGAAGTAGTTTTCATCCGAACTTTACCAAATTTGGTCAGAAGAAATCTTCAAACGGGCGTATCTTGTGACAGTTTGGCACTCTTGTTAAATATATTTTTGTGTTGTTTTTTTTGTGTATAAAATTATCATTTTAAAATTGATATAAACACCTTTTAATATGCTCTGCATTAAGAAAGTACCTTTTACATAGTAGATATGGCTTGGTGGTTAGTTGGTCTAGCATTGACATGGCTTATTAGATGATGTGTCGCAGGGTATTTGATGACGTGTTTGGTTTGTAAACAACTGACAAATTACAGAAATTTCAAACAAACATTTTTTTCAAAGTTCACATTCAGTACATCTGGAATAGAAGACATTTGAGTGTTTTAGAAAATCTAGAGGCACAACGCACATTTTAGGGGCCCAGTGCTTGTGGACTCTTTGCATTTTTTCTGTATCCCTGTTCACTGCAGTATCACTTTTAAACTGCTGTCATAACATATTTTTATTAACCAGGTTTTCCGAAGGAAAAAAATGGTTATTAGATTGGCGACTGTCGGCGGGCAGGCGGTCTGGCTGGCTGGCGGGTGGGGGGAACAAGCTTGCCCGGGCCAAAACTTTGTCGTTCATTGTGAGATTTTAAAATCATTTGGCACACTTGTTCACCATCATTAGACGGTGTGTCGCGCTAAAGAATTACGTCAATATCTCCAAGGTCACACTTTGCGTTCAAAGGTCAAAAATGGCCATAAATGAGCTTGTCCTGGCCATAACTATGTCATTCATTGTGAGATTTTAAAATCATTTGGCACATTTATTCACCATCATTGGACGGTGTGTCGCACAAAAGAATTACGTCAATATCTTTTAGGTTAAGGTCGCCACGACTAAAAATAGATTTAATTTGAAACAAGGGGGGGTAATTATAAACAATCAGTTTAGTTTGAGTTGTTTGTCTTTATCAGACTTTTTTTCACATGGAAAACCTGGTTTTCTGACAATTTTGTGCCTTGTGTTTTATTATCATAATTGTAGGCTATAAAAGTAACTTATTTTCCCAAAAATTATTTCAGGCCAAGCTTCAGGTAGAGCAGCAAAAGATCATTGCCAATGCCAACCTGAACATATTTTTATTAACCAGGTTTTCCGAAGGAAAAAAATGGTTATTAGATTGGCGACTGTCGGCGGGCAGGCGGTCTGGCTGGCTGGCGGGTGGGGGGAAAGGCCAAAACTTTGTCGTTCATTGTGAGATTTAAAATCATTTGGCACACTTGTTCACCATCATTAGACGGTGTGTCGCGCTAAAGAATTACGTCAATATCTCCAAGGTCACACTTTGAGTTCAAAGGTCAAAAATGGCCATAAATGAGCTTGTCCGGGCCATAACTATGTCATTCATTGTGAGATTTTAAAATCATTTGGCACATTTGTTCACCATCATTGGACGGTGTGTCGCACAAAAGAATTACGTCAATATCTCTAAGGTTAAGGTCGCCACGACTAAAAATAGATTTAATTTGAAACAAAGGGGGGTAATTATAAACAATCAGTTTAGTTTGAGTTGTTTGTCTTTATCAGACTTTTTTTTCACATGGAAAACCTGGTTTTCTGACAATTTTGTGCCTTGTGTTTTATTATCATAATTGTAGGCTATAAAAGTAACTTATTTTCCCAAAAATGATTTCAGGCCAAGCTTCAGGTAGAGCAGCAAAAGATCATTGCCAATGCCAACCTGATGGAAATGAAGGAGTTAGCAACGCGCCAGAAACTCCGTGAGCTCAAGGAAGCCATGTCGTCTGGCAAGTCCTTCCTTAATGTGAGTGCACAGAATGGAGACGAAATTGGTGAGAGCAACCATTCTCGCCAAAAGCAAGAAAACCTTGAAAATAAAAGTGGCACCAGTGACCTTCATTTTAAGAAAAACAATTTAAATGGGGGGCAGTTGCTCAATTTAAGTGTTTCTGAACAGTCAGAATTGAATATATCTAGTGCTAGTGTTCCCAGCAAGGAGTTTTATGCGCCAAGAAAGACTGAGAAAGATCCTACAAACAAATGGGAGGCAAACTATTCAAGGCCAACAACGCCTTCGAATTTGTCTTTCCAGAATCAGAACGGTGATGTGAACACTAGTCATGTGGACCAGAATGAAAGTGCTGTGAGTAAAAGTGAGGTAGAGGAGTTAAGGTTTGTGAATCCTGGAAAGAAGACGGTTTTAACGGAAGATGACATGCTTGAAATTCAAAGCAAGAGATTTGAGAAAGAATTGAACACTAGTAAAATTCAGCGAAACAATGAAAGGAAAAACAATGACCAAAGAACTTATATGCCTAGTGAGTATGTAAATGGAATATCAAACGGTGATCAGTTTGATGCAAGAAAAATGAACCTGTCTTCCAAAAACTTTGATTCAGCATTGAGCTCCATGTTAGGGCAAGAGAACAACAAACTTCTTCCGGATGACAAGGACTACGAGCAGTATGCCCGCACCTCCAAGTACAGGCCTAACCCCTACCTGGAATCTCAGAAGGCCACCTCACCACTGCGAGGGGTCAAAGGTCAGGGCCAGAGATCATTAAAGGTCAAGGACTCCAGATCTACAGAGTCTTTCAAGCAGGAGCCAGACTATGGGGTATGTATAGCAGAATGTCAGAACGTTAAATTGTATCAAGATTTTTGGTATTTCACATTTATAGCAAACTATATACCTTTTCAGCTTGCATTTCACTTTGTGTATGAACTTGTTCATGTTAACAAATTTATATCAAGTTCATAACATCATATGAGAAATGCATTGTCCCTTGGTTGTTTGCCAGATTGTTCTTAAAAGACATCATATATAAAAAACGTTTGATATTATATTCACTTTGCACATTATTTTCACCATTGCACCATATGACTTCTTTGGTAGATTTTGCTTATTAAGTTGTCAATAGTGTTGGTCAGAGCTTTATGATCAGAGTTAGATTCAAGAAAATTGTTTGAGGTCGCAGTGGTGTAATGGATAAGGTGTCTGCTTAGCGACCGGGTGGTCACAGGATCAATCCCCACTGGTAAAGTTCTTTAGATTTCTCCTAAAGACACCAAGTACTGGTTCTAGGCCCAGGAAACGGTCTCAAGAGCGTTTTGATAAGCCTGAGGCTTACCATGCAATCAAGCTAAAATAAATAGGTTTAAACTAAAATTGTTTGAAGCAGATCTGCAGTGATTTTCTCACAATAGCATTTGAACCACCCCCTTTATATAGATAACAGTGTATATTGACAAGATTTACATCTCCTACATATGGATAACAGTTTGTATTAAAACATTTATCCTTAAGGATGACTCAACTGTTTTGCCAAAGAAGTTTCGCAATTTCCGTGATGCCCAGCCTCCAAGAAGACGAGACCCCAAACCAAGACCTAGACCCTCGTCTGCAGGTATGAAGATTCCCCCTGCAAAATTGTGTAGCATGATCCTTTATTAATCATGTTGAAGGTTTATGATAGCATATATATGTGTGCCTATGTTCAACTGAAAGACATGCCTTAATAACTTTTGTTTTAATACATATTTTAAGAGAAGTGAAAAATTTCTTTTGGAAAATATTTGAAACTTAAACTTTGGAAAAATTTGATAACTAGTATTCATGTTAAAGAAGCACAATCAAACACAATCATGCTTTGATTTGATTTTGAATACTAAAATATTTGTAAATATAGAATACACGAAAATATATAATGATGTTACTTTCAGTTGAACATAAAATATTGAAATTGAGAGACAACCTTTGTCTATGAAAAGTGCCAGCTTGAATGTCAGTTGGATAGTTTGTGCAATGTAAGCTCCTAATATTGGGACCTATATTCACCAACCCATTCTTAGACTAAATAATAGTCTTACACTAAAAAAATACCTGAGAATTTGAATGTATGTGGGCTAAAAATGGTGTGTATATCATTAACATATCGTTCTTAACAGAGAATACTATAATTATATATGTACATGTAAATTGCCATGCTTTACTTTATTTTCATGTACTTTAAGTACAATCAAGATATAAGAAAATTCTTTATATTATAAGACTTAAGTCTAAGATTTGTTGATGAATACAACTCCTTGTATGGTAGTCTTATATTTTGGATTATTTAACAATCAATTTGTTTTCAATATATAGGCATGTCATTCCTCAAAAAAAACTGTCAGAAATTGATTTCGTGTCAAATGGATTCTTTATAACAATTGTGTTTTGTGTAAGATGTATAAGATGAATATAATCATCAAATTGAAGCCTGAATCCCTGCCTTATCTAGATAAAATATTTTGCAAAGTAAAGTTAGAACATCACATATAGTCAACTGACCCAAGTCTGATCAAGACCAGAAACTTGTTTGTTAACACCGGGCCAGACTACCTTTTTGTATGTTATTCATGTCGGGGCAATTTATTTTGTAATGGCTCATTTTAAGCCTTATGGTTGATCAGCAAATCAATTCAGCCAAATTATATTCTCTGAATAATTTTAAATGGACAAGATTTTATCAGACCGAGTGCTACAATGATGCCTCTAGAAATTTAAGCATGCGCCGATATGTTTCCTATCTATGTCTCCGTGCAGTGGACAGGTTTGATAGGTACGAGACCGAGGCGCCATGGCGGGAGTTTGGGCTCGTGCCCCGGGGGCAAAGTACGTCTAGACGCTAACCAAAATGCCTAGGTTTGATGTAGATGTGTGCTGTTTGTTTAGCTCATGTGTATAATATATGCTTAGCTTAATAGTGTCGATGACATTATTCAGGACCCATAATAATTTAATTTACTTTTTGATGCCTTACGAATTGTTGTCGTGTGCATTTGGCTGATGTGCATAATTTATGCTAGGTTTTTATAATCTCAATCTTGGCCCATAAATCAATTGTATGTATGTATCAATAAAGTGAAAAAGATGTCTCTTTTGTACACTTAATTTGACAGCTTGTCCAAGTTCATGTGTATTGGTTGCACATACATTCAAGTTAATTGATTGCATTTTGATTGAATGAATTTTGTGTACCGTGGTGCATCTAATGAGGTCATTATGCCCTAAAATACTTCGAAATCATCATCGAAGGAATCCATGGAATATATAAGAAGTGTCTCAGAATAGTGTCTACTAAACTACCTACATACTAAGATCTATTATTATAAATGCAATTGATTGTGTACAGTTAAATAAATAGACTATTAAATAATAGTAGATTGCATGCACAATTTCAACAATATCATGATAGAATAACCAGTATAAGTAAATTTTTAAAGAGACTACCATTTTACTTGCTTCTGCAAACACCACGTTACACTCCCAGCATTAGAGACAGAATGTTTGAAGGAAGAATCATGGTGATGAATTAATGTCTGATGGTTTGACTCCCTTAATTGCCACTGTATTAACCCTTTCCCACTCAGAAGCCAATTGAAATGGCAAACAGCATAAAACCAGAACAGCCTGCAAAAAACTCTCAGTCTGTTCAGGTTTTATGCTGTTTGCTTCTCATCTGTATCTAAGGGTTGGAAATGAAGCCTTTAAAACTTGAATTTTGTAAGAAAGGTCTTCAATTGAATTTACTTTTCTAAGGGGCGTCAAAATACGTATCCAAGTGGTGAAGGGTTAATTGTGGAATTAAGTCATGGGAAATAAAATATATTGCCAATTAGCCTTGACCATATGTATCAGTGCTGAACTAACTGAGTAAACACAGATAGTCGTTGATGATGATATTGTTGTCAATAATTGTTAATGAACTTAAGTCTCTGTCAGTTCATTGGTCTGAGAATTGTGTTTTTTCACTTGCTCAAATGCCCTTGAGATTAATTTATATTAAGGTGTTCCTTTCATTAAATATGACAAATATGAATACATCACTTTTTTTTGTGCCCAAATAATTATCTGTGCCATTCTTTTTAACATTTGGTGACAGTCTGGCGGGAAGAGGTTTTTAATCAACCTTCAGTTCAAAACACTTTTGTAAACTTTTAGTGAAATATCAATGCTTGTGATATGTGATATTAATGGTACTGCATGTGATATAGATGCAACACTTTTTAAGTAATTGGGCTGTTATCTAACTTATGATCTAAACTATACAGAAGTTCATGAACTCTTTGTTTACTTGCTTGATCTTTCATAACTGCATTGATTTAATACCTATGGATTTCTTAATGAACATGTGTTGTAGTTAATATTTTATTTCCAAATGCCATGATTTAAAAAGACATTTCTGAAAATTGTATTGTTGAATACAAATATTCCATATGTCGATGATATTCTTTGACACACCTCATGTTTTGCTACAACATTATCACAAAGCGTTGCAGAGTTAGGTGACTTTGTGTTCCCACTTTGCCCAACCCTGTCTAGGCTACCTTACAAAATTGTGTGGCTATCATTTTTTTTATTTCTGAACTAGCTCCGAATATTATATGGGACATGTTTATGTGAAAAGGGGGTTAAATGAATGTGCATAAAATGTAGTCCCAGATTAGCCTGTTCTGTCCACAGGCTAATCAGGGATGACACTTTCGGCTTTTATGGTATTTTCCATTTACAGAAAGTCTCTTCCTCGCAAAAATCCAGTTTAGGCGGAAAGTGTTGTCTTGTTGGATGGCTTTTTTTGCACATGCATTTAACCCCCTTTTCACATAGTGAGGCTTATATTAATGCAGTACATACGTGTCACATGACATGTCATTTTATATGGTTGAGATTGTTAGCAAACCATTTACTTTCAGCTCAATTCCTATTTGAATAATTTTCACTTAATTTGTGTATGTTCATATTTTATTAGCCTCTAGATTTTATTACCATCAATAAGATCCCTTATTTTTTAGCCTCGTTAGACTACAACTTTTTATGCTCCCCCAAAAATTTTGGGGGGGAGCATATAGTCGCCGCTTCCTCTGTCCGTGTGTGTGTCCGTGTGTCTTTCTGTGCACAATTTTTGTCCAGGCTATTTCTCAGCAACTAATGACCGGAATTCAATTAAACTTTATGGGAAGCTTCACTACCAAGAGGAGATGTGCATATTATCAGCCGGTTCTGCTCGTATGATTTTTCACAGAGTTATGGCCCTTTGAAATTTTCCATTAACTGTACATATAGTGCAATTCTTGTCCTGGCTATTTCTCAGCAACTAATGACCGGAATTCAATGAAACTTTATGGGAAGCTTCACTACTAAGAGGACATGTGCATATTATCAGCGGGTTCTATTCAGATGATTTTTCACAGAGTTATGGCCCTTTGAAATTTTTAAGTTGCTAAAACATCCATTGTATTATGTTGTCCAAAGTTATGCCCCTCAAGACGTTTCCTTCTATCTGAATATATAGTGCAATATTGTGACAAAAAAACCTTTGGGGAGCATCACCAGTCTCCGACGGTTTCTTGTTTATTTTTATTGTAGCTGAATTATTTGTTTGCTGTGACACTTCAGTTCAGTCATTTGATCTAGTTTTCATCTTGTACATTAGTGTAAGTGATTACAGTATCTGTGATCTTTTCAGTACTGAATGAATAGCTTAAATATATATAATATATTTAGATTGACTTTGTGTAGAAGCTATTTGAGCATAAGTAATAATAGTGCTTTTGAAATCAGCATAACTTTGCCATAGGCTTTCAATCAGAAATTTAGTCCCAATTTTCCAACACACTTATTTTGTCTCTCCTCTGTTGCTTTATTATCACTTGAGTTTTAATACGGGAAAAATTTAAAATTGCATAACTGCTAAATTTGAAATCATCTAATTAAAATATTAATATTAATTTTTGCCAGCCAATTTAATTAACTGTCATAAACAGCATGTAATCATGTAACATCTGTTTTGTGGATTGAGTGGGCAGTGTGAAGGTTTAACCATTTGCATGCTGAGAAATTTGTCGTCTGCTTAAATGTCGTCTGCTGAATTTCTAAAATTGACATTTTCTTTGATTTTTTTCAAAGAATACTATCAGAATAGCAAACAGTTTGGATCCTGATGAGACGACACGTTCTGTGGCATTTCATCTGGATCCAAACTGTTTGCAAAGGCCTTCAAAATTCGGTTCCAGCACTGAAAGAGTTAACTGTAACAAAATTTCACAAGTATCCGTCAGGCCTTTGACATGTATGTCAGAAAGAATGTGATGTTTTAGTGTAATAATTCATCAATGCTATATTTTTTGCATCAGTTTATTATTGGCCTCTCATAGTTTCAGCTGTTCTGACATCTAGTTCTTGAATTTATTCCATATTCAGCTTATTTTAATGCAGTTACACATTCATCTGGAATTTATTCATAAAAAAGTTTGATGTGAAAGTAATGAAATAAATCATATTGCACCACTTTAAAAAAAATCATTTGTTTGATCCTATTAATTTGACGAATAATATACAAATATTATGTCAAAATTGTTTGTGTATTTTTATGGCTTAGAAGTTATTTATTTTTTAGAGAATTAGTTGCAAGTATTATTTCAGGCAGCATGGCAACACTAGGTCATCCTGATAACATACCAATCAATACCAATTAATATAAAACCAAATTATACTTCAACTTCCAGAGGAAGGCTTTGACATGCAGAGATTCCTGATGAGCTCAACGTTGAACACAACTCAGAACTCAACCATCGTCGTTGACGACGAAGATGACCGACCAAAGAGGGTGGTCGCAATGGACGACCAAGAGCGAGAGAAAACGTACATGAGCAAGGCCATGGTGGAGCGTAACCGCGTGAACAGAATACGCAAGGCTCGCATGTCTGCCGAAATCATACAGCGTGCCTGGCGGCGCTACAAAGCTAGGAGAGAGTTGCAGAGACTGAGACGAACCAAACGATAGACTCACTTAAAATGCAGATTGCCAGCTAGCAAAAATATACAACTTTGTGTGATTTTTTTAGGCAAAATATGTAAGGAATTTTATGGTAAAAAAATACAATTTTTACAAGTATTAAATTTGATCATACTGTAGTTGGATAAGTCTTAAAACTGGCGTTTGAGTGAACAAAACATGAACATAACTTTCATGTTTAAACTATCACATGACACATCAATACTACGCTCAGTTAAGAAAATATAAGTTTTTCAGTGTGAGGCAGCCTGCTTTAATGTGCTTCTTTCACATATCAGAATAGGTCTCATTGGGTATCTGTATGTATACTATTATGAACTGAATTCTGATACTGGCAGATAATGTGCTGTGATATTAGAAACAAATGTGTGATATTACATGATACGCTTTATGTGTCAAAAATTGCATTTTACATGTATGTAAGTGGGTTTAATTCACTTTCATCAAATACACAATGTTAATTTTATTTATTATATTTCTTTAATGTATTATATTAAAATTTATTATAAATTGTTAATAATTTTTATGCATTGTATTGTTGGCATTTTTTTATCATGTTTTATGTCTCATTCATGTTTTGCAAAAGATTATGTAGTATTTACTGGTCTTTAGCAAGACAAAATATTGCTGAACATTTATTTTTATAACACCTGATCACAAAGCACTCAGAAGTGAGCAATTTAGATCAGTAACCCTCCGTCATGAACAATTTACTTTGAAGAAATGTTTATACATGTTTCTTGGATGGTTCCCTACCAAAATAATGTGTAAATTCAAATTTATTTGATTAAAAAAAACATGGCCTAGAAGGTGTGAGGCCTTTTTTGCAGTTATTAATATATGGGAAACTTTGCAAAAATGTTATCAGACTCTGCTGAACTGGTTTTAAAGTTATTGAACACAAATTGTTCTTGAGTGGTCTTTAATCAAATTTGCGCTGTAAGGCCTAGAGTCATTGAAATTGTATGTGAAGTTTTTTAGTAAAAGAAGAAAATGAAATATTTAATGCAAGTTTATTCTGCATCAATATTTGTACTTAAGTAGTTTTACTATGTAGAGTTAAACAGTTGTTAACCTAATATTTGATCTTATCCACCAAGACTTGTTGATTTTATCACTGTTAAACTTTATAGATATGTTTTTGTAAATGTGCAAGACATTCTTTTTGTACATATATTACAGTATTCTGAAAGAATTATGTTCCCTTGAACTTTTAGAAACTTACATTGTTGTAAATGTGTACTTTGTGTCAACAACAGATTCTGTGCATCAAACAAAACTTCTTAGGAGTGTTGTTTATACTCTGTAGCGTTGCAGAACGTTATTTTTGTGCATGTCATGCGATTTCTTGCAGTGGTATTGACCCTTCCACTGATTAAATCGATTCCAAAAATTAACATGAAGCCTTTTGTCTTTTGGGTGTGATAAATGTGAAGTAGCAAACAACTTTAGATAAATCTTACTGGTCCAAAAGTATTGCAACTGCTTAAAATGAGCGAATAAGGGTATGTTTCATCTTCAGTATTTGTTATATTTATAATTTTATAACTTTATTTCAAACATATGTGAACTAGATTAAGCATTAAAACATGTTATTATGGTGCCTTAAACTCAGGTGAGCCACCTACCGATATCATAACCATCTTGTTTCATTGTTTCATACTAGGAAAGCGGAAGTTGATATTGCATTTCATTATAAAAAAATCTTTGACATTTTCACCCAACAGTCAAGTATAAACAATCACACCACAATCAGTATTTATTTATTCTTGCCAAATTGTAAACATTGCATTTAGATAAATATATTTGTTTGTTATCCCCCGCCATAGGCGGAGGGATATTGTTTTGGCGTTGTCCGTCCATCTGTCCGTCCGTCTTTTCGTCCGTTTGTCCGGCACTTTTGTGTCCGGAGCCATATCTTGTAAGTGCTTTGGCGGATTTCATTGAAACTTGGTATGAGTATATATATATGAATAAGAGGATGATGCACGCCAAATGGCATTGTACACCATCTGTTAATAACGGAGTTATTGCCCTTTGTATCTTGAAAAAATGCTTTTTTGAGTGTCAAATCACACTTGTGTGTCCAGAAGCATATATACAGGATCAATTCAACGAATTTGCTTGTTGTAAATGATTTTTGTGTTAATGATATTTAAGCAAATTAACTATAGTTTGGAATAACATGTATTGTGTATGCATTAGCTGAATGACATTGATAAACCGCAAATTATTGTGATTATAAAATGATCATACAAATATTTATCAAAATGAAGTGATTAACCATTTATTATTGCAGTTGTCAGGTCAGGATTTCTTGTTTGTATTTGTTCATTTGAAAGGTTGACAATGGCTCCCTAATTAAGAAAGTTTTTCTCCAGAAAGGTTTGCAAGAATCATTTTAGAACTGTGTTTACCGTAATTAATCTAAGTTTTCGGACTCCCCTTTTTTTGGCAAAAATAATTATTTTTCGTGACTCTACGCTTATCTTGTGACATTTTGATCAACGGGTATTACAAAAGGATAAAGGTTTTAAAACCTGGGAGACGCATGCCTGAGGGCAACTGACCATAACATTTGCTTAAACATAAAAATAACCAGTGTATTTTAGAAAACAATCGCTTCACCCAACAGCATTTTAAATATCTTCATCTTTAGGAAGCAGTATTTTGTATGTTTTTACTTTTTGTTTTTTATCATTTCAGGCAAGTGTAAGCAAATCTGTGAAGTTGTTTAAATTTAAATAAAGTAGAAACACTATTGTGCATTGATTTATTGCTTTTATTTCAATATAATTATAATTTTTGGACATTAAATTTTTGTCTCTAAAATTTCAGACACCTGTTTAAAAAAAAAAAAATCTGTATCTAAATTTTGGATACGAAAAAAATAAAAAATTTAGTGTCAGAAAACTGAGAGTAATTACGACACGTACCGTTTTTTTGTCTAAACTTAATAAATGTATACAAGCTGGCTTTCGGTAATGATTAGATTGTTGGTTTTGTAGTAATGCAGGAATTAACTATATTTTTATTAAAATGATAACAGTGTAAGATGTTGGTTTGTTTTTTGTGTGCAAAAATCTTGACGTATGTACAGTAACAATATACATTTCTGCTCAAAGTGGTGAGTTCTTGTATGTCGATGCTGTTAATGATAGTATCTTTGACTCAGACAAATAAAGGTAAACTTGTTGAAAGAATAAATAAAATTAAATAGCAACCAATATACCATTAACTAACTTTTTAGCTCACCTGAGCACAACGTGCTCATGGATGGTGAGCTTTTGTGATCGCCTTTTTCCGGCATGCGGCGTGCAGCGTCAACATTTTGCCTTGTGAGCACTCTAGAGGCCACATTAATTGTCCGATCTTCATGAAACTTGGTCAGAAGATTCATCTTAATAATATCTTGGACAAGTTCGAAAAATGATGCCAGTTGGTTGAAAAACATCGCCGCCAGGGGGCGGGGCATTTTTCCTAATATGGCTATAGTAAAACCTTGTTAACACTCTAGAGGCCACATTAACTTTCCGATCATTATGAAACTTGCTCAGAAGATTTATCCCAATGATATCTTGGATGAGTTCAAAAATGGCAACATTTGCTTGAAAAACATTGCTGCCAAGGGGCAGGGCATTTTTCCTTATGTGGCTATATATGGCTTTAGTAAAATCTTGTTAACACTCTAGAGGCCACATTTATAGTCCAAACTTCATGAAACTCAGAAGATTCATCCCAAAAATATCTTGGATGAGTTCGAAAATGATGCCGGTTGATTGAAAAACATGGCCACCACGGGGGCGGGGCATTTTTCCTTATATGGCTATAGTAAAACCTTGTAAACACTGTAGAGGTCACATCTATTTTCCGATCATCATGAAACTTGGTCAGAAAATTTGTCCCAATGATATCTTGGATGAGTTTGAAAATGGTTTTGGTTGCTTTAAAAACATGGCCACCAGGGCGGGGCATTTTTCCTTATATGGCTATACGTGGCTATAGTAAAACCTTGTTAACACTCTAGAGGCCACATTTATTGCCTAATCTTCATGAAATTTGGTCAGAAGATTGGTCTCAATGATATTTTGGATGAGTTCGAAAATAATTATGTTTGAAAAACGGCTTCCAAGGGGCAGGACATTTTTCCTTATATAGCTTTAGTAAAATCTTGTTAACACTCTAGAGGCCACATTTACTGTCCGATCTTCATGAAATTTAGTCAGAAGATTTATCCCAATAAACGAGTTAAAAAATGATGTTGGTTGGTTGAAAAACATGGCTGCCAGGGGGCGGGGCATTTTTCCTTATATGGCTATAGTAAAACCTTGTTAACACTCTAGAGGCAATTATAGTTGCTTAGGACCATGCTTATACCTTGCCTATGCTGGTACTCTATTTGATGTCATCCCAGAAAATATCTCAGTATATGGGTTTGCTGATGATCACATTGCCAAGACAACTTTTAAGCCGTCCACTTCAAATGAAAAGAACGCAATCACTGAACTTGAAAAATGTGCATTTACTTTTAACCACTGGATGAATTCAAATAAATTAAAAATGAACACATCAAAAACTGAGTTTATTCTCTTTGGCAGTCGAAAACAACTCCAGAAAATCCATACAAAGGAAGTAAACATTGCAAGAGACATAATCCAGCGAGAGCCAACAATTCGGTTCCTTGGTGCATTCCTTGATGAATCCCTAAGTTTCAAAAAACATGTATCAATGAAATGTCGTTCTGCCATGTTAAACTACTTAAGGATCAAAAGCATAAGAAAGTATCTTACAAGACAGTCCGCAGAAATTCTCATTGTCTCCCTTGTTCTATCACACCTTGACTATTGTAACGTTATTCTGTATAGTGTGGCAGAGTGCGAAATCAACAAAATGCAACGAATTCAGAATATGTGCGCCATATTGGTTTTACAACGAAGCAAGTTTGACAGTTCGAAACAAGCGTTATATGAGTTGAACTGGTTGCCGATCAAAGCAAGGATTCTATTCAAACTACTTACATTCATGTACAAGTGCTCAAATGATGAGGCCCCGAATTACCTCACTGAACTGCTCACGAAACATATTCCAAATAGACAAGGTCTGCGGTCATGCGGCTCTAACACGGACCCATATGACGTTCCGTTCAATAAGCGAAAGACATTCAGTGACAAGAGCTTCAGTACCGCTGGACCGAGACTTTGGAATTCCTTGCCTCAGCATCTTAGACAATCGAACTCTTTAGAATCTTTTAAGAAGAATTTAAAAACATACCTTTTCCATGATTTTTATGCATTTTTCTGAGATTATGTATTTTAATCGAAATACCGTATGTGGTTCAATGTTTTAAATATCCCCGAATTTATCTCTTTTACCAGGTTTATCATTGGATTATTATTTATATGTTGTTTAACTTGCTTTATTTTCAGCTTTTTGTAAAACGCCATAATTGAATACTTTTACCAGGTTTATCATTGGTTTATTACTTATTTTTATATTGTTTAACTCGTTTTATTTTCAGCTTATTGTTAAACGCCATTGAATATGTATTTTCATAGTAATTGGCGTTTAAGCAAATAAACAAGTTTCAAGTTTCAAAACAGCGCATCATTATGTAAACAACAGCTGCATAACTGTATGCGAACAGTATATTATGTCGACAATTAACTTGCGTAGTAACGTCAGAAATATGCAACATCCGACTTGTATGTCAATATTTCAAATTCAACATATAATGACAACCGGACATATTTACTTAAAAAACAACAGTTAAACAATTTCTTTTATGAAAATGAAACAAATCAAACTGAATACTTATCATTTTATCGGCAAAACAACTAATTATCCAAACATTACACATTGAATCGCACATTCCAATACAATTATGCCGCTTAAACGTTAATGCATATTGATATAACGAATTCGTTAACTGTTATCAAACATTAGTTATTTGAATTACATTGGATATTAAGAACACAAAAAATGTATGGATGTTAATCAAACCCCGTTGTTGTTTATTTGTCAAGCTAAGTTTGTAAGAAATAAATAGGTTTATTAAATTTATTGCGTGGTTATAGTATACAAAATTTAACTAGTCAGACAAAATTAAGTACACAATGATACTTACATGGTTCGGTCGTATCTTTTGGAACAACCATCCGCTGCACAAAATACAGTTCTCAACTTCTGTCGTATCTTTTGCAACAACCATTCGCTGCACAAAATACAGTCATTTGTATTGATGCTTTTTAAGCAGAACAATTTCTTCTTTGTATATTGAATTAATAACGCGTAACTTATTTTCTTTGTTTCACCACATATGGAAGCTAGCCTAACCTCTTTTCATGACTTAACGTCACAATGTTTATGTTCGCGCGTGATCTTTCCCATGACAAATATTTAAACACAAAATACTAGAAAACTATATTTTTCCAAGATAATTTTTGATAATAGACTTGTTTTTTTCCTCAATTATTAATAGCGATAGCTGTTTTTGCACAAATTAGAGGAATTCGCGATGCAAATGGTCAGTATTTTAAAAAGTGTGCAACTCATTTATTCACATTTCTCAACAGTTAGCGACTATTTTTTTCACAAATTTGAACAGTTAGGACTCATATTTTCACGAATTTGAACCATGCTTAAGTAATTATTTTCACAATTTTCAACAGTCACAAATCGTTTGTTCACAATTTTGCAAAGTGTGCAACTTATTTTTCCATAATTGTCAAGATTGCGAGGGTCGTTTTTTAAAATCTTCAACATTGCGCGACTCACATTTCACAATTGTCAACATTGTGAGACACTGTTTTCACAAATTTTAAAAGTTTGCGACTGATATTTTAAGAATTTTAAACAATGCGCAACTCATTTTTTTACAATGTTGAATAGTCACCACCCATTTTTAGATGGTCGCTTTAGCGACCGTCTAAAGTGCTTAGTGTGAAATTCAGGTCGATACGGCCTAGGTATGATTAACCCAATACCCGCTTGCGTATCCGCGCAAGAAAGAGTTGTATAATTTATGCAAGAGGTTTGAGTTCTCCAATTATGTGTATTCACAAATGGAAACATTATATTAATATCGTGTTACATTCAATATTTTCGAACGGTGTTTTATAGAAAAGAATCGATAAACAATGATCGTATTGTACGTGTCGCGGAGGAGATTGTTTATGAATGATTAAAATAGTCCACTTTCTGCTGCGTGTGCGTGACGTAGTATTTTCGCTTAGCTCATTCATAAATCTGAGGCTGGCGATAAACAAAGGGGAGTCCGTGTGAGAATAACGCAATAGTATAAGGTTACGCTTGTTTATATTCACAGGTCTCAATTAATAATACGTTGACCACGAGTTCAACAATTATTACAGGGATACGATAAAAAAATGTTTCATTATCGCTGAAACTGTTAAAAAAAACATTTAAATATAACAATAATATTCTCTAAAAAATGAAGTCTTGCTGTTTTGAAATAAGGTTTGGAATTTTGTTTTCTAAATAACTTAATTCAAAACAAAAGTTTAATTATAGTGTTCTTTACTTGTTAGTCGCATATTTACCGCATTATAATGTGTGTTCTAATAGGCAAACCAAACATTAGTAAAATTCAATCTGCCTTCGCACATAGAATGAACTGCGTTTCCTTTGCTTACTTCAGTTAGAGGTCAATTATTTACGTAATAGCAATCACAAGGCTCCGGCTTCAAAGGAATTGCGGAGCGTTCTTACATAATAAAAGTCGTAGTCGCATGGTATTTGCGTTTTGCGTCCTATTTGGTCACGTGGTTCTTTTTCGCGGGTGTTTTGGCATTCATGATATGAGGCTATTAATAGATCCGCCTGTCGATAAACAAAGGAAAGTTTACGGGTTATAACAACGCAATAGGTTACGCTCTCGCATACAACTCGTTGACGTAGTACGTCAGGTCGTTAATTGAGAGATTCGGGAAAAAGTTGACGCTTATTTATATTCTCAATTTATAAAACGTTGAACATAAGTTCAACAATAACTTCAGCGATACGATAGACAAAAAAAGTTTCATAATTGCTAAACCCGAATCTAACAAACAATTTATAATAATAATACGAATGCAGTAGTAGAAGGTTAGTAGAAGGTTAAGCTTGTTTATATTCACAGTTCCCAATACATAGACAGTTGGATATGAGTTCATCAATTACTACAGGCATACTATAGGCAACCACGAAAATGCTTTTTAATCGCTAAAACCGAAAACAACTTAATATATTATATTAAATATAGTTTTAACAATACATGTCTTTTAAAAATGTAGTCGGCGTATACGCTGACTTTGAAATAAAGTTAGCAATTTACTTTTCTAAATAATTAAATACAATTAAACAAAAGTTAAACTATTGTGTTGTGTTTTTCACTTGTAAGCTGCATATTCACCGCATGAAATGTGTGTTAGCATTGTCAAACCACACATTAGTGTGAGTAAATAAAAAATATACAACGGGAGAGCACTTCATGTGTCCTCATATGCCTTGTTATGTGTATCTTTCTTCACTATCGAAATATATCGTATGTTTATATTTGATTTAAACGCAGTTTTCTTTCGACACATTTAAATCACACGTCAATAGCGCCGTCATGCGAAAATGGGTCTTATGCGTTTCGGCAAGCGTTTGTTAAACCCAACATGTGCTTTTGCGCAGTCAGGCCATAGGCGATGCTGTTCGCTTTAAAATCACTCAATATGTTATGTTTCTCCTTACCAGAAGGAGGGATAGCTGAGTGGGCTATTTATATGATGGGCGCATATGTAATAAGACCCATTTTCGCATGACGAGGGTCATTACAAATCTCATTGCGAATTGAAAATGCCACATTTAAGAACAATGCATTTTGATACAAAATTGAATTGAAAATAGCAAACTTGTTAATAATGGCAGCCTATCCACACATTAAGGAATGATTTCCAGACGTGCTGACCAAGTACGGCAAACATTGTGGTATGATAATTAAACGATTTTCTCTTATCGTGACACTATACTATTTCGCTAATGATTGTTTTCTCATCTTGGAGGCGAAAGTGAAATTCTGCGAGATGGATTGTAACGCGTAATTGTAACAGGGCCACAATTTGTGTCGTTTGAGCATACAGAGGGTAGTCCGGAATTCCTTACACTGAACAGTGCTACATCCTTTGAATTGAGCACATACGCAGTGATGTAGCAAAAATTCAGAGGTTGTATCTCGAATCAGCTTATTAAATATTCGAAAATATTCATGCGTGTCTGTTGGCGTTATGTAAAAGTCACTAAGATGAAAAATGAAACAGCTACGCCTAAAAGCGCATTAGTGCTCTATACCTATGTTTATGTTAGCGTTGTTGACACCGTGTGAACTGCTCGGGTAACAAGTAAAGCATAAACAGCAATGTTTATATACTTTTATTCCTCCATATACAAGATACGAAGATTATTGTATATTTTGAATTTGTATATGGTGTCAAAAATCAAAAGTTTTGTACACGGAACTTTCATTATGAATTTATATTCTTGGTGAGATAGTCATTTGATATTAGAAAAAAATATTCCTTTAATATGTTGGTGACTGCAAATTTTCTTTATATTAAGTTATCATTACCATTTCCATCATACTTTCTATGCTTTCAGAACTTCCAAGAAGCATGTTGTTTTTATTTTGTCTTATTTATTTCTATGAAATAATAAGGATGATAAAAAGTGCACACAAAACTCGACCCGTGCGCTATGACACACACTTTATAAAGTTGAATGGCGTGTGTTCATTTCAAACTTGCGATTGATTTTCAAAAATGAATTGCGTGTTAAATTATGCAATAGCGAATATCTTCAGTGCCTTCAGCGCTTTGATTCTCACTGTGAACAGTGCGCAACTCATTTTTCAACAATATGAACAGTGTGTGAGTAATGTTTTCACAAAATGAGGCGGCAGAGGTTGCTGCACAAAGATAAAAAAAGCCCACTGCAAGAAATTTTATCAAAAAAAAAATAGCCAAATGGCCTATTGGAGCTAAACTACTTTCTTCTTTCAACAAACAAACAGACCAATGACAGTAGTACTATGGCACTGACCGTTGGTTCATCAGCACGAAAAATTGGTGTCAAAAATAGCACAAAATGTAACATATATAACGATGAAACTTACCAACCACTCGACCTGGAAACATATGGTGCAGATCTACATCTACATCGGTACGTTTGCCAGTCAAACTTGACAATTAGGCCTACTCAACGGATCATTGGTCACAACAGCGTACACAACATCATTAATCTCAGCAATATATATCCCCGACTTCAAAAACACAGCTTGCAAAATCGCTGAATCTTGCACAAAAGATACAGGCAGCAGTATCATAAATTTGCTGCCTGTGACAAAAGCAGCTTCCTTAGAAAGTTCCAGCAACTCGAAATCCACAAGAAGTCACGTTCCCGAAAAACACCGACCCCAAGTGTAAAAGAGACATTAAATGTGACAACCATATATTCAGATTATTAAAAAAGGACATTATTATTATTATTTTTACTTATAAACTTCTTATAAAATACTGATCATATTACATCCTTCATCTATTTCTAAATATTTTTTCGAGGCGTGCGAGTTGACTTCGAAAAGTGTGAGTTGACCAGAAATGCCGTGCGAGTTGACCAAAAAACGTGCGAGTTGACTACCGTGCGAGTTGACTTAGGTACGAGTTGACCGGCACTTTGACTTCGCAGCGAAGGCCTGTTTTGGGGGGAAACCGTTAACATCTCACAACTAAACGTATACTACGGAGATGAAAAAGTTGAAAAATAAATTACTCTTATCACTTCCAAATTGCGCACTACGTTAAAATCCAGTTCCATTTGGTTATTGTCTTTATTGTTTGAAATGTTTACTCTACACATTGAAAATAGCGGTAGGCGTGTACTTGGAAGTATGTCGAATGTGTTATTGTAAAAAATATTGATTTTGCGTTTTTAGTGCAGAAATTGTAATTTTAAGTATAGATTTCTAACTTATTTTTTTCTATTTTGTTAAATTGTTTGCGTTTAAATTTGATTTTTTGTTGCTTACGTGCGAAAAAAAAATTATGTGTAAAAATGCATAGACGCTAGTGGATATGTAATTAGGCTACCGTATATACATCAATGAAATTTAACGCTTGTTTGTTTTTGTTTGGTTTGTTAATATATTTTTACGGGTTCAGCTTCGCATGTTAAACGCAATATGAACTTATTTATTAATTTGGGAATAAAATCGCAATATATATATTTTTTTAATCAAATCTGATTTGTCTAGCACGTGAATTGTCTCCTGGGGGTGAATTGTCTTGGGGTTGCTATTAACGCTATTAACGCTTCCGGCGAGAGCTCATTTTATAGCGATTGCGCAATGAAAAACACCACTTTTTCGCGATTTAATCAAAAATTAGATTTTTCCCAGACATAACGAATACGCCATCAAGTAGAACGCGTTCTGGTACATATTCATGTCAAATTTCAGCAGAGTGTTGGGCCAGTTTCCAAGAGACCCAAATCGCGGCTAGACTATGGAGCTTAATGAATTTTAGTCGCCATTAACATTCGTTCAATTGAACGTCATCAAATGATGACGTCAATATAGCACTAATTCCATAATAGAGTTGCAACACCTTGAGGGTTTCGCGGGATGGAATGAGTGGGGAGATCAAATCAAATTCAAAACCGATTATTTCGAAAAAAAATGGGTACGAAAAAATTTAGTTACGAAAAAAAATTGGGTACGAAAAACTATTTGGGTACGAAAAAAAATGGGTACGAATACAAATTTTGGTACGAAAAAATTTGGGTACAAAAAAATGGGTACGAAAAACAATTGGGTACGAAAAAAATGGGTACGAATTTTTTTTGGGTACGAACAAATTTGGGTATGAAAAACATTTGTTACTAAAAAACTAGGTACGAAAAAAATTATTTGGGTACGAAACAAAAAAGGGTACGAACAAAAATTGGGTACGAACAAATTTGGGTACGAATTTTTTTTGGGTACGAACAAAAAATGGGTACAAGTAAAAATTTGGGCACGAAAAGAATTAAGGTACGAAAAATATGGGAACGAAAAAAATTGGGGTACGAAAAACATGTGGGTACGAAAGAATGGTTGCGAAAAAACAAATTTGGTACGAACAAATTTGGGTATGAAAAACATTTGGTACGAAAAAAATAGGTACGAAAAAATTGGAAACGAAAAAAAATGGGTACGAAAAAAATTGGTACGAAAAAAATGAGTATGAAACAAAAATTGGGTACGAAAAAAATTAAGTACGACAAACATTTGGGTACGAATACAAATTTGGGTACGAACTAATTTGGGTACGAAAAACATTTTGGTACGAAAAAAATGGGTACGAACAATAAATGAGTACGAAAAAAATTGGGTAAAAAAAATGGGTACGAAAAAAATTGGGTACGAAAAAATAAGGGTACGAAATATTTTGGGTACGAAATATTTTGGGTACGAACAAATTTATTTAAACTCAAATTTGAATTGTCTAGCGCGTGAATTGTCTCCTGGGGTTGAATTGTCTAGGGGTTGCTATTAACGCTACATGTACTTCCGGCCAAGCCAAGTGTTTATAGCGATTGCGCAATAAAAAACACCACTTTTTCGTCATTTTATCAAAAACTGGATTTTTCCCAGATATGAAGAAAACGCCATCGTGTAGATCGCATTCTGGTCCATATACATTTCAAATTTGAGCAAACGTGTTGGGCCAGTTTTCAAGATATCATTGGTTCAATTGAACGTCATCAAAAGATGACGTCAATATAGCACTCATTCCATACGAAATGTTCCGCCCGGAATTGAGACGGAATTTTATTGACAGTTCCGCCTGGAAAATTGTTGATTCCGCCCGGAATATAGTGGTTACAAGAAAGAATGTTTTCCAGGCGAAAATGGGGCGGAATTTTGGGCGAAATATGGTAATGAGGCGGAAAAGATTTTCGGGCGGAAATTATTTTTGCATGCTGACACGGGGCGGAATTTGGGGCGGAATATGCTAATGAGGCGGAAAAGATTTTCGGACCTCTTATGGAGCTTAAACACTTGGTTTCGATTTCACAAATGACAAAAATCTTGATTATATGGCAAAAAACATTCTATAAGATATACCGTAATTACTCAATGTTTTCGGACATTTAAAAATAATTATTTTTATTCGTGTCCAAAAACTTAGATACGAAAAATATTCTCAAAATACAGATGTCCGAAATCTTAGAGTCGAAAATTGAAGTGTCCGAAAATAGCGTCCATTGTATCAACGACTACCGGTCATAGCACGCGCTTGTAAACTACCATATAGAATAAATAACAGTTATGTTTGCATTGCATTTTAAATAATTTTAAATGCTTAATATATTTGACAGAAAGTTACTACAAGGTTGTACTTTGGCAAACGAGTTCAAAGAAGAGCATGTGATGTACCGATACTCGCTAGTATGAACCTGAAATTAACGCAATAAAAAAGCAAACTATGAATTATTTGTTTGTTTGTTTCCGATAGTTGTTGTCTTACACCTTCTATTGGTCGTAAAACTTGCAATACGGTTCATCACACTTTGAAGCGTTTATTATTTGTAACAGCTATTTTACTGAGAATCGGCAATACCATTGCGGTAGATAATTGAACTTGTTAATTGGCACTACCTCTGATAATTGTCATAACGCTTATGCTATCGGGCGAAACCAATGTTTAATACCGGTTTACAAGGTTATTTACCCAATAATGCAAATGTAATGGTCCGTTGCCCTCAGGCATGCACCTGCCACATTTTATGATGTTAATCCGGTTGTAAAACCCCATGATCGAAGTGTCATTAGATATCAAAAACAGGACCGAAATTTGGTAAAATAGCGCAGTAAAATATACTGTCCGAAAACTTAGAGATATTAATTATGGACGAAAACTCGTGTGTCCGAAAATTAAGTCACGAAAAATAATTGTTTTTGCTAAAAAAAGGGGTGTCCGAAAACTTAGAGTGTCCGAAAACATAGAGTAATTACGGTAGACACCTTTGACTGCATCATGTCTTTTATATAATGTGAAATTACTGCAAAGATTATTAACTGGCTTGAGCATTCATTTTAAATGTTATAGATATTAACCAACTGCCAAAACAGATATTACTGTAAATCAATATAACTATAATAAACACAGCATAATATAAGAAAACAATACAAAGTAAATATTCTAAGAAACAAACCTGTTTAGTAGTTTGGAGCATTTAAAATAGTTCCATCATAACTCACTGAATCGCTCTATTCAGCCTTTTTTACACACTGAATGTTGACTCCCACATTTTACTTAATTATTTCAGAATGTTCATCAAAGTTAGATTAATTTATCATATTATTAAAACTTCAAATTAAAAAAGTCCAATCATTGCTTTGAAACTGCATTTCAAATTTTCAAGCCTGAGTAACATGTCTTGCAAAAACCGCGCTGTTATTTTCAAATTTCTGACTCACTCTGTCCTCCTATCGGGCTGTTAAGCATCTCATATTACCACATATTGTAACCCATGCATTCTTTGTTTACAATTAACTGTCTCTTGTATGAATATTTCATTTAATTTGTTCAAAAAATAAACATAAGTGTTGCAAAACATAACATTTCTTGTAAATGTAGTGTCGCGAATACAGATGACAGAGTCGTCTGCTGCTAAGCTGGCGCATACAGGAGGGTTCATCATAACAGAAAGAGGCACAGTGGAAGTTGAGGTACATTGTTTTAATCTGAGGCATGGTGAGGCGAGCAGCCAGCATTTAAACACCATAAAACGAAGCAGCCATTGTGAAAGTCCGAGCAAGTGTTTTTTCAATTTATGAAATTCAAGCTTGATGAGTTTCGAAATCAACAATAAAAGTTATACTAGAAATCACATGGAAATAAAAGAGTGAATATTTTTTAATTATGAAATTTAATAAGATATTTCATATGATACCAACCTTTATAAACTACAACAAGTAACTTATATCGACTGGAATAATCCTTAAAATACAAGATCATTACTTACGCCAAAAGGAAAGTTCCAGAAAGTTGTGGACATATAGGCTTCTTTCGAGTTGATCGCCAACGTTTGCTAGACAATGTCAAATTTCATTACCTTAAAGGGATCTTTTCACGGTTTGGTTAAGTGACAAAATTGAAAAAAAGTTGTTTCAGATTTGCAAATTTTCGGTTTAGTTATGATATTTGTGAGGAAACAGTATCACTGAACATTTGCCATGGTCTAATATAGCCATTATATGCATCTTTTGACAATTTAAAAACCTAAAAATTATAAAGCGTTGCAACGCGAAACGATTTAATAATTTGGAGAGTTCTGTTGTCGTTTAAATTTGTGAAACTACGAAGATTGCTTATATAACGTATACAATACGCATCTTATGTAAGCTTGGCAGGATAGCTCAGTTGGCTAATGCGTTTTTACTTCAGGATTCCGGGGGTCACTGGTTCGAGCCCTACTGCGGGCTTTTTTTTTCCTTTTTAAAATTTTATTTTTATTTTTTTACTGGAGCTTTTAAAAGTTAATGTTTACATTTATCAATATAAAGTATTTAATGACAAACTTCAAAACATGCCAAAATCTGTGAAAAGGCCCCTTTAAGTTTTTGCACCGGAAGTCACCCGCGAAAACAGTGTCATTATTTCAGATGAAAAACAAACGAAATACCGGCAATATCCATTCTATACATAGATGGTGACGTCACTTCGTTATTGTCAGTAAGACCGGTGTGTACACAATGGGCAATATCTGATACATATAACAGCAATATTGGGCAATTCAGCTTTTTATTTCTATTTATAAGAAGCAATCGTGAAAATGGGAACAAAGGTATGAGTATTCTTTGTATTTATTGCCCATTGCCAAGCCTTCTCTCTACCTTTTTTAAAATTAATTTGCGACAGGTAGGAAATCATATAGGCTGATTCGGTAAAATTCTCAAGGTGTTCAAAACGCCGGAAAATGTAAGCACTGCTAAATCTTACAATAATGATAAACGAAAATGATAATAAAAAATATATACCTGATACATTTTAATGTTTGTTTACGTATTATGGTAAAGCTTTTTTTCCATATAATCATAAATGTCTGATCTGAGCCATATTTTTTATGCCGAATACGGCCAATTTTCTATTTTCAAAGGAAATACTTAACTTGAATTAATCCTTAAAATGTTGCCTAATGTCGTATTTTAAAACATGTGTTGAAGGGGCCTTTTCATAGAATTCGGCAGATATTGAAGTTTGTCATTAAATGCTTTATATTTATAAATGTACACATTGGATCTAAAATGCACCAGTAAAAATCAAGAATAACATTTTATAAAAGAAAAAAAGTAACCCTCAACAGCTCGAGCCACTGACCCTGGAATCCTGGTGAAAAAGTCTACTATTTAGACCACTCGGCCATCCATGCTCATACTTTGAACGATGTATTTTATACTTTATATAAGCAATCCTCGTAGTTTCACAAAATATAACGACAACAAATCCAAATTATGCAATCGTTTCGTGTTGCAACGCGTTATAATTTTCAGGTTTTTAAATCGTCAAAAGATGCATATAATGGTTATTTTTGGATTATTGACGCAAAGCGGCAATAATACACAGTAGCCAATCTTCAGCCTAATTTGCATATTACTGCAAACTTCGGAGCACTTCTGTCTACGCCGCAGAACTAACTCTCTGTTAACGCAATTTGACGATAAAAGCCGTTACCGAGAAAAAGTATCCGAATGTACTATAATCGATTCACACAGGCGATATTTTGCTTGTATATCTCTTTTTAATACTTTCCTATTGTTGTGAAAATGTTTAGTACATGCGCATTGAAAATGCACGGAAATAGCCGATATGAAAATGCACGGAAATAGCCGATCATATCGGCTATTTCCGTTATTTAACGGTGAATAGGTTGTCAAATAGTGCGGGGTTAACATGTACACAATGTCTTGCTAAGCTTTTCTTTTTCAGGATATGTAGTAACAAAATGACAAACCCAATTATTTTTTAACGTTCAGTCTATCTAACGGTCACCGGGTCAAATCTTAGAAAATCCTAACAACCACAGAGGCACAATTTTAATCCAATCTTTATGAAACTTGGTCAAAATGTTTGTCTATGAAATCTGTGTTATATGAGGTAAAAAAAAACTAGGCCTAAGAGTCAAATCTTAAAAAATATTATAACCCACTGTAAATGCCACAAGTTTGATCCAATCTTCATGATACTTGGTCAATTTGCCTCATATGATACTTTGAACTAGTTCGAATCTGGGTCTTGTGGGGTCAAAAACTAGCTCACATGGTCAAATCAAAATAAAGATTTACATGAGCGTGCCACAAAAGCCTCTTCTGTGTATGCAGCAGCACGCAAACGCGCGTAAGTAAAATACGTGTTCTTCACCAGCTGGTCCGAGACTAGTAACACACTAAACATCGCAGTGGCGAAGACAGGGTTCAGAAACTTGAATGTTTTTCTAAATGAACTTAGTTTCCTTTTGAATCAGGGCCAAGTTGTGAGATTTCATGTCAATAATCCACCAGTACTTTCAGTGCTTTGATTAGAGCAGAGGTTAATATTCAGCATTACTGTTTCCTCACAAATATCATAACTAAAACGAAAATTTTCGAATCTGAAACAATTTTTTTTTTTTTAATTTTGTCAATATACAGAAATGTGAAAAGACCCCTTACATATACGGACTTAATAATACTATCTGAATGTTTTAAAGATGTTCGGCAAGATCATACAAACTTATATCTGGTTTAATGATAAATGTTGAATTCTTATGTTGTGGGTTTCAGTAATAATTGTCGATGAAATGTTCTAAGCAGTAATTTATGTTTTATTCTAAAACAAAATATCGGTATTGAAACCACTTTGCATATTTTGTTATTTAAAAGGATTGCTCAAATATGCAATCCATTTATTATCATTAATTATAAACCATTTTTCTCTAACTGGTAGTTGTGCATTATTTGTTTCTGATTGGTGTTTGGTCTTTTACTCTTTTTGCACAATTTTTTTTTCTTCAGTTAAAATACTAGTATATAATATTGGGGGCTAAAGTTTGATAATTTGTTGATTAGGGAAAGATATACATTTTTTCAAATGTATCTATTTATCCTGTCACTCATGTATAATCAATAAAATGTATGTTATGGACACACGTTTTTGTTAAATTTCAAATGCATATGGAATATAAAAATCACAAAACATGATTTTTACTTAAATAAGTAGAATATTTTACTACACGGTTGAATACGAGTTGGTTGCATATAGAGCGACATGTGTTTTTAAACCGCAGTCTGTACACAAGTCCCATTTATGTTTGAGTCGCGTTCTGAGAAAACTGGGCATAATACATGTGCGTAAAGTGTCGTCCAGATTAGCCTGAGCAGTCCGCACAGGCTAATCAGGGACGACACTTTCCGCCTCAACTTGATTTTCAGTAAAGAGGGACTTCCTTGAAACTAAAAATACCATAAAGCGGAAAGTGTCGTCTCTGATTAGCCTGTGCGGACTGCACATGCATTAAGCCCAGTTTACTCAGAACACGACTCGTTTATTTTTCACAGGAATCGGGCGCCACGACGACGTTTTGGTTTGATGGCATCTGTGCTCAGCCGGTCGCTAACTGGCTTGATGGCATCTCTGCTCAGCCGGTCGCCAACTGGCTTGATGTCATCTGTGCTCAGCCGGTCGCCAACTGGCTTGATGGCATTTCTGCTCAGCCGGTCGCCAACGGGGAAATTGATGCATGCGCGAGCATGGAAGTCCTACCGCTGGTTTCCACGAACATTACTTTGATTTCAGTAAAAAAACACCAAGCTACACGAAAGAGCTATTACCGAAGTACTAAACTAAATCTACGGGAAAGCAACGTGCTTGTATGTGGTATATTGAAACCATGATATGGTTCGAACCTTCCCATGTACATGCAAAGCAATTAGGCCATTGAAAACACTGCAGATTTCTGCCGCATAAACACTTCAGATTTCTGTCGGACAAAAACGGTTTATGCCACAAGTAAATAGAATATACATGAGCATACAGGATTATAACATAAATTGTAAAGTTGTTCACCACTAAGTTGTATATCGACCAAGTGTATATTACGAATTTGAGCAAACTATCCTGATAATAGATATTTTACATGGGTTCTAAATCCAGACCCTTGTACATCAACCCATTCCTAGGCGAACGTATAAAAAATAGACATTGACGACCCAAGAAACATAACTTCAAAACTGATTTTATTCGTCATAAGCACATTGTTTAATATGAATAATTAGGTAATTTTTATGTGCCATATATCAAGAGAGACACATAAACAAGAAATATTTAAAACATAACCCTTTTGAGAAATGTATTTATTCTTATACTTAAGTCTAAAATTTCTAGAACTCGTTCAAATAGCGATTACCCTTGATAATACACAAAGGCAGAATGATCTATTTCTTTCAACATCAGTCAAACGTGCAACCATAAAAAGCACTGAAATATATATCAAAATTTATTTGGAAGACGAAGGCATGCTAACCTGTAAAACCAATTCATTTTATTTCAAGCTATACTTCCAATGAGTGTTAACATTTAACGTTCTTGTCATCAACATTTTTGTCAGTATCAGTGTCGTCGGTTCCAGTAACGTATTCTTTACTTACATATTGTAGTGAAACATAGTTTATTTCAAGACGAAAAACAATTTTACAATATGTTACCTTAATTTGTGCTATATAATTTTTTACATGTTGCAATTTTTGCGATCTTTACATTCGTCGACGGTATAAGGATAGTTTTAATTAATTATCTCCTCTAGCATGAAGAGCAGTAAATACTTCGGATGTCGTACAATTCTATTTATCCAGTGGAATTTTATTTTCATGTATATATACAATATTTACGCAGTACATGTTTTAAACTCTTCGATATTATCATAAGCATAAAAAACACAGTCACATTTATAAAACCGAAACAAAACACGTTCATGAAATATAAACAACCGACAGAACGTTGCGTTGATTAACATCAGGGGATCCTAGACATATCATATTATAATACAGCGGCGATATTCTCCCGGCGTCCAGATTGTCAAACAAATGTATAACTAAAACTAATTTCATGAAATAGTGTTCAATATATTGAAAAGCCCGTCGTAACTAGTAATACCTATTTAGGTAATTTTTATTCAATTACTTCTCATATATATTATTGACATGTTTTCATTTTAGGGTTTGTTTACTCTTGTTATGTTTTATTGATTATGGATTTATGGTTGATAAAATAATGCATTCGTTTTGTAATATTCATGATTACAGTACTTATTTTTAGATTGAATAATCATACAATATAAGAGCTGCAGATATTCATAAGCATTACTGTAATTAAACTTATACTTAATTATCATATCATGAAAACCGAATGGTAAAGTGGTAGCGCATTCGAATTTGTTTCCAAAATACACGCGCAAAAACCGTCGATGGCATTTTCTTAATTTGTTTCTTGAGTTTTAATTAATTTCATATAACTATAGATTTTTATGAAAAAACAACAACACAAAACCAAACATTTAAGGACATTTGTGCAATAACATAAGTATATGAGACATATGCCGGTAATACGTAATGCAGTGCAGTTTAAATAATAATATAATTAAATAGGTTTGATTACACTGTCATTATACCGCTAAGAATGAGCTTTCTTAATTATCAAAGTACATACACATATTTTCATTTATCGTAGACAACATTTTTACATCATGGTCGGTAACTTTTACATTAGTTTAAATGATTTTCATTGAAGATTCCTAGATGGGGTTTTTCGTTACGTTTAACCGTGGTCATATTCATTTTGGTTTCGTGTTTGCTTTGTGATGCTTTTGTGCTTTGTCGGCTATTTATCAATATTTGAAAATAAAGAACCGTTGGTAACGCTGATGTTTCCCTTAAGATAGAAACACTTCAATCGTAGATTTAAATGGACGGAATAGTTTTAGATACATATACTTACGATGAAAAAATGCGTTCTTATTCGAAAATGGTACACTAAAAAATCTTCCATAAAGCATAATAGAAGTAAAACAAAACCCTGTATTGTCTTAATTTAACACGAAGCGAAATGCATGTTATATACTTGAGTGAATCACAAGTTTAAACGATTTTATTATTTTCTTGGTCAATCAAAACACGTTTTTTTATGCAATTTCTTATGGATTAATAAGCTGCTTTTTCTAGTTCCGCGTTTGGTTTATGCATGAATGCTATAGGTTTTCATCCTTAAAATATCGGCTATATAAACTGCTATTAACACGATTCATGTAAATTTGATGAATGCTGAATTTTTCGTTATTGATTTGAGTAAGGACTATTGTTTAGCCCAACATGTAGTGGACATTGGTGGATATCGAATGGTTTCCTTCACGTATATAATGTAACTCCAATCAAACGTTATATAGTATTTACGGAAGCATATGTGCGCTCTTTTTATTGGAAACATCTACGCTGATGGCTAGCTTTATATAATTATTTTTTTTTAAGATTTAGTATAAACATTATGTGTGCAACAGTTGTGGACTTAATATTGGCAATTAACTACTTATTGTATGACCCAGTAAGCAAATGTACATCCTTCTCGGGCATGATATAAAAATGCACGTTTTTTTCACGTTTTAAATCCGTTGATAGAATGAGAATTGTTATTCAAATAACTTTTGGCCTTAAAATAAATACACATGCCATGATGGATTACATGTCATGTACTCGTGTCTTACTAATTGTATTTAAGTACAGGATGCGTACTATGGTTATTTTGACGTATTACGATGTGCATATATGATCCCGTGTTATTGTGATGTAACTCTGTTGTTGATTATTTAGTAATTAAAGTATTATTCACTAGATTATATTATTTTATCTTTTTCTCGACAGTCTTACATTTACATCATGGCTGGTATTCAGCCACATATTGGAAATGATATTTTTGTTGGTTGGCCCCTCATTTTTCCTTATTATTTAAAGAGAGTAAAAACCGTGAACTACAAATAAAGAGCGAATACACTTTGCACGAATACATGGCACTTACTCTTGGTTTATAAGTGCTTACGTTTTTCGCTGTTCGTCATTATAATTTAGTCACATAAGGGAGGTGAAATAACCAACTCGCACTCAGTGGGCAAGCGGTTTACTAGTACTAAGTGCAAATACTTTTGCCAGTAACTGACAACTGTCCTACTTGCATCCGAGATAGGGAGAGAATGGTCGTAGAACGGATTGCATTACCAATCATTACGTAAAGTATATGGCTAGGTTTTGTAATCAATTGCTCTTCCTACTGAACTTGAAGACACTGTTCCCATAACACGTTCCATTAAAATACGGGCACATATAAAGCTGGTCAAAGTTAAAGGAATGCTCAGTGAATGTTCAAAAGGCATGAACATATCAATACCCTTTGTAGATATAGAGAAAGCGGAGCGGAGTCGGTTCATTCAATCTTTGTCAAAAATATAACCTAGTGATCAAGTGTTTGAGCCAGATGAGTCAGATACGATTATTACTTTGATTTGCATCAAGAAAATCATTCTCTTATGACCTTGACCTTTCACCACTCAAAATGTGCAGCTCCATGAGATACACATGCATGCCAAATATCAAGTTGCGATCTTCAATATTGCAAAAGTGATGGCCAATGTAAAAGTTTGATGCAAACCAACCAACAACTTGTACCTTGAAGGATAACCTTGACCTTTCACCACTCAAAATGTGCAGCTCCACGAGATACTAGTGCATGCCAAATATCAAGTTGCTATCTTCAATATTGCAAAAGTGACGGCCAATGGTAGAGTTTGACGCAAACCAACAGACATGGCAAAAACAATATGTCCCCCAGTATAGACTTCTGTCTTCTTCTAGAGTGTTCACAAGCTTTTTTAAATATCTAAATGTAAGGAAAATGCGCCATCCCCTCCCCTGGAAGCCATGTTTTTCAACGGCCCGGAACAATTTTCGAACTCAACTCTCGTAACTCTAGTAAACAAATGTTCTGACCAAATTTCATGAAAATTGGACAAAAAATGTGACTTCTAGAGTGTTCACATGTTTTCACTATACATATATTATATAGGGACTAATATATTATATTGAGAAAACTGCCCCGCCCACTGACGGCCATGTTTTTTCACCGATCTGGACCATTTTCGAAGTCGTACGAGATATCAATAAAACCAATGTTTTTACCAAGTTTCATGCTGATTGGACAAACAATGTAACTTCTTGACTGTACTGCCCAGTCCCCATGGCAGCCATGTTTTTCAATGGACCGGAACCATTTTCAAACTTAACTCGCGTATCTAGGAAACAATGTTCTGACCAAATTTCATATAGATTGGACCAAACATGTGACTTCTAGAGTGTTCACATGTTTTAACTATATACATATAGAGAAAACTGCCCCGCCTCTTGGTGGTCACGTTTTTTCACTGATCTGGAAAATTTTCGAACTCGTACGAGATATCAATAAAACCAATGTTTTGACCAAGTTCCATGATGTGTTTCTCTATAGCCCAATAAGGAAAACTGCCCGCCCACTGGCGGCCATGTTTATCACCGGACCTGAACCACTTTTGAACTCAACCAACATATAATTAAGACAAACATTTTGACAAAGTTACAAAGAGATGTTGCGCAGGTACCTAAACCAGACCACATCTTCAAGTCATGTCAAACACAAAAGAAGAACATACAATAACTGTGAAGTCACATTTTTTCGAATATTTACTATGAATTTTTACATGATGATGATAAGAATGCATATTTAAGGATTAAAAAACATTTAAATGCTCCATTAGACTTATCGTTATCTGTTAAGAGCCCAATTGTAAATCATGTCATGAAAGAAAAGCAACACACAACATCTTCACAGGTTTGTAGTTACATTAAGATACATCCATACACAATCTTCCACGTATAGACTGCGCTGATCCTTCAGAGATGACACACAATCGCTCTCTTGTATGGGCAAGGCGAATTCATGTCTGCTATGATGAGAACCCACTGTTGATGGTCGAGACTCAACCATGAAGGTGAAACTTGATCAATGATGACATGCTGCCAGTCAGTCCAGAGTTTGAGGGTACTATGCTTACACATAACAACTTGCTAGGAACTATACACTATGATCCACATTCTGTACCTACAAAGAATGAAAAAGTTTGCAATGTTACAAATATTAGAAAAGTCTTACGAGTTTGATATCCATGTTCCTATTAGAGTTATTTTAAGGGTTTCAAGAAGACTTGTTTCACCAAGTCATGTTTATATAACTTAACAAACTAATCACTGTGAGAATCCTTGAAAAGCAATCATTTAAATTTAATAATGTGTTGTAGCCAATTTCAAATTGATCCATCTTATTATAACTAAATTTGCATGATTCCTCTACACTTATGTTGGCAAAAAAACAATGAAAACGTCCGTTCATAGGCTTGCCAGAATATTAAATGTAGTTAAATTCTTCCGGTAAGAAAGGAATGGATATCAAACCAAAAATATCTAACAGGCAGTTTACAAAGAACATAACAAAACTAAAACAAGAAACCGTCTGACACGGGTGATGCTCCCCAAAGTTTTTTTGTGTCACAATATTCAGATAAAAGGAAACGTCTTGAGGGCACAGTAGTTGGGGGGACAAGAATTTTATAGAAAATTTCAAAGGGCCATAACTCTGTGAAAAATCATCCGACCAGAACTGGCTGATAATATGCACATCTCCTCTTGGTAATGAGGCTTCCCATAAAGTTTCATTGAATTCCGGTCATTAGTTGCTGAGAAATAGCCCGGACAAAAATTGTGCACGGACAGACAGATGCACACATGGACAGACGAAGCGGCGACTATATGCTCCCCCCAAAATAAATTTTTGGGGAGCATAACAATTAATTGAACGTGTTTTATAACACTAAACAAACACTTAAACTTCAGTCTACTTCAAATATACATGTAAATGCCATCATAAAGGGACCTGTTCACACAGTGATTAAACATGATGCTTAGATCTCTCAAGTTAAGACACACATCATAATGGCAACTGATAACTCATATATATGAACAAGCCCCTTTAAAATGTTGCGACAATTTAATATCTATCACAAGTATATATTTATCATGCTAAATGTTATGAGTGTCTTCTTTAAAAGAGAACAACATTCATCTAGGCAATAAAACAATAGTTGGTTTAACACAGAATAGCTCTTACAGCCACAAGACCTCAGTATGCACTAGTTTCAAATCATCACAATAGGCAACTACGTGCATTGACCTTGAAAATACACTGTATAGATATTTGTTCTTTTATTTAGCTTTGATTTGCTCATGAGTTTTCATATGCCAATGGAGGTACAATCACCTATTTTTAACTTGCGTATAAAACCATTTATAATTGGTATTTGAACTATGTTTGGTGTTTTACTTGGGCAGCCAGTGACAGAGAAAAACAGACAACAAACCGACATGAACCAGATCAAATGTTAACCCTGCGCTGTCTTCATTAGTTTATGAAGGAAGAAAACAGGTTTCATTAGATTTCATGAGCTTGAATGTGCAAGTTTACTCTAAAAAAGGCCATTTTAATGTATTTGCTTAATCTGGCATTCGCGTCAACATTAGGATGTGAATTTAAAAAGACCTTGTTACCTTGGCCTAAATTCGAACATTCTTATAATTTAATATATACATTTCATAACAAAATAGTGTTGCAATTTGCATGTCATTACCAGAAGACTTAGCTTGAAAAACAGAAAAGTCCATTCACAAAAGACTGTTTTAACACATCATATGCACCTGTTCATGATAACATTGATCATAACAAATTTAAACTTGTTACCCTAAAACACATGATTGGGCAGACACATGACACTAGCACATATCGATTGTAAGATCAAAGACATGTTGATTTGTGCTTGTTTTGAACGCGAAACAAAATCATTAATATTTGCGAAAATAAAACAAATCCAGTTTTCCAGTATTACAATCTATATGAAAGTACTTTCAATAACCATAGGGAGGCTAAAAAAGGAGAACATTTGAAGAATACAATCCCTTTAATTTCTGTTTTTATTTATTTATTTGGAACTAAATTTCAAGCACACAGCTAACCTAGATATCAACTCTGAATAACATTTTAATACTTATGAAAAAAACAGACGATCATGATTACATTATGCAGCAAAACAAAAGTGAACTATAATACCCTCATCATATATAAGTATACTACACGGCAATGAAACTGAAAAATATAGGGTCAGAACGTTGTCAAAACTATTATTGTACGATAAGTTATTCATATCAAATTTGATTATGACTTTGAATAAAAAGGAGAATTACTGCTTAGGTAAACTGCAAGTTAAACTTTGTATGGACAGTACATCTGAAATACTCCTTTAACAGTCCATACATCATCCTGAGATGAAAATCTACCTTGGATCCTTAAAGAGTTTCACATATTTTAAGGAACTGACAATAACAATATATGTGAATGTATTCTTATTCACTAAAACATATACTTACTGTTGAACACACAATTTTGAACACATTGCAATACTAATAAATAGTTAAGAAACATGGAGTTCTACATGAACAGTCGAATATGAAAAATTGGAAAACATCAATGAGCCCTAAAATCCAACTTTAGTCCTAAACAATTAAATAAATCACAGTTTGAACTTAAATGAAATATTATTATACATGACACATAATGAAACTAAGTAAACAAAAAAAAAGGTTTTGAATTTAATCAAAAGCTTTGAACAGAATGCACCATAACTACAAACCTAATTAGTCTAAAACTTTGTCTAAACTTAAATAGAGCTCAGATGAAGACTAAGATGGAGTAGTTAGGGGATTCGTGTGCGGTGCACATGTCAAATGTGATTCAGACCATAATGAATTTGAAAGTTTGTCCATCCATAAACCATCCAAGTAAAATATTGCAGAGGTGTTCTTTTCATTGCTCAATTGAAACGAACACCCATTATAACACTATTGAAGATAATGCATTACAGTTTGAATACAAAGATTTCAAATATTTTAACAATAAATATTGTTTATAAAGCTGTGAGTTTATTAGTGTTCTTGTTGCACCTTGCTAGAACAAGAACAAATTACTGTTAAATAAACTAGCTGTAACCTTAAGCAGGGTTCTCCCTGGCTCAAAATTTTCTTCAGCTAAATTTACAGTAGAACACAGAATTTTGTCATATTTGATTAGTTTTACCAGTTTTATGAATAAAAAGTTTTCTTATGCCAAATTTTCTAATTTGTAGCCATTTGCTTACTTGGTGAATGGCAGAGCAGGCCCTGCTTAAGTCACATAACATATTTAAATAAAACTAACACGAAAGGAGCATTCTTTAGTATAAATTAAGTCATGAATCCTACATACGTTTATCAAATTATTTATGAGCGGAGCTAACACATTCCAAGCACGCACAAAAAAGAGGCGACAATTTGTTTACACCGAATGTGTAAATCAATAAATAAAAGTAACGCCAAACAGTATTTTGCACAAAAATATGCAGCATCTTCTAAGGCATTATTTATTTCTTGACAATGAATAAAAACATTTACAAGGGCTGTTTGTAAAACATGCATGCCCCCCATATGGGCTCTCCGTTGTAGTGACAGCCATTGTGTGAATATGTTTTTTGTCACTGTGACCTTGACCTTTGACCTAGTGACCTCAAAATCAATAGGGGTCATCTGCCAGTCATGATCAATGTACAAATAAGTTTCATGATCCTAGCCATAAGCGTTCTTGAGTTATAATCCGGACACCATTTTACTATTTTGGGTCACCGTGACCTTGACCTTTGATCTAGTGACCTGAAAATCAATAGGGGTCATCTGCGAGTCATGATCAATCTACCTATCAAGTTTCCTGATCCTAGGAATAAGCGTTCTTCAGTTATCATCCAGAAACCGTTTTACTATTTTGGGTCACCGTGAACTTGACCTTTGACCTAGTGACCTCAAAATCGATAGGGGTCATCTGCGAGTCATTATCAATGTACCTATGAAGTTTCATGATCCTAGGCATAAGCGTTCTTGAGTTATCATCCGGAAACCATTTTACTATTTCGGGTCACCATGACCTTGACCTTTGACCTAGTGACCTCAAAATCAATAGGGGTCATCTGCAAGTCATGATCAATGTACCTATTAAGTTTCATGATCGCAGCCATTAGCGTTCTTGAGTTATCATACGGAAACCATTTTACTATTTCAGGTCACCGTGACCTTTGATATACTGACCTGAAAATCAATAGGGGTCAACTGCGAGTCATAATCAATCTACCTATCAAGTTTCATGATCCTAGGCATAAGCATTCTTGAGTTATCATCCGGACACCATTTTACTATTTCGGGTCACCGTGACCTTGACCTTTGACCTAGTAATCTGAAAATCAATAGGGGTCATCTGCGAGTCATGATCAATGTACCTATGAAGTTTCATGATCCTAGGCATAAGCGTTCTTGAGTTATCATCCGGAAACCATTTTACTATTTCGGGTCAGCGTGACCTTGACCTAGTGACCTAAAAATCAATAGGGGTCATCTGCCAGCCATCATCAATCTACCTACGAAGTTTCATGATCCTAGGCATAAGCGTTCTTGAGTTATCATCCGGAAACCATTAACCTATTTCGGGTCACTGTGACCTTGACCTAGTGACCTGAAAATCAATAGGGGTCATCTGCAAGTCATGATCAATCTACCTATCAAGTTTCATGATCCTAGGCCTAAGCGTTCTTGAGTTATCATCCGGAAACCATTTTACTATTTCGGGTCACTGTGACCTTGACCTTTGATCTAGTGACCTGAAAATCAATAGGGGTCATCTGCGAGTCATGATCAATCTACCTATCAAGTTTCATGATCCTAGGCCTAAGCGTTCTTGAGTTATCATCCGGAAACCATTTTACTATTTCAGGTCACCGTGACCTTTGACCTAGTGACTTCAAAATCAATAGGGTCATCTGCGAGTCATGATCAATGTACCTATGAAGTTTCATGATCCTAGGCCCAGGCGTTCTTGAGTTATCATCCGGAAACCACCTGGTGGACGGACCGACAGACCGACATGTGCAAAGCAATATACCCCCTCTTCTTCGAAGGAGGGCATAAAAACTAAGAGATGTGTTTGTCAGAAACACAATGCCCCCCATCTGCGCCGCTTTGAAGCCATATATTTGACCCTTGACCTTTCACAACTCAAAATGTGCAGCTCCATGTGATACACATGCATGCAAAATATCAAGTTGCTAGCTGAAGCAACATAGAAGTTATGAGCATTTTTCAAAACCTAAACGCAGTGTGACGGAAGGACAGACGGACGGACGGACAGACGGTCCGATCACTATATGCCCTCCTTTGGGGGCATAAAAATACGAAATATGAACACACAGTTCAACACTTGGTGTGTTCTATTTGAAGAGGTAACAATAGCTCCATCTAGTACAAATATAATTATGCAAGTTTGTATTATTTGTGGTAATCAGATATGCATTGATAAAATAATGCACTGTTTACTTAATATACTTGTTGTTGCTAATGTTTTATTTTAAGTTCTAAATAGTGTTTGCATTATATTTATGCATTAATTTGCATGTTTTTGATAAGTATTCCTTAACAGTTAGTTAAGTAGTATAGTTTTAGTTTCATGAAAATTAGTGAAACAAGAGATTTCTCCATAGGATGACATACAAGAGATTTCTCCATAGGATGACATACAAGAGATTTCTCCATAGGATGACATACAAGAGATTTCTCCATAGGATGACATATGAGATTTCTCCATAGGATGACATATGCCCCTGAAAAATGCTTTGATTGAAGTTATGAGTATTGTTCGAAACCTAAACGCAGATTTCAAAACCTAAATGTGTACCCTAAGTTCTAGGTCAAAATTTGTGTGCGTATGGAAAGGCCTTGTCCATATACACATGCATACCAAATATGACAGTTACATCTGAAGCAACATAGAAGTTATGAGCATTTTTCGAAACCTAAACGCAAAGTGTGGCGGACGGACAGTGCGATCACTATATGCCCTCCTTCGGGGGCATAATTAAGCGACCTTACAGTAATAGCTGACAATTACGGGCGCAGCTTCCTAAGGAATAGTGGGTACATTTTTAGACACATTTGGATAAATTGTCAGTTGAAAGTCGTGTCAGAATTGAAATAATACTTGTAGGTTAAAGTTTGCTTTCATATCACCCAACACCTGAATTTCAGATGCGTGATATCATATCAATCATGCTTCATACTCATGGTTTAACCACTGCGCAGGTAAACTTTTGGCAGTGGAGTATTTGACCATAAATTATATTGAAAGCATTATTTCTTATACAAAATATAAACGAACCTATGTATACACTAACATTAAGTGTTTTTTAACTGTGATGCTTGCAAATCTTGTTAAATTGCATTTCGACATTTTGCCCCTAATTTATTAAAATTCCTCATTTATCAATGTAGTTTTTGGTAATCTTAAGGTGAAATCGATTAAAAGATATTATGTCATACATCTGTGTAACTTCATGACAATTGTGTCAAATTACAATGTGAATAAGAAAGTAAGAGTTGTGATATGTAAAGTTGTAACAAAACACAAACCCTACTTTACAAAGATAACATAATGTCAAAAAGTATCAATACTTTTATACCCTAATACAAACACAACTTAAAACAGGTTTTCGATCACCTAATTCAAGTACATGAAATTGGTGATTGGAAATCTGTTTAAACCCTGTGTTTGAAATTCAAAGACCTTTTTACCTTAATTCCAAGGTAAAGTCAAGCAATTGATTTTCAAGGTCTCTATACAAATACTGAAGCTATTTTGACATAATATTTTGACATGTTTACACAAGAACTGTGCTTAATCTAACAGTACATAAGTTACATAAAGGGACAACCATTAAAAGAATATCCAAAATAGATAAAGAAACGTTGTTCATCATTGATAATACATGTATACTGTACAATCTGCCAAGCAAATTGTGTCTCTTTGTACCACAGAATTCAACTGTGATAGAAAGACCATCACCACTAAAACATGGTGATGTATATAAATAAATAAAACAAAAAGTTTAACAAACAATACAGTTTCATGCAATGAGAATGTCAATAAATATGAGATTCAGCTGCCTGCTTACATCTACCCTGTAAAGAATTATTTCCATTAGTCTTCATGCATGTTAAACAACATTATATAAACATAAACACATAGAAATATGTTACAAACCCTTTAAGTAAGTACAGTTCAAACCCTTTACGCAGATGCAGTATGAACACACTTTGCAATATAAACCATGTATCAAAGTCAACAAGGGACGCCCAAAAAGTGTAAGGGGCTTAATGGGGTCAGTCAAAAGTAAACATAAACAGACTAAACACATCTTTTGTGCTACTTTGTGAGCAATAAACTAACATATAAGTGCGTACAGTTGTATATAAATACTGAATTTCAACTATAAAACCAGACTTAAAGATCAATGTAGGCAATTAGCACAATAGAATAGTAATACAATGCACAGGGATTGTAACAGACTATGCAATTTTTTTTTTCCCAAGCAATTTTTTTTCTTTGCCACATTATGAAGCACTATCATTACCAGTGGTTCAGCATCAGTAATACACATCATGAGTACCATGGTATGACCGAGGAATGTTAAATATTGATATCACCTATGGGTTTTTGATATAACAAAATAAAAGCAATTAAATACAGCACTAACACTTTTAACACATGGTGTTACCTCTACTTGTAACTATTTTTTAGCTGCTTATAAAATGACCCATGCAATTGTAAGTTTGACTCATTCATATTTTATACCAGGGGTCATTTGATTCCTGTTTTTTTTAAATCTAATGAAATTTCATCACAATATTTGATTTTTATGGCCAATAAAATAAGTCAATTTATACAAATTTTCAACTTAAAGACAAAATTGTTCCAACAACATTGAGACATCATATCCTTTTAACATTACTCAATATGAACAAAATAAGACACATTTTATTGAAATGATTCAAATCAGTTGCTGCAGCAAGAATTTAGTCCAATGTTAAATTAAAGACCACAAATTTCATATCAAAAGAGCTTGCATAAGCATTGCATCAATCAAGATACTGTGGAGCATTTAAGACCCAGTTGCCCTTTGTAGTGATCATGACAATTGTGAAATTTAATGTTTTAATTTGTCCACACTGAAATATGTATGTGTCAAAATCATTCTATCCAAAATTGAAAACATGTGTCTGATAATTGCTGACTACGCGCTATAGATGTTATTATCACATACAAATAGCATGAAGCCATCCATCTTTGACCACCATTTTATAAATAATTTTGTTACCAGACAGGTCTGTCAAGCAATAAAATCTCTTCAAGTTTAATTACACAATGAATGTGCAGCATTTTGAGTTGCAGGAACATTTTTGTCAAATACTTAACTTTTTTAACTTAAAATTTCAAGACTTGCCCAATCAACAGAAATGCTCCAAACAATCATTCATGGCAAGTTAAACACAACATACTTTTAGCTTGAGCTAACTAAAATATAATTTTGTAAATATCACATATCAGTTATTGCACATAAAAAATATCACAGTTAATTTGGCCACCATAGACATGTAAAAATAAGAAACTGAAAATTGACCATTAAAATATAAATTTTGGCACAAATGCCCAATCTTTATAATATAGACAGAAATCGACCCATTCACCTTATAAAACAACATCCATAACATATGGGGGACATTTATCTACAATTTATACAAAAACAAAAAGTAAACTAATCTATACAGTTGGTGTTTAGGGATATAACATGGCACATTATGAAAGTATCAGTGGAAATAGGGTGGTGTCCAACACTCAAAACATAGATTTAAATTCACATACTTAAGACGTATGCAAAATTCAGGATCAGTCCATTAAAAAGTCTGTATGTATGTTTGCACCACTTTTGCCAATACCTCAACATGATTACATTAAACGCAGGCATCCATTGATTTGTTTTGACTAGTTGAAATGCATAGGAAACCATCAAGATGTTAAAACAGACAATTATTAAGATAATGTGAAAGTTATTACAATACAGAACCTTAATTTTATTTAAACATTCCATTTTCATTAGAATAACTGTAAAATGTTTTCAAATCTAATTTATATCTCAATTTTAAATAACTTTCCTCCATTTTTTTGTTTCTGGATAACACTTGATTCTTCCAAGATACATTTCATTTCATGGTCAATTCCCTCATAAAAACACACATCTAGCTTGGTTGCTCTGTCAATGACTATGAAATTAAGTTGAAATATGAATGTTACAGCATTTTCATATATTAATGTTACCCTTATTGTCTCACTTCACTCACATACAACATTCAGACGTCTGTCCATAGAAATATATGGCTCTCATATTCTTTATTCTACAGCAAATTAAGTACCTGCAAGGATGTTTGAATAACATCTAGATTCCGGTCAAAATCAGACTCCTACTTAATAAACATTTTAGCTACAAAACAGTGCAAACACAACCCTTTTAAAATAGTTCCTGAAAAAAAAACCCACAAAGGTCTAAACAATCACAAAATGTTTACAAAAAATGTTTAAACAAGATATATAAAATTATAATATTCCATTTGTAATAGTTAAGTAAGTTCTAAACAATCTTAACAGAAGACACGTGTACCTATTATACGGCTTTCTCCCAATATTCCTCAAAGATATGTTTTGTACAAGTTAACAATCAACATTTTTGTTTCATTTAAAGAAAACAACAGCATCTAAGAAGCAGGTAGTTTCAATTTACAAGCTGTTGTTAAGTCCAGAGTCTCTTAACCCATTTAAGCCTAGTGGACTCTGCCATCCTTCTAAATGGGATTAATTGCCATCCTTCTAAATTGGATTAATTTATTTCCAAAATTAGCGACGTCTCGTATATTTATTTCTATATTTAGAATATTTCTTACAGAAATTTCTTTAAGCAAACAGCGCAGACCCTGATGAGACGCCGCATCATGCCGCGTCTCATCTGGGTCAACGCTGTTTGCCAAGGCCTTTTTTTCTAGACGCTAGGCATAAATGGGTTAAACTACTTAAACAGGTATGTTCTTTTGATGTTATATGGTAAAAACAATACACACATTTCAGAGAAAAGTATACTGCCAATTATTTATTACAGACGGCATGTGATTATAGCTATCACTAGTATTATGACATTCATCGATGAATTACTACAAACTATAACAGTTAAAACATAATTTAGAAAACAATTACTCTTTGAGAAATCAGCAAAACAAACACATGTACCGTTGGATTGTCATAAAGTTCATAATGTGATTTTCACAATCTCATATTTGTTTAAATTAGTTTTCTATTGATCTGCATATAATCTATTATGATAAAATATAGATTCAAAAGCAATCAGGTTTATTTTGTCACACAATATGTATACCCTTTTTTACACAGGTTTTGCTGTTGTTAAACATAGTTACATATTTTATAATGTAATAGACTTATTTTTTCAAACACACATACACACACACATACATACATACGGATGAAACTAGAGATAGACATAAGTGATGTATGTGAATTGTTTGAACAGAGCAACCCAGCTAATATGCAGCTATGCGTGACAATGAAATCATAAGTACAACAAATGAAAGCAACTGAAACAATCTGCGAGACTGTGAGTCCGTTCAGCACCTTGATTTTCAATGAGATCAAATATCTAGGAAGCACCATAAGAGAGCACCTCCCTTTCAGGCTGAAAGAGACAATGAATACCATTATCAAGGGCCACAACATTATGTAAATATACTTTCCTTAGCGCATCCTAAGTATCAGTGGGTTAATGAACATACCTATGATAACAGAACCCCTAACTATGGTATGCAATATAACACTTACCTTAGGCATGTTTATGGAATTCTGTAAGCATGTGTATTCAGGAAGTCTTGTTATAGTATCACAGAAGTCCCATAATTATAAATAAAATACATTCAAGAAGAATGTAATCACAACAGTAGTCAGGTCTTTGCAATCAACACAGAGAAAGGAGAACAAAATGAAAATTACATTAATGTACATGTAGGAATGTACTAGTATAGATGCACACTAGGAGATGAAATAGACAAAAACCTGTCTAAAATTGTGACTGCATGTCATATATATCCAACACAACAACAGGCTAACAATACAGCATACTCAGTACTTACATAAAACAATATATAAAGACGGAGAGTTTAGTGTCGGCTACTCCTGTATTCCCTCTCACGCTCCCGTTCACGTTCACTGTCCCTTCTACTATCGCTGCGTGGCTCCCTAGCGTGACGTTCGTCGTACTCTCGTCTTGGTTCCCTTTCCCGACTCCGCTCACGATACTCTCGCTCACGACTACGGGACCGATGTCGACTCCTCTTTTCCCGTTCCCTGTCGCGATCACGAGAGCGTGACCTTCTCTCTCGAGACCTGGCATCAGATATCTCGGTTTTAGAATGCCTGAAGTTGTCATTAATGAAATAGTACCATGCCTGTGAAACATTTCTGCCATCTTGGCTCTAAAAAAATAATACATGGTACACAAATCAATATCAAACTTTTGTCCATAACTCTACTTTGATGGAACTTTCCATGAAAATGTATAAGTGTTTCCTTCTATTTTATAACAACAATGAAGTATGGCTTTATGTTTACATTGAAACAAATGTAACACAAGAATATCAGTGAAACTGATGGATGCTCCCCGATGATGCGCTTTGTCAATCTATGTGTAAATAACCACCTAAAAAATCTTTTATTAGCCTCGGTGATCTTGACCCCAGTGACCTCAGACCTCATCAAAAGGTAGAGGCCCATGCAAGGTACCTACATGCCAAATATGAAAGAGGTCGGTAAAGTATTGAAGGTGCTATGAGAAACTGTTACAAAAGCTTGACGGAAAATATATTAAAAGCCTCGGTGACCTTGAGCCCAGTGACCTCAAACCTCATCAAAGGTAGAGGTCCATGCAAGGTACCTACATGCCAAATATGAAAGAGATCGGTAAAGTATTGAAGGTGCTATGAGAAACTGTAACAAAAGTGTGACAGAAAAATCTATTATAAGCCTCGGTGACCTTGACCCCAGTGACCACAAACCTCATCAAAAGGTAGAGGTCCATGCAAGGTACCTACAGGCCAAATATGAAAGAGATCGGTAAAGTATTGAAGGTGGTATGAAAAACTGTAACAAAAGTGTGACGGAAAAATCTATTTTTATCCTCGGTGACCTTGACCCCAGTGACCTCAAACCCCATCAAAAGGTAGAGGTCCATGCAAAGTACCTACATGCCAAATATGAAATTAATCGGTAAAGTATTGAAGGTGCTATGAGAAACTGTAACAAAAGCATGACGGAAAAATCTATTATTAGCCTCGGTGACCCATACCCCAGTGACCTCAAACCTCATCAAAAGGTAAAAGTCCATGCAAGGTACCTACATGCCAAATATGAAAGAGATCGGTAAAGTATTGAAGGTGGTATGAGAATCTGTAACAAAAGTGTGACGGAAAAATCTATTATTAGCCTCGGTGACCTTGACCCCGGTGCCCTCAAACCTCATCAAAAGGTAGTGGTCCATGCAAGGTACCTACATGCCAAATATGAAAGAGATCGGTAAAGTATTGAAGGTGCTATGAGAAACTGTAACAATAGTGTGACGGAAAAATCTATTATTAGCCTCTGTGACCTTGACCTTGACCCCAGTGACCTCAAACCTCATCAAAAGGTAAAGGTCCATGCAAAGGTCCATGCAAGGTACCTCCATGCCAAATATGAATAAAAATCGGTAAAGTATTGAAGGTGCTATGAGAAACTGTAACAAAAGTGTGACGGAAGTAAGGAAGGACAAACTTGCAACCCACCAACTGGCAAAAGCTCCAGGAATTATATAGTGTAGTGTTGCATTAAACAAATCAGACCAAAGGTCTGTTTGAGTTATTAACAACACATTAATGTGGCATTTCTGCTTGACTGAGTGCAGTCACTGACCACGACAGCTCAAAAGAAATGCACTTGACTGTATCGATACATTGCATTAAACCTCGCTTAATCCATTTAATCTTATTTTAATTGTACAGAGTTAAATTAAAACGTAATGAACAACACATTAATTCAGTAAATATGCTTCACAGACTGCAGTCACTGACCAAAGCAGCTCAAAAGAAACAAGAGCTCCTCAGCTGGAGACATGTGCCGCCCTCCCCCAAAACAGGGCTTTGAACAGGGCTTAGTGACCCCAAGTTCATTAGGGGTTATCTTCTGTCCAAGGCCAATGCACATTTGAAGTCTCAAGCCAATCGGTCAATTCGTTGACGAGTTATTGATCAGAAACAATTTTCACTTATTGTGATATAAACATGACCTTTGATCTAGTGACCCCAATATAAATAAGGGTCATCTACTGTCCAAGGCCAATGCACATGGGAAGAATCAAGCCAATCAGGCAATCAGTTGACAAGTTTATGATCGGATATGATCTAACACTAAGTGTGACAGTGACCTTTGAATTATTGTTATCCCAATTTCAATAGGAGCCATCTACTGTCAAACGCCAATGTACATGAGAATTTACAAGCCAATCAGTTCCTCTGTTCACAAGTTATTGATCTTAAACAATTAAACCTAGTGACCCCAATTTCAAAAGGGATCATCTACTTGCAATGACTAATGTAAATCAAGCCAATTGGTCAATCCATTCAAAAGTTATTGATTGGAAACAGTTTTCACCCTTAGTGTGAAAATGACCTAAACCATCTACCTAGTGACCCAAAGTTCAATAGAGGTCATCTACTGGCAAAGGCCAGTGCATATGGGAAATATCAAGCCAATTAGTCAATCTGCTCAAAAGTTATTCATCGGCAACGTACTGGTCTACCAAAAAAACACAATACAGCAAAACAATATACCCCGTCTTCTTTGAAGAGGGGCATACTAAAGAAATGTTGTAACAAAAGCTCTTGGAATTATATCAGTGTAGTGTTGCATTAAACAAATCAGACCATAAGCCTATTCGAGTTATGAACAACACATTAATTTAGCATTTCTGCTTGACTGAGTGCAGTCACTGACCACGACAGCTCAAAAGAAATGCACTTGACTGTGTTCCATGTCAATACATTGCATTAAACCTCCTTAATCCATTTAAATCTTATTTTAATAATGTAGTGCTTTATCAAACAAACCAGATCTTAAGCCTGCCTGAGTTTTGAGCCACTCATTAATTTAGAAAATCAGCTTAACAGAATGTAGTCACCCACCAAAGCAGCTCAAAGTTCTGACTCTTGATTAGTTACACTCATTCCAATTGTTCCACTCCACTGAACTCTGAGACGCTGGAGTGCACAGGGATTTTCTACAAAAATCCATGGGCCTTATACAAACAATCTTAGGAGGCCATTGGGCATGGGTGCCTGTTGATTTATATCCCTGTAATTTTCGCTCACGTGAACAACCATTAGTATTCACGTTTCCCTTAAACCTACTTGGATCCATAAGACTTCTCCTCGATGCCATGAAGGGTGTCCTGGAGGGAGCTGATGAGGATTTTACATCGGTCATCATTGGCTATCTTGGACTGCTTGATCAGAGAGATGGCAGTCACCAGTGTCTCTATAGCACTTGCAAAGTCTCCTGGAAAACCAAATATCAATAAGCGCGATGGCTGATTGTCAGTCAGAGACTGGAAATGTGTCACAAACACTGGTGCCCCCACAAAATGTGCTTGGACACAGACTAATCCACTGTACATTCAACAGTGGACAAAAGACATAGGGCTATTACTTATCCCAAAAACTGTTTACAGTCAAAACTAGAGCTTTGTCACAGACGTGACGAATACCCCAACATGCCGCATGGACACAGAATATTTTGCATGTTGTCTTCACAAAAAACAGCGGACACGATACTCAATGTTTAAACGCACAAAGTGACCCCTTGACCTGGTTTTTTACCCTGCATGGCCCATGTTCGAACTTGACCTACATATCATCTAGATACAACTTTTGACCAAGTGTGGTGAAGATCAGATGAAAACTACTTGAATTAGAGAGCATACACTATGCTAAATGTGTAAAACGTACTAAGTGTCCCAGTGACCACGTTTTTGATCCGGCGTGACCCATATTTGAACTTGACTTAGACATCATCTAGATACAACTTCTGACCAAGTTTGATGAAGATCGGATGAAAATTACTTGAATTAGAGAGCGGACACCAATGCTCAATGTTTACAACGCACTAAGTGACCCCGTGACCTAGTTTGTGACCTGCCATGACCCATGTTCGAAACTTCTGACCAAGTTTGGTGAAGCTCTGATGAAAACTTCTTGAATAAGAGAGCGGACACGGACCGACCGACAGACAAGCTCACTCCTATATACCCCCCTAAACTTTGTTTAGTGGGGGTATAAACCGCCCTAAACTTTGTTTAGTGGGGGTATAATTAATTCCTTTATGATCATATAAGTATTTAGTTGAAAAAACAATTAACAAATCAGAAAGATTCAACTAGTAGCAGGGATTTCAATAGACGCAGAATCCTGCGTTTTGACGCGAGCAAATTAAAAACGACTCGCTTTTGACGCAACCCTTTTTTTCTGCCGTGCGTCATTTTGACGCATAGAAAATTTGACCCGTGCGTCAGTCAGTTAACATCTCGAGTTCCATGTTAATAAATCCCATTGTGCTCCTAATGGACATTAATGTTTCAGTATTTGAAACTGGGTCTATAATCGAAGGAATACCCCGGGCGTTGTTTATCTTATCTAATCTCTTCCAATACACATGTCACCGTCTAAATAGTGCGTGCGCACTGACTGGGTAATTAGCAGCAGTGATTACGTGATAATCTATTGACAATCCGATAATTGCAGGGTTTTTGCAGACTTTGCAGACGGCACGGTAAAAGAAAGTCGGCAAAAATAATAAAAGAAAAAACAAAATTGATCAAAGGTCCATTAATTACGTAGATCCATTATTTAGTCCAGTGAGTTTTGTCAGTTTGTTAATCCACCGATAATTACGAGTGACACCTATCTTATATAAACTGGAATCACAGTTCATTTATTATACTAACAAGTCATAATATTACACATAAACATTGAGAAAACACATTTCCTTGATTAGATATAAATTATCCGAGTAGAATTAAATTGCTACGTCAAGACCTTCGACATTGTAAATGCCGGATTATTGTAAATTAACATTCAACCCACGTTCAATTCAAAGCTGGTGATTCAACAACAACAGATTCAAATTACAAGAAATGGTTATTCAATAATGGAGAAAGCATTAACTGGATTTAACAAACATTTGATTAGGTTTGTTAAACCAGATAACAACATGGAAAATTTGGATTATTAAAGTTAAACTACTACAGGTAAGGTATTCTTAAGTGTACATATTTCGGACATGTATAGTATTCGGATAAACAGTAATAGATATACTACATGTTCCATGCAGTTAGATTGAGTATCTTTTTATCTAAAAAAAATGAATAATACAGACAAAAACACAATTTACGCACTTCAAAATTGACCCCAGCATTTTTCAATTTGAATCCTCAAAATTTCAATCCAGGGGTCATTGACTCCTGGTTTCTAAAATCTATTGAAATCCCTGTAGTAGTCATCGAGGATTTTAAAACAATGGTTTTGGGACTTTTTTTTCGCTTTATATTTTACAGCCTGTGCCTTTTCAGAGGGGATAATCACATGATAGTCAAGGTGGCGAAGTCCATGCCGAGACAGTTATTTTTTGCCGTTGTATACCCTTTATTACTTTTGTTACTTTTTTAAATGACGCTCACTTTCCAGACATATCAGTGATAAGCGTTAATTTTGTATTTAAATTCTCCTTGAATTTTGACTTTACTCTCCGCAAATTTTCTTAGTGGAGCCTTAATAAGGTCATCCTGCTAAGAAATTTTGCAGCGAGTTAAGTCAAGATATAGAGCGCATATTACTATGAAATAAACGTCAGTTACTTTGTTGCTAATATAGTTGGAAAGTGAGTGGAATTTAAAATATCAATACAAGTAATAATGGGCATTAAACGGCGAAAAAACCTGCCTTGCCATCTTAATAGTCACGTGATTACCCCCTCTGCTTTTTTATTGTGAAAAATAACCGTGAAATTGGGAAAAATTAAACATTAAAACGATAATTATAAATAACAGTCTCCAAATTGTTTATAAAAGCATGTGCTTTCTAAAATGATAATGTATATTATAAAGTGCTGAGGAATGCAATTGCTGTATAATAAACTCATAAAGTTTATTGGAAAAGTTTGACATATATTTTGGGAAATTTGGGTCAGATTTTGTGGAAAAAATGTAACTTTTTGCCTTAGAAACATCCTTTTTTACGGTTTGCAATTGGGAAACCGCCTGCCAGAGGATGTCATTTTGCGCAAAAAAATCGCTAAGACTATATATTTAACTATCGACAAACTTCAATAATTCAGTTAAAACTGGTAGCAGTCAATATTTACAACTTATCTATTAAATAGAGGGCATTGAAATATGGAAATTTGAGCAAATTCACAATGAAGTAAAAGAAACATTTAAAACACAAAATTGTGGCACTATAATTATATTCTATAGTTGGAAAACAGACAAAGCGCTATAATACTGTCAAAAGTATTTTCAGTCAAAGTTCCAGTCTTACCAATCATCTTAACATTAATGTCCTTAAACTGTGACAGTTTGGGTCTGATCTCAGTTAATGAGGCGTTGGTTGAAACCAATTTTTAGGCAATAAAGTGTTAAAACAGACAAACAGACATAATTCTGCAGAAACTTGTAAAAGCCAGAATTCCTTTTTAACCATCATGTACACATGAAAGTCATTCAAAAGTAAAAGTTTGAGCAAGATGCACCCAGTTGTAATAAAGGAGTTGAAAACACAGGCTTCAGGTACTTAAATATTCTCTAGTGAAAAACAGACGATGGGGCCCTGAGCAACTCTAGCCCCTGTATGTGAGCATAAGGCTATTTACCTGCGCTGGCGTCCTGCACGGCACGCGAGATGGCACTGCTGGATACTGTCTTGTTGCGCTGGAATATCTCCTCAAACTCCTGCTCTGTCAAAGCAGGCGCCACAGGCTCGGGCCTGAAACATGTATATGGGCAAATCAATGTTGGCTAGGGAGATTGAATATGGACAAATCAATGTTGGCTAGGGAGATTGAATATAACATGGATATGGGCAAATCAATATTGGCTAGGGAGATTGAATATGGGGAAATCAATGTTGGCTAGGGAGATTGAATATGGGGAAATCAATGTTGGCTAGGGAGATTGAATATGGGCAAATCAATATTGGCTAGGGAGATTGAATATGGGGAAATCAATGTTGGCTAGGGAGATTGAATATGGGCAAATCAATGTTGGCTAGGGAGATTGAATATGGGCAAATCAATGTTGGCTAGAGAGATTGAATATAACTTTAGTTCAGCGTCGCTCTGGGAAATACAGGCATAATGCATGTGTAAAAAGTGACATCCCTGATTACCCTGTGCAGTCAGAACAGGAGAATCAGAGGGGAAATACAGGCATAATGCATGTGTAACAAGATGTGTTTGTGAAACACAATGTCCCCCTATATGATGTTTGACCTTGAAGGATGACCTTGACCTTGTGAAGGATGACCTTGACCTTTCACCACTCAAAATGTGCAACTCTATGAGATACACATGCATGCCAAATATCAAGTTGCTATCTTCAATATTGCAAAAGTATTCATAAAATAAGCGATTTGGGCCACATATATTTGACCTCTGACCTTGACCTTTCACCACTCAAAATGTGCAGCTCCATGAGATGCACATGTGTGTCAAATATCAAGTTGCTATCTTCAATATTGCAAAAGTATTTATAAAATAGGCGATTTGGGCCACATATATTTGACCTCTGACCTTGAAGGATGACCTTGACCTTTCACCACTCAAAATGTGCAGCTCCATGAGATACACATGCATGCCAAATATCAAGTTGCTATCTTCAATATTGCAAAAGTATTCATAAAATGAGTGATTTTGGCCACATATATTTGACCTCTGACCTTGAAGGATGACCTTGACCTTTCACCACTCAAAATGTGCAGCTTCATGAGATACACATGCATGCCAAATATGAAGTTGCTATCTTCAATATAGCAAAAGTTATTTCAAAATGTTAAAGTTTGCGCAAACAGACCAACAGACCAACGGACCAACAGACAGGGCAAAAACAATATGTCCCCCACTACTATAGTGGGGGACATAAAAAGTGACATCCCTAATTACCCTGTGCAGTCAGAACAGGCATAATGCATGTGTAACAAGTGACATCCCTGATTACCCGGTGCAGTCAGAACAGGAGAATCAGAGGGGAAATACAAGCATAATGCATGTGTAAAAAGTGACATCCCTGATTACCCTGTGCAGTCAGAACAGGCATAATGCATGTGTAACAAGTGACATCCCTGATTACCCGGTGCAGTCAGAACAGGAGAATCAGAGGGGAAATACAAGCATAATGCATGTGTAAAAAGTGACATCCCTGATTACCCTGTGCAGTCAGAACAGGAGAATCAGAGGGGAAATACAGGCATAATGCATGTGTAAAAAGTGACATCCCTGATTACCCTGTGCAGTCAGAACAGGCATAATGCATGTGTAAAAAGTGACATCCCTGATTACCCTGTGCAGTCAGAACAGGAGAATCAGAGGGGAAATACAGGCATAATGCATGTGTAAAAAGTGACATCCCTGATTACCCTGTGCAGTCAGAACAGGCATAATGCATGTGTAAAAAGTGACATCCCTGATTACCCTGTGCAGTCAGAACAGGAAAATCAAAGACAACAGTTTAGGTTTTTATGGTACATTTTGTACAAAGGAAGTCTCTTTTTAGCAAAAATCCAGTTACGGGCGGAAAATGTCTTCTCTGATTAGAGTTACGGGCGGAAAATGTCTTCTCTGATTAGCCTATGTTGATAGTACAGGCTTATCTGGCACTACACTTTACAAATATGCATTAAGACACATGCATTTAACGCTAAAATATTAATTTCATCCTTGTTAGCAGTACTTACAACTGAACAGGCTTTATATAGTACAACACCTTAATACACTGCTTTACATTATACTATTATATATCATTAAGTGCGTATTTATAAGTGTCCTGCATACCGTGGACTGCAACTTAATAATATATACAATTGCTAATAACATCATTTATTTGAAGACACAAGTCTCTGTAGGGTCACTTGCCATGGCTTTATTTTAGAATATTTCTTAATGTGGTAGGGAAAACATTGCTTTTTAGTAAAAAATCACTCTTTTGCTTGAAGGTTGTAGACAACATAAGACTTTGACAGATGGCAGGAAACCCTCATGAACTAGAGAAAAGCCAGTAAATAGATGGCCATAAAACAGTGACCTATGACTTGTGTAAAATTCTTCCTTACATATTGCATGACCTTTTTTTATTGTTTAAATCAATTTGGCTTGGAAAGCTCTTCAAAAAAAGGTATGGTTATGAGGGTCTCAGTGCCAAAAGTTTGTTTTTATTTCTTGTTAACGTAATTGCTTTTATGTTCAATTTGTTAAGGAAATCTTTAAGTAATGTATATTGTGACCTAAATGTAACAAAACTATGCACAGGCCTTCTATTTGATGCAACACACTAACTATTAAACCTCTTATAAATTACCTGTGAACCTTGTGATAACAGTAACTTTGCTATTAGTTTATATTTATAATCATAAAGACATAGAAGTTGAGAAAGATGCTTACGTTTTTGTAATTAGTTTAGTAGTAAGATTAAAATCAAGAAGATATGTGTTTGTCAGAAACACTCTGTCCCCTTTTGCGTCGCTTTGAAGCTACATATTTGACCTTTGACCTTGAAGGATGACCTTGACCTTTCACCACTCAAAATGTGCAGCTCCATGAGATACACATGCATGCCAAATATCAAGTTGCTATCTTCAATATTGCAAAAGTTATTGCAAATGTTAAAGTTGGCACAAACAAACAAATAAACAAACGAACAAAGCAACAAACCAACAGACAGGGCAAAAACAATATGTCACCACTATAGTGGTGGTGGACATAAAAATCATTAATAACAACACCTGCAGCTTTGAAGGATGAACGTTGCAAAGATTAACAAAAAGTCTGCAGACAAGTTGGACAGATGGACATCCATGGTAATAACATTATACTTTCATTTACTTCATAACAGAGGATAAAACAACAGCACCGCATAACAGGTGCGAACGCTAGGCTGCAGGTGCAGTTTTGAATAACAAAAAGAAAGATTGTCAGAATGTTTTTGTTTTTTTTAGAGATCACAGTGACCTTGACCTTTGACCTAGTGACCCCAAAAATGGGTGTGGCATGTACAACTCTTCAAGGTGCACCTACATATGAAGTTTCAAAGTTGTAGGTGGAAGCACTTGTATTTAAGAGACAAATGTCAAGGTCTTAGCACGACGCGGACGGCGAGCTGGCTATGACAATACCTCGGGTTTTCTCTGAAAACAGCCGAGCTAAAAAACACCTTTTTTTCAAGACGTTTTGCATCAGGTAAGAAGACACAACTCACCTCCTCTCCTGCCTGTATGGATCGGGGGCTGGATAGCCGGCCACTGGAGGGGGTCGTCCATAGGGGTCAGATGTGGGAGGAGCATGTGATACCTGACCAGGGACCAGACAAGGGTGTTAAGTAACCAGCAGCTTGATATACATGTCTGTAAGCTGGGAGAATAAGTTAATCGCTGGCTCTTCTAGAAAAAGACCTGTACAAGGTAACAGTCGCCAATAACGAATCCTTATTGTATTTATATTATAAATGAACTGATCAATTTCTGTTAATTGTAAAAGGCTCCTTATTACAAGTCATTGTTATATTAATTGACCCATTTTCAATCATTCTATCAAGCCTATTTTCTTATACTAGTTTGTAAAAGCTAAAAATATAACTTAACTCATATCATGCTAAAGAAGCCTCTTTCAACCATTAACATAACTCGGCAACAACCTGTGGATGACGTACCGGTGGTGGCTGCAGCACGGCAGGGTGTGTGCCAGGGAAGAATGCAGGATTCACATGAGGGGCAGGGGCCACCACAGGGTGTCCTGGGGGAGGCATCCCTGGGGGAGGCTGGCCTGGCATGCCTGCAGAAAACATACATGTCAGAAATGTGGTCAAAGGAAATACAAAACATGCTTAAGCTTCTCTTAAAGTATTCTTGTAAGCATTTCTGCATGAAAGAATGTACCTAAAATGAAACTAGAGCTTTGTCACAGATGTAACGAATACCTTCACATGCCGCATTGACACAGAATATTTAGCATGTTGTCTTCACAAAAAACAGTGGACACCATGCTCAATGTTTAAAACGCACTAAGTGACCCCGTGACCTAGTTTTTGACCCGGCATAGCCCATGTTTCAACTTGGCCTTCAGATCATCTACATAAAACGTCTGACCAAGTTTGGTGAAGATCGGATAAAAACTACTTGAATTAGAGAGCGGACACCGTGCTGAATGTTTAAAAATGCACTAAGTGACCCCGTGACCTAGTTTTTGGCCAGGCATGGCCCATGTTCGAACTTGGCCTAGAGATCATCTGGATAAAACTTCTGACCAAGTTTGGTGAAGCTCTGATTAAAACTACTTGAATCAGAGAGCGGACAACGTGCTGAATGTTTAAAACGCACTAAGTGACCCCGTGACCTAGTTTTTGACCCGGCAAGGCCCATGTTTGAACTTGGCCTAGACATCATCTGGATACAACTTCTGTCCAAGTTTGGTGAGGATCGGATGAAAACTACTTGAATTAGAGAGCAGAGACGGACCGACCGACAGACCAACAAGTTCACTCCTATATACCCTTGGCTCCTTACACTTCGTTTGTGGGGGTATACAAAATTATTATCACTAAATTTCTAGAGATGAATTTGATTAATGGGCTTAATGCCTCTTTTAAGCTCTGAACAATGAATTTTAAAGCATTGCTGATTGACTGAATGTAGGCTCTTGCCACAGCAGATCAAAAGTAATGCACTTAAACATTGACATCTGACAATTGCCTTTTATTATCCCCACGCTTTTTGAAAAAAAGGTGGGGATATTGTGGTTATCTCCGCCGTCCGTCCGTCCGACTGTCCGTCCGTCCGTCCTGGCCACTATCTCCTCCTACACTAAAAGCACTAGAACCTTGAAACTTACACACATGGTAGCTATGAGCATATGTGCGACCCTGCACTATTTGGAATTTTGATCTGACCCCTGGGTCAAAAGTTATAGCGGTTGGGGTGGGGCCGCGTCAGAAATTATCACTCATTTTTTTAGGTTATTTTACATTTACTTCTTTATTTCTACACCGATTCACTTCAAATTGATACTGGACCTCTCTTATGACAATACGGTCAATCTCAACCATGCATGGCCCCATTCCCAACCCTGGGGCGCCCCGCCCACATAGGCCACACCCACCAAAAATTTCCATTTACTATAATTTTTTCATTTCTACACGGATTCACTTCAAATTGATACTGAACTTTTGTTATGACATTAGGGTCAATCTCAACTATGCATGGCCCCAATCCCAACCCTGGGGCGCCCGCCCACATAGGCCACACCCACCAAAAAATTCCATTTACTTTAACTTTTTTATTTCTACACGGATTCACTTCAAATTGATACTGAACTTCCCTTATGACATTAGGGTCAATCTCAACTATGCATGGCCCCATAACCAACCCTGGGGCCCCGCCCACATAGACCACACCCACCCAAAATTGCCTTTACTATAATTTCTTCATTTCTACACCGATTCACTTCAAATTGATATTGAACTTCTCTTATGACAATACAGTCAATCTCAACTATGCATGGCCCCATTACCAACCCTGGGGCGCCCCGCCCACATAGACCACACCCACCCAAAATTGCCTTTTACTATAATTTCTTCATTTCTACACCGATTCACTTCAAATTGATACTGAACCTCTCTTATGACAATACGGTCAATCTCAACTATGCATGGCCCCATTACCAACCCTGGGGCCCCGCCCACATAGACCACACCCGCCCAAAATTGCCTTTTACTATAATTTCTTCATTTCTACACCGATTCACTTCAAATTGATACTGAACTTCTCTTATGACAATACGGTCAATCTCAACTATGCATGGCACAATTACCAACCCTGGGGCGCCCTGCCCACATATGTCACACCCACCCAAAATTACCTTTTACTATAACTTCTTCATTTCTACACCAATTCACTTCTAATTGATGATGAACTTCTCTTATGACAATACGGTCAATCTCAGCTATGCATGGCCCCATTACCAACCCTGGGGCACACCTAGGTCAAACATTCGGCGTGGGGATACGCGTCGGCCTCTGCCGCGCCATTTCTAGTTCTAACTTAATCTCATTATATAGTGTTGAATGAAACAAATCAGACCATTAGTCTGTTTGAGTTATGAACAACACATTAATGTGGCATTTCTGCTTGACTGAGTGCAGTCACTGACCACGACAGCTCAAAAGAAATGCAAAAGATTATGTGAAATGTTCGTGTACTTCTTGATCCTTAAGCAGATTTTAACAAGAGTGCCAAACTGTCACAAGATATGCCGTTTGAAGGTTTTGGACACAATGCTTGAAATTAACTTAGTGACCTTGTGACCTAGTTTTTGACACGGCATGACCCATATTTGAACTTGACCTACATATCATTTAGACACAACTTCTGACCAAATTTGGTGAAGATCAGATGAAAACTACTATAATTAGAGAGCAGACACCATGCTAAATCCTTGAAATGCACTAAGTGACCCCATGACCTAGTTTTTAACCCAGCATGACCCATATTAGAACTTGACCTTGATGTTGTCTAGATACAACTTCTGACCAAGTTTGGTGAAGATCGGATGAAAACTATTTGAATTAGAGAGCGGAAACTGCTGTGGACGCCGCCGCCCGCCCACCCGCCAAGGGTTTAACTATAATACGTCGCGTTATGAAAAAAAATCAATAATCTAACTCTCTTACAATAATGATATTTTTTTAAATTTACAATTCAGGTATTATTTTAGATTATGCATTATTTATTTGTCCATTTACAATAATGTGGAGTTCTTATGTGTATGATAAACTACATGATTGTATTAATTGTTTGTGACTTAAATCCTATTAAATCAGTTTGTGGACTAATTTCCGCACTGTATGGACTAGTAGTTTGGTTCTTGTCATCAATATCTTAATATCTTAAATGCAAATGAAATAATGGAAATACAACAAAAAATTTGCTGCACAAAATTATCACAAGCACATAATAAAAGAGCCCAATTTTCATGTGAAACATAATTGTGAAATTTGTGAAAGTAGATTTTCAGAACTTAAAGCAAAAGTAGGTAATAAACGTTGACAAACCTGGCATGAATCCTGGCCTACCTTGGATAATAGGGACCATGCCCCGAATGCCTGGTGGGGGGACAGGCTGAGGAGGGAGCTGGCCTCGCACTGGGTATAGGGCTGAAAAGGGGTCACAAGCACATCAGTATAATGACTCAAACACTGAACAAATGATTTACAATAAAAAAAACTTATCCTGTAGACCTATTCTAGACCATTCCTTATTAGTTAGGTGTTGATGTGTATTAATAATGAATACTTCAATGATTTAATCTGTTTTTATGTAATTTGATAAGGTTACAAATACATAAGTTAATATGGAAATGAGCTGTGCCAATATTTGATTTTTTACATATGGATAGTAAACACTTGCACCAAACCTCTACCCATGCACAGGATAAACATACAATAGGAATGGACCATCACCAATAACAAGTATATACCATTACTAGAATCAAATGTATACACTCTGACCATTAATTGATATCTTAATTTAACAAAAACAGTTTAGGGGAAATGTGATGTTAATCACGTTCTTCACCACAACTACATGTATTTGGACGCGACAGGGACTTTTCCATTTCTGAGGACCAATCTCCATGTGAATTCCACAAATCTTTTCAAACATTTTGACAGACTGAAGTCATGAGGAGAAAACAAAGACATACTGCCAGGTGGAGGAGGCTGCTCAAACCCTGTATTCTCTAATTAAAAATAAGCCTCTTGTAAGCAATCAGAAAATAATGTTACATACCTACCTAGAGTAAACAACATTAACAACAAAAACAATGAAGCAATATTCGTTGAGTGAATTTACACATTCCTTATTAAATCAATCTGCTATATGAACAATTTTACTTAAGTAAATTTTTGAAATATTTATGCCTGCTTTAAGTGGATTCCTATTGTACAAGCATGCTACCAGATTACACCGACATCCTTGATGCTACCAGATTACACCGACATCCTTGTGCAAAAAAAGAATACACGAGCTCACTTACTGCCTGGTGGCGGAGGGTCAAACAAAGTCCTATCTAAAGCAAATACTAGTGAACTAGATACAAGATAGTAACACTAATTGATATAGACACTGCCATTATAAAACTGAACAGAAAGATGCATATGGAAATAATATTATATAATTAACGTACAGAATTTTAATCTGCAAAATATTTCACAACTACTAACAGAACGAAGTTTCTTCATGTAAATTATTCTTATTTATGCAAAATATGTTTACACTGAAAGCACAGTAACTTTAGTTTATTAGGACAGAAATACAAAAGATCATCATAAGCACAAAATACTTTACAAGCAGCAAATGTTTTGCACAGGAAAAAGAGTAACAAATATGATTTGTTATTAAACAAGAGCTGTGTTTGTGAAACACAATGCCCCCTGCTGCCCTGCTTGAAGCCATAAATTTGAACTTTGACCTTGAAGGATGACCTTGACCTTTCACCAATCAAAATGTGCAGCTCCATAAGATACACATGCATGCCAAATAACAAGTTGCGATCATCAATATTGCAATAGTTATACCCAAGGTTAAAGTTTTGGTAAAGAATGACAGACAGGCCAAAAACAATATACACCCAATCATTCGATCCGGGGGCATAAACATAAACTAACCAAAAATGCAATTTTACAACCATTTACTACTGTTTTACATCATACCCCATAGGTTACCTGGTGCGGGTGGCATGCCTGGTCTCATGCCTGGTGGTGGCAGGCGAGGGTCTGGTATGCCACGTGGGGGCATGCCCGGCGGTGGTCCACCCATGGGTCTGGGCTGTCCGGGAAGCCCTGGCCCCATGCTCATCTGGGGCATCGACACTGGGGGCATGCCTGGACGAGGAGGACCTAGTGGTTAATAACTTGCAGTACAAACAATACACAGCAGGGCCGCCATAACATCATCCGCATACATCAGCTGAGAAACCATTAGTTACCGGTACTTTATTTAATATTTGGAAGATCAAATGTACATCTTAAAATCTGCTTTCAAATTACCTTATCTCATTGAGAAAAAAATTAACAATTTTTCAGATGTTAGAGTGCCACAAGAATGGCCACCCTGATGGTAATGATATTCAATCACACATCAGATGTAAGGCTTTTATATAATAGTTATAACTGTATTGTGTTTGCTTGTCTGCTAAACCTGATTCAGAATTCAAAATTCATATCAGGAATCCAGCATGCCTACCTCCAGGGAAGAAGTTGGGTGGCGGGCCTGATTGAGGTGGCGGCCCCTGAGTGGGTGGGGGTCGGCTCATGTTCGGGACGGGGCCAGAAGACTGAGGGGCAAAGGGGGCCTGGGGCCTGATCGCTGGCTGTGGTGGCCGCACTGCGGGAGGGGCAGTAGGAGGGGCTGCAGCCCTCTGGTTGTCTCCCCTACTGTCTGTTCTCTGTCGACCTAATTTAGGAAAACTGTGTGAACTGACGAGACTTATTTTGGCATGATATTTAAAACTTTAATTCATAATGCATTTAACTTAGTTTTCTTCAAACATGACAAGTCATTAAATCAGATCGTTTGAGGGAACAAGAGTGAAAACTTGTCACAAAATACATTCGTTTGAAAGTCTTAGCACACTGACCTGTGACTGATGTATAAATGTATTGTAGAAATGATGGCACAAAACATAAATTCAGACAACAAGTGAAGAAACATGGCAAAAGCACAAAACCTGCTTTTTCTTTTGACTAATTCATCTTTTTTAATAAAAATAATTGTGCTGATCTCAGGTGAAGTCAGCAAGTATGCTACCCTCACACAAAATGTCAGTGCAACACATCCAACCAAACTTAAGTTTCTTTTTAAAGTAATAGAAACCTTTACCTTGGCCCTTCAGACTAAAAATGTGCTAGCCCTGCATGATATTAAGCAACCTAGGAACATTATTTCAGAACAGTAGCGCCCCCCCCCCACCTTAGAAAAACACAACAACAAAAACAAACAAAACCAAACTAGAGCTTTGTCACAGACGTGACGAATACCCCCACATGACAAGAATATTTTGCATGTTGTCTTCAGAAAATAACAACGGCCACCATGTTCAATGTTTAAAACGCACTAAGTGACCCCGTGACCTGGTTTTAAACCCTGCATGGCCCATGTTTGAACTTTCCCTACACATCATCTAGATACAACTTCTGACCAAGTGTGGTGAAGATCAGATGAAAACTACTTGAATTAGAGAGCAGACACCATGATGAATGTGTAAAATGTACTAAGTGACTCAGTGACTTAGTTTTTGACCCGGCATGACCCATATTCGAACTTGACCTAGACATCATCTAGATACAAGTTCTGACCAAGTTTGGTGAAGATCGGATGAAAACTACTTGAATCAGAGAGCGGACACCATGCTCAATGTTTAAAACGCACTAAGTGACCCCGTGACCTAGTATTTGACTTGCCATGACCCATGCTAAAACTTGGCCTAGACATCATCTAGATACAACTTCTGACCAAGTTTGGTGAAGCTCTGATGAAAACTACTTGAATCAAAGAGCAGACAACATGCTGAATGTTTAAAACGCACTAAGTGACCCCGTGACCTTTGTTTTGACCCGGCAATGTTATAACTTGGCCTAGACATCATGTAGATACAACTTCTGACCAAGTTTGGTGAGGATTGGATGAAAACTACTTGAATTAGAGAGCAGACACGGACCACCCGACCGACAGACAAGCTCACTCCTATATACCACCCTAAACTTTGTTTAGTGGGGGTATAACAAAACACACACCAAAAAACAAAACTTAATAGAGTGAAAAACAATGTTCTATTAATTATATGTCCGTCATCTTGACCCACAAATCTCCATAGGGAATTCCAACCCAGGTAAAGTCTCATCAAGATTGGTAAATGCAATCAATAGACATAAGACACAAAACATTTAAAAGAAAGCAGACACAATTAATTTGGAAAATTAGGGACAATATAAGAGCCATAATTTCAAATGCTATCATGTTATTTGGCTGGTTATTGAACTTGGTCGAGAAATTATGCCAAAAAACATTGTCAACAAGTTTAAAGATGTTACAACAAGAGATGTGTTTGTCAGAAACAAAATGCCCCCTATTAGGCCGCTTTGAAATAAAATTTTAATGCATCATTTGGCAGGTTTAGAAATTATCTCCCTTTCAAAGCTTATTACTTCCCTTTGATTGTATTTTTTCATTTTGACCTTGAAGGATGACCTTGAACTTTCACCAATCAAAATGTGCAGCTTCACGAGATACAACATGCATGCCAAATATCAAGTTGCTATCTTCAATTTCAACTGCTATATGCTATTAAAATTAATGAGAGAACAAGATTCATTTTGCACATTTTGTTTTTAAATTCAAGTGCATTAATTCTGAAAAGCTTCATGTGATCTGACGCATTGTTGAATTTGGACTAGATAGTATACCTACAGGCCATAAACAAAATTTTGTGATGAATCAATAACGACTTTTAAGAAAAAGGCAGTTCTATCAGACTCTATCAATGACACCCATCTGCTGCAGTTTTTTTTTATTATGGGTGTACAATAATTATAATCATTTTGAGCACCAATAATAAAATACTGTACAACTTCTCTGTATCTGTGACAGCAGAAATACCATTCTGTTGCGGAGGTGGTTCCCCTTTCCTTGCTTGGGCCTCAAAATTGTTAAGTGCCTGTTTGTTACAGTGTGTCACCATGGGCACTTGGCCATGCAGCTCCTTCCTGGGCAGTTTGTCAAAGATGGCGCGTGATGACATCTCTGACTTCACAATCACTATCGCAAACCTACAATTACATTCAAATTAACCATTAACTGAAGTGATACAATATAGCACAATCAATAAAAAAAATGCACAGAAAAAAAAAGAACAGCGAATATCTTGACTAATTTATTTACATGGATATCATTTTTTTGCAGTACATTTTTTTGACATTATTGGATCTAAAAAACAGAAGAAGCGCTTCGGTTAGTGGACGCCCGGGCAAAAATAAAACCCATAAACGGCAGTTGTACGTCCATTTTACAAATAGTGGAAGTCCCTATGACGTCCAATAATCTACATGTACACTGTTTTCTAATACACAGCACATGTAAATCTTAACAGTAAATCTGGTCATTCACTCTGTTAACTCCGCCTAGGAGCTTCTGCATCTCATGAATTTCTCACCGAGAAACCAATATTGATTTTTTTCAAGCTGTCAATCAAATTCTTGTTGGTAATCGCATCAGCCATTTATTGCTCAGGCAGCTGAATACACGCCAACCCATGTGAGGGTGTATACAATAACTGTAAATGTCTCGGATCAATACTGACCTATCTCAACAACTGTAGTGCTGTAGATACAGCTCACACAACATGTTTTTAGGTTGAGAAAGATAAACAATTTTGAGTTAAAACAAGAGTGCCAAACTGTCACAAGATACGCCCGTTCGGTGGTTTTGGACACCATGCTTAATGCTTGAAATGCACTAAGTGACCTCGAGACCTAGTTATTGACCCGGCATGACCCATATTTGAACTTGACCTAGATATCATTTAGATGTAACATCTGACTAAATTTGGTGAAGATCAAATGAAAACTACTTCAATTAGAGAGCGGGCACCATGCTAAATGCTTGAAATTCATTATGTGTCCGATCGTGACCTCGTTTTTGACCCGGCATGACCCATATTCGAATTTGATCTACATATCATCTAGACTCAACTTCTGACCAAATTAGGTGATGATCAGATGCAAACTACTTCAATTAGAGAGCGGACACCATGCTAAATGCTTGAAATGCACTAAGTAACCTTGTGACCTAGTTTTTGACCCGGCATGACCCATATTCGAACTTGACCTAGATATCAACTAGATGCAACTACTGACCAAGTTTGGTGAAGATCGGATGAATACAATTTGAATTAGAGTCCGGACAAAGTGGCGCCGTTGAAAATGCACTAATTGACCCTATGACCTAGTTTTTGACCCAGCATGACCCATATTCGAACTTGGCCTATATATCAACTAGATGCAACTGCTGACCAAGTTTGGTGAAGATCGGATGAATACAATTTGAAATAGAGTCCGGACAAAGTGGCCCCTTTGAAAATGCACTTATTGACCCTATGACCTAGTTTTTGACCCGGCATGACCCATATTCGAACTTGGCCTAGATATCAACTAGATGCAACTGCTGACCAAGTTTGGTGAAGATCGGATGAATACAATTTGAATTAGAGTCCGGACAAAGTGATGCCTTCCGCCCGCCGCCCGCCGCCAAGGGGTTTCACATAATACGTCCCGTATTTTATACGGGCGTATAAAAATTAACTACGATTTTTTTACCAAAAGAAATGATTAAGTTCTCTGCGCTACAAAGTTTTTATGCAGCAATCAAATATTTCCACACTTTCCCCCGAGCAAGAAGGAGTTGATGTCATAAATTTAATTTATAACATGACCTATGCTACAGGAGTGAAATAACGTAATGCTCAATTTTGTTTATAACACGGATGTTATTACACTAGTTATATAACTGTGAAATGACATCATTATTTTGACTAAATAACGTCATTATTCCAGCAAATTTCTTCAGTTAAACTCATTTACAATGTGAATAAACCGTGAAAAGAGCATATTAAAATAAAAAGAATATTTGTTGGTCATCTTATAAATAGAATCTTAGATTTACACAAATCCCTGGTTGAGTTTATTTTTGTATCAATATATATTTATACAAACCCTACCCTTTGCTTTGTCCATTAGCCCTGTTTTCATAGAATTTGATCTCCAACAAATCGTTGACACCAATGGATGCCAGAGCATCTGTCAAATCCTGGTCAGTAGTCCACTTAAATATATAAACAAGTTTTATCTCATAATTAATCTGCAACATCTTGCAAGCAACAGCATTCTATATAGTAAATATAATACTTACATGTAGTTCATGCTTTTCTCTTAACATGCAATGTCACCAGGAATTTGTTACATCAACTCAGTACAAAAATTACATAACTCAATGTTATCAGACAAACATTATATCTCACGGTTAAATGTTAAAAATCTTTGTTAAAAATCTATTTTCCTCTATATATGTTGATACCCGAAAACAGTACCATACACAATCTTATTTTATAACAATGTTCCCCAAGATAAACTCACGTTGTGAATTCTTCTTATTGGGAAATTGATGTATTTGGTTTTTGCTCCCAGACCCAAATACTTTAGAATTGATAACTTAAGTGTTTTCTAGTTGTTGTACTTATCAGTGGTATCCACTACAAACTCAGCAAGCTGGTCCCCTGTTGTACTTATCAGTCAAGTCCTCTACCAACTCAGAAAGCTGGTCCCCTGACATACTTATCAGTCAAGTCCTGTACCAACTCAGCAAGCTGGTCCCCTGACATACTTATCAGTCAAGTCCTGTACCAACTCAGCAAGCTTGTCCCTTTTGTACTTATCAGTCAAGTCCTCTACCAACTCAGCAAGCTGGTCCCTATGTGGTAATTATCAGTCAAGTCCTCTACCAACTCAGCAAGCTGGTCCCCTGTCGTACTTTTCACAGCAATTAACTCACCCACTGTAGATTTCCCACATAGACACTGTATCTTCGCCCTGTGTATCCTGCTGGTACAGATGTGGGTGGAATTGTGTTCTTCTTGGGCTCATCAGACTACAGAATAAAAATTTACATGAATATTTGTTGACTGCAAAAAAAAACAGTACCAAACTCATGAATATTTCTTTAATAATCATTGTAACTCTTAAAAGAAGTTTCCCACCTTATATTAACAGAGTCTGAGATAAATTAAAGTCCTTTTCCCAACGATTATTTTGATGCAGTTTTACCTTATTTAGAACTAACAACAACCTCTTCATTCTCTCACATCAGCTTCTTAAGCGATATTTCTTACAAAAATCAATAGGCTTTTGTCTTAAGCGAAAAGGTACGGGTGTTACCGTGTTAACAAAAACCAAGGTCAATAATATCAATAGCAGTAAATACTATTTCTTAACAGCATTATTTAATACCACTACTGCTTCAATTTAAAACAATGTCTGCAGCGCCCTCACACTACTTTGGGGGAAGGGGTCCGCAGCCCTTAGGAGGGGGAATTTTTTGTAAATGAGGGAATGTTTATAAAAAACAACAACAACTGTGTTTAACTGTTATAAACATATATTTCTATACATGTGACTGTCTATAGGACAGAAAGGTGGACTTAAACTCAATCTAATGACTATATAACAGTAATCTAATTTAAATGTGGGTTGGTTGGTAGGCTTTTTTTTCTTACCACAACACTTAATTGAATATGAAACTCAATGAGAATGTCATTATTTACAGGTATCAGCAGTGTGAAATGCATGACGACATAGCATCTTACTTTCAGATATAGTTCTTAATAAGAAAATGTTTGATCCAGATTGTCTTTCTTTGTAAATTATTGTACAAATAAATATTCTTTGAAAACTAAAGACTGCATCTTGAATAAAGCATTTATCGACTAGAATAAATGTGAATGAAACAAAATATTAACAAAAATAACAGTTCTGAACGATTCAGACGCTTTTCGCAGTTGCGTAAATTTCGGACATAAAATTCGGACGCAAATTTTGTAACAGAAAAAGCTTTTGTCTATATCTGTAAATTACTGTACAAATAAATATTCTTTGAAAACTGAAGACTGCAGTTTGAATAAAGCATTTATTGATTAGAATAAATGTCAATGAAACAAAACATTAACAAAAATAACAGTTCTGAACGATTCAGACGCTTTCCGCAGTTGCATAAATTTCGAACATAAAATTCTGACGCGGATTTTATAACGGAAAAAACTTTTAAATCTGTGGTTAAAAAACAGGGTCGGTCAGGTAACCGGAACCATTACTTTTTTTTTCGTTAGGACTATATTTGAGTCAATTTTCAACCATAAATCAGCAATGTTTAAAATATTTTTTTTACATTTTCTGAGGGGAAAAAAATCAGTTTTGGGGGAAAAAATTCTTCTCAGGTGGGGGACTGCAGCCGAAATTCGGCGGCAGATTTGATAGAATATGGGCCCTGGTCTGCTACTATTTTAGTGCCTGACTTAAGTTGGTTTTATTAGAACTTGACCTATGCTCCACAGCCTAAATAAGTTATTTTCAGTGTGGATATGCAGATTTCAGTGAGTCATAATACTCGTACTTTTTACCATTAGCTACATTTTTTATTCCATTGTGATACATGTATAATATTAAATTCACTACTAACCCCCTCTTTTTCATCATCTCCACTGGGTTGTGATATGATCACATCATTATATAAATCAGCATCAGTCTCAAACTCGCCATCCTATAAAATAACAAAATACATCCTGTCACATGCAAACACTTATAATGTAAACAAATTCATATTCCGGGGTAAGATCTTTAATAAAACAGCAGCATTCTGTGCCTTGTCACTCTTTTTTTCCCAAATCTCCAGCAGCCATGAAAGCAAAATATTTAAAAAACATCTCAAACCAGTAGTAGGAATAATTCAACTCTAAGCTTTGTAACCCAAAGTGTTGCTTCGAATTGCCATGTGCGATCTATTTTCCAAAGGTAAAAAGCTTGATAAGTTACCAATGCGAGGGCTAATGGACACTGAAACAGCAAAATCAACATTTACCTGTCTAAACCACAAACCTGTGTAAATGGTACCATTAAAGCACAACATAATTCATTTTTATTTATTTACTTTGTTTTTCTTTTGTACCTCTACCCACCTCTAATTAAACAAATCTGTCGCAATGTTCAATGGTTTTTTTCCAGCTTTTTGGGAAATTAGCCCATGGCTTTGAAATTGGGATTTTGTGGGCATTTTCAAGATATTGGGAAAATAAATTGGGATTTCAAACTACATAAAAGAGATCAACAACTGTTATCACAAACACCATCATGATAAACAGTTTTCCACATAATAGGCCGCATTTTATTAGGAGGCGCTTTATCTTCTGATGAACTGCTTTCAACATGTTGAATATCAGTAAGCACTTTGCTTTCAGAAATCAACCATCACAATGCAAAAGAGTCACTTGTTATTAAATTACTATCATAAACAATGGAAGGAGTTTCAATGGGAGGACTTGTACTTGGTGACAATGTTTATTTATTTAATGACACTTGCTAAAAAAATTCAACAGTTTTCATTTGGCCAGGTTTTTGCTTAGAAATCTTTTACAGGTAAATTGTAATATTTTGAATTGTGCAACATATTTGTTTGCCACTCAGCCGAATCACAAAACGCTTGAATATCATCGCAAATATAATAAGCGCATGAACTACACAGAGAAAATTGGACACACATATAATGCAGACATTATACAAATCGGGGTATAGTCTAAAACCCGTATAAGACCGAATCAGACTACGCTTTGTTAAAAATGTCAGAAGTGTTTTTTTCCTGACTGGGATTTTTCAGGTATGTGTACATGTATACGAGGTATTCGCAACTCGATTTTAAGCCAAACATGCTGTCGCGCAATGCTCGCGCATGCGCACCCGTCTGAAGCCGAAAACAAAAATAGTGCATCAGACGTCTATCGTTATGTAAAAAAAATTGTTTAAATTACCGTTATTAAACGTGCATCAAGACCAAATGGACATAGTATAATGACAGGTATGTTTTCAAAATCAGTTACGCATGTTTATTTATGTTAGATTAAGCTGATTAAATCATTAATTCGGGTTGAAAATATTTGCCTTCGGTAGAGGATAGATTTCAAAATGGCGGAAATGTATGTTAAACAAGCCGACATGTACCAATTTATAAGAATCATCACGTTTATGTTAGATTATACTGATTGTTAAAATTTATATAAACCGATGGATAATGTATCGTATGTTGTCTTGGAAATATTTAAAAGGAAGATACAATATTAATTATGTTGGCTTTCTTGATTGGAATTTGAGGGAAAATGGCGGAATTGTAGGGGTAACAATAAGTTTATGGTATATTTTGGACGAAGCATCAAATGTTTTTAAACATCTTTAAAATATAAATGGAAGCTGCAAATTTACTTAACTGATGTTGCTTAATGGTTTGCAAACAAAATTGTGAGTTTCTACCTAGTAATTTTAAAGCAATTTAAGTTGGAATGAGGATTTTTTTTTATCCAAATGCACATTTTACAATTTACAACAAAATTATGTTTACATAAATTAACAAGGGACAAAATTGTCACAAAACCAGGTTTTCATTGTGAACAAAAATCTGATTAAGGGAGACAACTCAAACTGAACTTTTGAAATGAACAAACAAAATTAACCCCCTTTGAAAGTTTGTTTCAAAATAAATCTATTTTAAGTTGTGGTGACCTTGACGTTGGAGATATTGACGTGATTCTTTTGTGCGACACACCGTCCCATGATGGTGAACAAATGTGCCAAATAATTGTAAAATCTCACAATGAATGACAAAGTTATGGCCCAGACAAGCTCATTTATTGCCAATTTTGACCTTTGAACTCAAAGTGTGACCTTGACCTTGGAGATATCGACGTAATTATTTTGCGCGACACACCGTCCAATTATGGTGAACAAATGTGCCAAATGATTTTAAAAAATGACAATGAACGACATAGTTATGGCCCGGACAAGCTTGTTCCGCCCGCCCGCCAGCCAGCCAGCCCGCCCGCATTCGCCAATCTAATAACCAGTTTTTTCCTTCGGAAAACCTGGTTAAAAACCTGGTAAAAAATCTGTTTCATGATTTACTACAAGTTTATTCTTTTCAAGTTGCATTTATGGATATTTTGTGAACCTTTTCTTAAGATAGAAGATGATTATGTTATCTTACATTTCAGGTTGATGTTCACTTAACCATGCAGTGTTGACTTTACTGGAAGAATATTCAAAATGCTTTGTGCGAAGATAACCACGCATCCAAGAAATTGAAGCATAAGACCTGTCACATTCATCACATTGATACAATGTCTTCTTATGTGTCTTTGTATCATTTATCTCTGTATTCCTACTAGACTTGATAGATTAAGATTTTGGTTCCTGTTCTACTTCAAAGTCACTATCACTAAAACAGTATTATTTGATGATCTCAATTGAAGATCGCGTCTCGCAGCCGCTTAACTCGACCGCAGCTGCTAGTACTGTTGGTTTTAACTCGGCGCAATAAATTGAATACATGTAGTTCAAATAAACAATTGAAAATAACAGAAAAAAACGCCAATGTATAAGCTTTCTAATAAATGTTATTTGTTAAATTTCTGACTAGAAAAGACAGAGCAGTAATCAGGGAATAATCTAGAATTTACTATCTACTAGTCCCTTGAACTCGCAGATTTTAGACAAATGAGTCCCAGGCCAAAATTAATGAGTCCACCTTGAAAAAGAATGGGTCCCAAATTTTGAAATATACCAAGTTATGAAGAAAACGAGTCTTAATCACACTAGCTCAATAACTATATTTTGCATGAAACTTTAAAAAATCTCAAAACAAAAAATTCAGGTTGATCACTATCTTGTTTGCCTTCACATAGGCTATAACATTATCTGTTACATAAAAGTAACCTGTTACAACATTTCAACTTGATGCAAGTCAATTATAATATTATTGTTAACATCCGAATTTTGAACCTGATAATAGTATTGTTAATGTCCGAATTGTGAGCCATTGACTTGTTTGTTTTGGATTTAGCTTCAACACCTTATTTCGGAGGCATTTTTCTGTATTATTTAAGACTAAGTTACAAAAAGTGAAGGCAGGTTTTTATCCGGGGACTCTAGAAAATATCATAACACACTCTATTTAAAAGGTCGATTCTGATTGGTTTGTATTATACAGCAGCTGCTCGACGACTAAAGCCAATCAAAAGTATTGTTGCCGTCTTTAAGCCTCATTCGGTTAAACTCAGCGTTCATCGCTACACTTTGACTCATACCCAAGATGGTTCGTACTTATTGTGATTCGCGTATGTACTTATCTTGATTTGTGTATGCATTAACGGATTCGTTTCAGCAATGCGTGCTAGTGGACGCACATATTTCAAAACTATGCGTCTATTTCGATATTTGTGCGTCATAGACGTGGGACGCGCATGTAGATTATTCCCTGAATAATATATATTTACAGTCAGGGTTTTTTTGGCCCGATTTTATAGCCGAAATTCAGCTATGTTCCCAATCCCAAAAAGTATACTTTTTTCCCAAAATGTGGCAAAAAATTCCCAATTTCCAAAAAAAATAAAAAAAACTTTTTTTTTTAGAAAGAAGTGTCTTATGCGTATTTTACCTCAATTTTAATTCAATTACATCTAACAAAGTATTTTATGATTTTGTTCTTTTAGTTTTAATGATTATAAAGTGTTATATCAAATTTAGTATTTCCCTAATTAGTGGACTTTTCGTGTGGAAAAAAAAGCTAATGAATTAATTTTCCCAATTTCATGAAAATGCCGATAAAATTCCCAATTCCAAAGCCATGGGCTATCTTCCCAAAAAGTGGAAAAAAAACCCTGACAGTGAAGGTGACAATATTTTTTACCCGAAACTCAGCTGCAGTTGGAAGAGAAACAGTAATTACGTTGTGTTTAACTTATCATATCTTTTTTAAAATGTTATGCATTGACATATAAATTAGATATTTAGAAAGAGCAACATTTCAGCTTTCTAAAATGGGTAACATTTTAAATAACGAATAACAAATGACGTGACCAGCGGAATTTAAATTACCAAGGTAAACTATCATCTCGGTTAACAATGTGAAGCTATTACGCATTATCGATAAAATCAATAATTATCGCCTTCTCTGAATGGATATCAGCCACGTCAGCAATTTTCACCGTTATTGGATTTATGCATGGAGTTGCGGACACCGTTAATACACATACCTGGGATTTTTTAGCAAATTTGGGGAAAAAAAGTGTCATAAAAAACCCTGATATCGCTGACTTAAGTGGCGCTATCGATTAGGTAGGTGCGTATGGACTCTAAGAGCCTTCAAGGCCTACATTATCAAAGGCTTTGGGTCTGTTCATATTGACAACTCACACCAGAAGAGTAGTTTCCCTTTGTCCGGGCTTTGATAATGTGGCTCTGAATCTGACCAGAAACAATACCATCATTTTTGATACATTAAAGAGAGTTACATGTTCTAGAGTATTTTAGTAACTTCTTCTGTTACAATTGTTAAAGCAGTAAAAAAGCTTCCTTTGAGAATGCTCATTGAATCGAAACACAACAAGTCACAATCGAAAATAGTCACTGCACTATGCTTATTGTGAGCATATTTTGGAGGTATTACAATACGCTTCCATTAACAAGTTGACGTATTTTTATGTACGGAGACAGTAAGTTTCGAAAATATAGAGAAAAACTTGGAACAAAATTATCTAACCTGATCAAAGCCTTCTTCAATATTTTCATACAAATCAATATCCACGCTGTCCGCCATTTTTCTACCTGATTGCCCGTATGTGAAGCCGTCATAAAAGGCTACAATACACATTGAAGATAAACGACTTTATTTAAGTTGCTGCAGTTTTGCCGATTTTTTTCCACCAATTAGATTTTGTTCAAAATTTCTATTCAAGTACTATAAACAAATACTATATGAAAATGAAATAAAAATATAGGGTCACCGGCCTTTTTTTGATTTTATTCACCATTTTATAACATGTGCTTTTTCATTTAAAATGGAAAATCTCTAATTCACGATGATAGGGCGAATACCACAACTTTTCCGCTCACCGTCGAAATTTTATACCTTTGACAAGAGCACCGTATCCTTCTGTCAAAAACATGGCCGCAAACTTTTTGGCGAGTCAAGAAATGAAAGAAAAAAGCAAGAAAATAAGGTAAGTTGGTAATAAAAAGATATTCCACCGAACGAAGTATATACTTTACATATTATTGCCGTTTACCGCATCAAAATTGCGTCGCTATTTACTGCAAAATAGTGTAAACAACTTGAGCATATCGTGAAAGAAGTGACTTTCATGACGCGTAAAATCGTATTTTTTTGCAGATTTAAACATTTTAAATTAAAGATTTTTTTGTTAAACGGTATGGTAGAAGAATCAATTTACAACACATAATGGCATGCTTTATTGAATATAACTGTGATTTTTACATTTACACGTGCTAGCAAGTATGCACCGCTCAACACTGACATTATAGAAATATGAACACCGCTAAACAATGTCCGTAAAAGCACCGCATCCTTATGATTTTTTGGCACCGCTTTATTCTGATATATTTTCTTTCAGGAGGAAGAGACGTTCAAATTTATGTTTGAACAAACCACTAAACAAGACAAGGAGCCTTTTTTCCTCCGGGTGCTGAATATTACGATGTACTTTGAAAATATTTGGTTTTCTATTGTTTTTTGTTTATACTTGACGGAAATAACTATATATGATTCGAACCCTTTACATCTCGTTAGAACAAACCGCGCTGTAATGTCTTATATATGGAGACAAGCACTCACAAGCTTCTATAGACAGTCTTAAAAAAATATTTTTAATAATTTTTACACCTTTGTTTCTGATATAAGTAGTCGAGAGAATCGTTGGTGTATATCTTTGGTTTTGGCCACAAACATCAAATTCATATTTCAGTAAATTTAACCAATGCAACATCACTTTGTACACTCTATACATAACTAAATTTATTATTTCCTTCGGTTAGTTTTACACCAACATTTGCTTATACCTTTCCATAATAGTAGATGGACATCTTTTTACTGATTATGAATCTGAAATCAATAAATAATTACTATCAATAATGATTGTATTTTACCACAACAATATAGATAAATTAAAACACGAGACTTAAAAATGTGCCCTCCACGTACTGGAAAGCAAGACAATCGATCCCGGTGAACCTTTTAGGTGCAAGCATGCCATCATTTTCAAGATCAGTTATGGGACACGTAACTTTTATAAATGGAAGATTATCGTAAATAAATTCACCTCACGATGGCTCGTTCAAGCTGATCATTTAAAACCATGTGCAGAAGTTAGCGGTGCCACGAATTTCAGTGACACGGAATATAAATACGTGTTTAAACAAAAATTGTTATTTTTCATAAAGGCAGATTAAAAAAAGGCTATAGATGGGTGTACAACAATAATCCAATTGAAATCGTGAACAATTTTAATTATCTAGGAATAGTAGTTTCAAGCAGCGGCTCGTTTATACAAGCCACAAATACTTTATCAGCCAAAGCGCTTAGAGCGATGAACGCATTATTTACTGTTACAAAATCATTGAATGTATCTGTTAAAATAATGTTAAATCTGTTTGATGCATATTTTGCCTCGATTCTAAATTATGGAAGCGAGGTATGGGGGTTTACTAAAGCCGAAAATATTGAGCGTGTCCAACGCAAATTCTGTAAATGGCTTTTAAGTGTAAAAGCTTTTACTAATTCAAATGCTTTGTATGCCGAAGTAGGGAGATACCCGATGTATATATGTCGATATTTGCGAGTAGTTAAATATTTCTTAAAATTGTTCAACGAAAAATCTTCTAACTGTATTTTAAGTAATATTATTCATAAACAATTTAAAGAAGCATGTGATAATCCTCACTCCAAGTCATGGACATCAAACGTTCGGAAACTCTTGCAAGAGTCAGGTTTTAATGACGTATGGTTATATCCAGAATCTGTTAATGTTAACAGCTTTATTATAATGTTTCGCAATAGATTAAAAGATTTGTTTATTTCAAAATGGCGAATTGATGTAAATGACTCTCCATCACTATATTTGTACAAAGAATTGAAACCCATTTTTGAAAGATCCATTTATTTAGACAAAATTGAAAATTCGAAATTTAGAAACATAATCGCAAAATTGAGATTGTCTTCCCATGTTCTATTTATAGAAACTGGTAGGCACCAAAATATTTAAAGAAATGAAAGAACATGTACATTTTGTTCAATGAATGAAATTGAAGATGAGTACCATTTTGTTCTTATATGTCCTTTATATGATAATATTAGAAATACATGTATACCTGTTTTGTACAAAAGAAGACCAAGTATGTTTAAATTTGTACAATTGTTGAATGAGACTAGAAAATCTGTATTGATACGTCTAGCTAATTTTTGTATAAAAGCATTTAAACTTAGAGCCGAAAATTTATAGTCTTATGAGAGAATAGTTTTTTCCTCAAAATTGTGATTTTGTAAATAATTTATAACTGCATAATGTCTATATTTATTTTTCTCAATCACTTACGGATCATAATCATTTACTTAACTTTGTTTAACATTTAAGAGCCGTCTCTTTCATATTGCATTATCACAAAAATCATCCATGTGTAAAAATGCATAAACATTTGTTGTTAGTTTGACGCATGTGTATGTATATGTATTTATGATTGATTTCTTGTTTTTGACGATGAGCTGTATATGCTTAAGTCGCAAATAAACTATCTGTTCTGTTCTATAATCAGTGTTTCGCGGTGCAATGATATTTATGTAAGTGATGCATGTTTTCACCAAAAAATATGCCTTCAACAGATATTGAAACAAACAGGTTCGTATGGCATGTTCTTTTTATATATATATACAATGTTTAAGTCTGTCACACAGGCCTGACACATCGACAATCATCTGATTATAACATTTTTCTCACAAGTATGAATGGTGTCGAGCACGACACGACTTTTTGTAAACACTATTTCAAGGTTATTTTAAATATTTCACGACTGGTAATCTTTTAAATAGACGACATATTGGTTCAGAAATTCGATGGAGTGCTTCGCAAGTGGCAATCATTTTGCAGTGTCTTATAATAAAACATTTTGTCACCCGGTTACCTGATATTGCTTCGTCCGCCATGTTTCTTTTCGTCAGAAGGATACGGTGCTCTTGTCAGAAGTATAAAATTTTGACGGTGAGCGAAATACTTGTGGTATTCGCCTTATCACCGTGAGTCTTTAATATAAGGAAAGTCTCTATTAGCCTTTTACAAAACAAACCAATACATACAAGACGAAATAAAACATTAAATTAATAAGACTGTGACACACGCATCGGAACTATCAATGAAAACTATTGGGGTTTTAACCGGTTCGATGACGGGTCGAGAATACTTATTCGATTTAATTCAATTTTATTATTTTATGTTTAATATGCACAAGAGCAACATAATAACCAATTTCTGAGACACGATGAAATGAAACGAATACAAACATCAACTTAATTCCTTCTTGCTTCCAATATTTTAGAAATACACATCATGTATTATACTACTCCAGATCATCGTCATCCGGGATCGTCATCTATCTCAGGAAGAAACAGTCATGCAGATCGTGAAACGCTTAATTACATGCAAGTAGTTAGGACGATATATGAATATACTACATTGTATTGTTTTACATTCATCAAGTTATGGTAAAATGCAATAAATCATCATGGTTGACAAGGAAAACGCTTTGCTATCAATGTCCTCTCAGTAAGGCACCATATGTTGACCTGTAGTTTTAGTGGCCGTGTGTCGTATGAGTAGCCGTTGTATAAGGCGTAGTTGCAGATATTGTACAGATTTGTCCGTACGTCACAATTTTTAGCTAATCTGTACGTCACAATTTTTAGCCAATCAACGAACACGAATAAATAACGAAATTATTACTGCTATCGGACGATACAGTGTTTGGAAACTTAAATTGTTACTTATTATGAATAAAGCAATACAAAACAATTGCGCAAGTTATTGGTGTGATATGAATTTGCGGTCGTTACGCAATAAGATAATAAAGTTTGATACGGAAAATCGATCGAACAGAAAAATAAACTCACTAGGACTCGAAAGTTATAGAATTTGAATAACGTAAATTATGGAGTTCAAGTTTGTTTGAGATATTGTCACACTCAATCAACATCTGATTTTGATTATTTGCAGCCTCGTAGTCATATAGTTTTTTATTTACCGTCTCGTTTATAATTGGTTGCAAACGCAAATATAAATCTAGCCATAAATCGTTAAACGTACAGTAACTATTCCATATCATGATTTTTTTTAGGTATGGTTGCTACTACAATAGTTGTGTTTAATGGTATAAAGTGTATTTATATCGTTCAAAAAATTCATGTATCGCGTAGCAAAAATCGGAAATCATGGGTGATCCCTTTTCTCGATTATCTACAGTCCTCCATAGAATGTGCACTTATTTGCGGTTATTGTAGTTATGTAACTGTGTTACTTCTCAATCTTTGGAACAAACTTCGAACGCGATGCATGAAGCTACTGTTTATCCACAAATTAATAAGGGGATTGGCAAAGTTGTTTGTGAAAAACAGGTTGGAGATGACAAAAATGAAAGTGTTCATAGAGACGCCGACAATATGGTTTGAGGCGTTTAAAATTGTTACCACGATGACAGGAGCCGCTGTAGATAAGAAAAACGGCACGGAAACCAATGCCAAACATACTGAAACTTTCACTGCAGCCTGTCGCGTTCTTAGGAAAGCGTCGTTTGTATTATTCAAGTCCGTAGGTGCAACACGCATAGGATTGAAGATCTTCGGGATGATGTTCAGAGAACAGACGCACGTTATCGCATTTGACATCAGGGTTATTTTCAGGTGCACCACATTGACTATTGTGTGTAACTGAGTCTTTTGTTTGTCGAAGTAAAAAGAACTCCTGATGGCGTGTTCTTGTTCAGAACTATGGAGGGCGACCCGAGGCCGATTGACAAAAATATCACAAATGCTCCAAATAATTTTTTTTTTTTGGGGGGGGGGGGTCATTGGTTCCCGATTGGTGATCATTACGGACCGACGGACGACGCCGGATACAGTTATTAGGAAAGTTGAGGCTATGACGCATATGCACAAAATCATTGCCTGAAAACTGCAGAGACTCGATGGCATGAAGTTATTCCAAAGTTTCGTGAACATGAGAATAAATGACGGACCGCACACTACCAACGAGCAAAGGTCACAGACTGCTGGATAGAAAACCAACCAGATGTCAGGTTCTTGTCATGGCCATTTTCGTTTGTTTCGTTGGCCTTACTTGTCGCAATTAACGAACCCATTTCCATATTTATGGTCAAGTTATTTCGCGTTTTCACAACAGTGGTGTTAGCTGTTCTATTCTTAAATTATGAGAATTATTAGACCACCAAATAAACGTAAGGAGGACACTCAACTAGTTAATAGAGTATCGCACACTATGGACTTGTGGCACTTTGTAATAAGCGAGAAAAAAAACCGTCAACTATATAGCATGATTCCCACCATTAGCCTTTCATTTATTGGCTATAAACTAATAGCAACAACATAGATCATTGTTAAGCATGCGACAGCTCGTTTTGTAAGCGGTGTTTTAAAAAGCTACAAGCTGGTCTTCCTATAAATGTATATCAAAGTTTCCCTGATTATAATTCACATAAGCAACGAAAATGAACGTACAAGTGCGAACATGTACACACTAATGTAACTTACTTCCAAACATTATTATCCTTCGCACAGTCATATTATTCTGTATAACTAGCTGATAAAAGATACACGAATTATTTCACTGTAAATAACGATTCTACTAATAAAAATAAAATAGCCTTTTGTACCGCCATGTATGAACTTTATTGTTCAATTTTAAATGATGGATTATCAACTTGGGTTGAAAATAACAATACATTAGCTGATGAACAGAATGGTTTTAGAAGACATAGAAATACTGTTGACCATATTCACTTTCTTACAAATATTATTGATACCAGAAAGAAGTTAAACAGTCTACCTTTTGTGCTTTTATAGATGTTAAGAAGGCATATGATTTTATTGACATAAGAATTGCATGGCAAAAATTATCAGAGTCAAATATTGGTATTAATTGAAAAACAGCAGTCAAATCTTTGTACCATAATGTATCTTCGAGAGTAAGAATCAATGGACTTTTAAATGATTGATTTTTCTGTACACAGCGGTTTGCGTCAAGGTTGCTCACTGTCTCCTCTATTCTTTTATCTATTTGTAAGTGACTTAGCTGTCGTTATTAAAACTGCTGATAAAGGTATTACATAAGAGGGTGAGAAGGTTTATATATTACCCAATGCTGATGATATTGTTTTATTAGCAGGTGATGAAGAAGACCTTCAGTTCATGTTAATATTTTAAATGATTTGTGTTATAATAATGGTATGACTGTTAATCCTTCAAAAAGTAATGTTGTACATTTTAGACAAAACTCGGCTAACAGAACTTTATAAACTTTCATTGTGGTGTTCATTTCCTAATAGTAGTAGATACATATACTTACCTAGGAAAACTGTTGGATAAGTTTTTGGATTATGAGAAAACAGCTAAGTGTGTTGCCGGAAGAGCTCTGGGACTGCTCATTGCTAAAAGTAAAGCTATGGGAGGTATGCCATATAATGTGTTCAAACGGTTGTACGAATCTACAATTTGGCCCATTATCGCATATGGTACAGCTATTTGGGGGAACAAGGTCATACTCTTGCATTAATGCAGTTGAACATATTGCCCTTAGATTCTTTTTGGTGACTGGTAAATGCACACCCATCAATTCTCTTTATGGCGAGTGTGGTTGGCATCCGCCACAAGGCAACATCGCTGACCAGAGAGGAGCAATGCACACATTATGATCTTTGCACATGAGGATGAATATTGCATCCATCTGGTTGACTGTCTTGCATTGTGTTAAACGCGAAAATGATTCCATGAGTAGTGTCATTAGATATTTTGGTGTCGTCTTCACAAATGTCTTTGCCGCACGAAGAAGGTGCGTAAAAGGTGCCATAACTTTTGCAATATTGAATATAGCAACTTGATATTTGGCATGCATGTGTATCTCATGAAGCTGCACATTTTGAATGGTGAAAGGTCAATGTCATCCTTCAAGGTCAAAAGTGTAAAAATACAATCCAAGGGAAGTAATAAGCTTTTAAAGGGAGATAATTTCTAAACCTGCCAAATGATATATTGAAATTTTATTTCAAAGCGGCACAATATGGGGCATTGTGTTCCTGACAAACACATCTCATGTTCTATGCACACATTAGTGGAAAATATGTTAAAATAATGTCAAACCGAATGAATTTGCGCCCAACTAAAATCTACCTCAACTATTTGTGGAGTATTGAACTTTTGTGACATTTTCTGCGCAGCATATTGAAATCTACTTAAAAAGTTAGAGATGTCTGGCCTAGTATGTCTGTTGGATATGAATTCTGCCACTGGTATGGGGTGTTTCATGCTCCCTCAATTACAACCGTGTAATGCAGCACACGCGATGGCTGGTCAGGAACCTTTGCAATGACAGATCCCGTTGCATCCAAATTCAGACGGATATTTCCCGATTTCACAGCATCTGTATACATTTTTATTTGCGTATTAGTAAACAGAATACTGTTCAAAGGTTTCTTCGCAAAGCATTGAACATACCCTCCAGGCATCACATGTGTCATTGATCACATCCACTTCTCGAAAAAGATCCCTTTCAAAAAGTTCACTATTGATAAGTTCATGCAACATCCTTCGAAGGGCTAGTTTGCTAGGAACATTATTGAAGTTTCCCTTCGCCAGTGACATTCTATCGGCATTTCCAATATTTTCATAGAAAGTTTCTGCCGGTCCATTCTTTTTTAGAAGCTCTTTCAAGTCATTTCTCAGTTGTCCTAAAATATGTCTACGATGAATAACATGTTCTGGATGTTTGATTTTTGAATTTTCCGGATACTCTTATTTTCATTTTTACCCTTTTTTACCGTTTTGTCTGCTTTGGATAAAAACTGTATTTTGTGCACCCCTTAAGTTTACACTCGGCTTTGCTGGTGAAATAGTTTTTTCGGCGTAAGCTGTATTAAGCCAGCTTTTCACCCTGACTTGACCTTTGTAAGTGTCCAATAATACTCAAATAAAATTTCCCGCGGCTAGGTACGAATGAATACACTTCATTTATTCCATTGGCTGATTTGAGTATAACACCAGAACATTGGAAACATATCCGCGTCTTTGTAACACTGTTTTACTGCATGAAACAATTTTATCTCTAATGAAAAGGCTCAATAGATAGAACATTTTTACAATCAATTTTCGACATAAATACAGTTTGTGCGTTCACCTTTTATTTTCAGAGAATTACCAGCGCAAAAGCGTTTATACTAAAGGCTATGTTGTTATATTTAGTACTTACTTGCATTGCATTTCAATTCCCGAGGTTTCGGGTCAATTCGCGGCCATTTGTGAAAGTCAGAGTTTATATACAGTTCATCAACGGAGTTCGCAGAAGGGGTTGCGATCATTGTGTTACACCGGTCTTACTGACAATAACGTAGTGACGCTCGATTGGTCATTGTCGGCTCGGGTACTACTTACATGTACCCCGGGTACTCTTAAGTATACTTACATGTACCCCGGGTACGGTAAATATACTTAATTGTACCCGGGAAAATTAACGCTAAATCGATCGTTGTCGGCTATTTTTTGGAAATAATTATATTTACATATATGTCATTTTTCTGTAAAATGGCATCTATATTATCGAAACTCATACCCAAAAAGCATGTTGATGCAGATTTTTTAAAAATAGAAGTTTTATTTAAGATAATCGGTAGCGTTTTACGACATCGGATTTGGGGCGGAAATACTTGGGTACAGTCTAATATCGACCGGGTACGATTAAGTATATTTATCGTACCCGGGGTACATGTAAGTATACTTAAGAGTACCCGGGGTACATGTAAGTAGTACCCGAGCCGACAATGACCAATCGAGCCGTAGTGACTGTAATGCATTGCATTCCAATCCGCAAGGAATCAAGGTCAGTTTGCGGTCAGTTGCAGAAATCTTTATATAAACGCCGTCTCGTAAACTTTGTGCACTTGAAGTCTGTTTTGATCAGAAAGATACTAAATAAAGATATTCGGCGATATTATTGTGGTATGTCATTCATCGATTTTTAATATGGTTTCAACATTTGCATGATAAGGACCAATTTTGATAAAATTAATTAGAAATATTTATCCATTTAGACCAGTTTATTAAGCATGAGCACAATAATTCGCTAGACTATAATTATGCAATTAAATAAGATTCGAGTATTGCCGGCTGACCTATATGCACTCGTTTATTTTCATGTTTCTTGTGTTTTTCTATTCTGTAAATATAGATATCTGAGTAATAATATCACATAAAGCAAAATAAGCCACGAAATCTGGCGCAACACCCCGTAATTGATTTGCTTATGATGTAGCTAAGAACTGCGCAGAAAAAAGGCATCCGCTACTTTTTATCTCATAGAGATAACTTTTGATCGTTCATAAACATCGACCACAATCAACGCCGTATATCTTTTTAAAAGATATTTCTTGTTTCTACTGCCTTGCTTTCTAACTCTGTTGTGACTAAACACATGGGCACAATATGGATTTTATTCCTTAATTTTGTTGGTCATTAATAGAATGTGCCCCTTTTGTGACTCGTTTTATTTCGTTTGGTGCACAGATAGTTCTTTCCATTCCTCAGGATTGAAACGGAGGGTATTTTGTTTCTCTAACAAGTGGAATTTCTGAAATAAACATAAACAACACATTTAATAAAAATAGAAAAAAATGTTGTGGGTCGCTACTTTTTCACACATGTTTAACTCTTTCTCCAATAAGAAGCGAAGTGAAAATGGCTTTTGTTTCTTGTTTGTACATGTATATTGTTTGTTTTTTAGTGATATAAAATTTAAAAAAAGGCTTTTGCAACCAGCATAAAACCAGAACAGTCTGCGTGTCACTCGTAGTCTGTTCAGGTTTTATGCTTTTTGCGGCTTATCAGTATCTAAGGCTTGGAAATAAAGCCTTTACAAGTTGAATCTTGTGGACAGGTCTTTGTAAGGGTTATGTAAATAGAATGAAAACAACAGCAATCATTCCAAAAAAGTACAAACATTGTTGGAACCCTTAATACATTTTCCAAAGCAACAACATTATATACTATGGAGGATCTGGGTGAAACATATTTCGTTTTCATAAATATCAATGAGCAAACTACTGAACAATGAAAGTACATTTCCCTTTTATATACTTGCCGAATGAAGTAGCATAATTATTTGATTTGATACAAGGAAATACGACAAAATTGAACGGATAACAATATTAATTTGCGAACCTTGCATATCATACTTAATACGTAGTACGAAATGTTTCTAACCTTATCTCCCACAGTCACTTAAGGAGCATCTTGCTTCTTTGTTTGTGTCTGATGTTTGCTAAATGTAAAAATGATTGCACAAAAACTTCATGTCATAGGTATTTGTTTAAAAAAAATAAATAAGTATATCAAGTAAAGAATTGGCTAAGGTAGATAATTGGTAGACAAGGCAGACAGTATTTGACAAAGACGTTGATGTGTTTTTATATTCGCTAGGCTTGTCAAAACTAGCTCTGGCAACTATAAATTTGTATGGAATGATCATAATTATTTGTAATATTTTGGTGCAGAAATGCTTTAAGTATAGTCATAAGTATCTTGATTATACCACGCTTTTTGAGTCACAATAAATTGTTGGCAAATGCAGACGATGGATTACCAATTTGAATGTCAAGACAAGCTTGGTTTGAATTTTTAAGCTAACCTGTCATGAAGTGACATGGTGAGCTTATGTGACCGTGTGATGACCGGCGTCGTGCGTGTGTGTGTGCGTGCGTGTGTCCGACAACAATTTGTTTGTGTAGACAGTAGAGGTCACAGTTTTCATCCAATCTTTATGAAATTTGGTCAGAATGTTTATATTGATGATATCTGGGTTGGGATTGTATTTGGGTCATCTTGTGTCAAAAACTAGGTCACTAGGTCAAATAATAGAGAAACCTTGTGTAGACAATAGCGGTCACATTTTTCATTCAATCTTTATGAAATTTGGTCAGAATGTTTATCTTAATGATATCTGGGTTGGGACAGTATTTGGATTATCTGGGGTCAAAAACTAGGTCACTAGATCAAATAATAGAAAAACCTTGTGTAGACAATAGAGGTCACAGTTGTCATCCAATCTTTATGAAATTTGGTCAACATGTTTATCTTGATGAAATCTGGGTTGGGATTGTATTGGGGTCATCTGGGGTCAAATAATAGAAAAACCTTGTGTAGACAATAGAGGCCACAGTTTTCATCCAATCTTTATGAAATTTGGTCAGATTGTTTATCTTGATGAAATCTGGATTTGGATTGTATGTGGGTCATCTGGGGTCAAAAACTAGGTCACTAGGTCAAATAATAGAAAAACCTTGTGTAGACAATACAGTTTATAGTTTTAATCTGATCTGTCTGTCATTCATTGCGTGTTCTAAAACTTTACCGTTGGTTAAATGTTTTGCAATAACTTTTGCATTATTGAAGATAGCAACTTGATATTTGGCATATATGTGTAACTCTTGCAACGCAGCAGATCTTATCTTATCAGTGGAAGATCTAAGAAAATCAGCTAATCTGCATAGTGGTTCAATTACAAGTTATGTTAATAAAACATCTTCATTAAAATCAAATTAATATAAATGCAGATTGAAAGAAAAATAAATACTCTTTAATATGGTATAAATTTTAATAATCTTCTATTTATATTCGCTGCTAAACAATCTTTATTGGATTCAAGTACAACGTCTGTGTTCCATTTTCTTTGTTTACAGCATTTTCGAGTATCTGCGCTGACCCCTTATTGGTTGCAAAACATTTGCGACCTGACAAAGTTATTTGAATATTAATGATGTTGATATGTTCATGTTCACCAATGAAAAACGTTTCCGATGATATTCGCGAAATTGTGCTATGTTAAGTCTACGCGACGAAAAGTAGTGCAAAAGTCTATGAAAGTTTCTTCAAAAAGTAATGTTATTATTTTTTTTATTACGCATAAAAATCACAAAATATAAGCTCTGATCTTTCTTTTGGTACCAAAATTATAAATCGGAAACGATATTAAGTACGTCGCATTTATCATTAAACACCACGTGTTGGGGAATTTTCAACAGAGGTCGAAATAGCGGCGCCATATTGGACAATTTGATTAAACTGATAGCATGATCGATAAGCGTGATTTCTTCAAAAATTACTTTATATAAACCTAGACAAACGATAGCAATCAAACGGTAAGTTATTTTTTATTTTAATTATATCAGTTTTTATGTTGAATTCCCTTTATTCATTACAAAACAGACGATCAAATTTCATTTAGATTGGTCGTGTGGATATTCGTACCGAGTTTCAACAGTCTGCTGTCAAAATGCCTCTATTTATTGCATTTATGTTGCAAAATACGTAAAACCTAATGCAAATAAACACAACCGAAGTATTTTAATGTGTTTCTACGTATATATTTAATGTCAAATGATCTATAGCTGTAATGTTTAATGCGTATGAAATATTTGATTTAATTTTTTATTTCGAACTCAGTACGTTCATACCATTGACTGGTATTGTGTTTTTGTTCTCATTAATTTTTTTATGGTTTAATTTGTTGACTCTCGAACTTTTTTTTATTTTAGAAAATAATTAAAAAAAACAACAACAACAACGTTTATCGTTATTTTAAATAATGAATAATGCCTTGTTACAGTTTAATTTAATTGTTGTTGTTTTTTAATACATTCAGAATCGGTACTGACTACAGTGTTTTGTATGTTCAAAGTATTTGTTACTGATAATTGGTGGCTAAGGAATTTAGACAAATAATGGTTTACATTAAAGGATTTATTTTTAACAAATCCTAGAATTTTATAGTTATATTACATTAAACCACATGAGTTTGAAATTCTATCCATTAAGCCAATCTAATGGCTAAATAAAAAAACAAATATACCCCTATATAGTATAGTATATATATTAGATAGGGGTATATATTTTTTAGCCATAAGATAAGCTTTATGGATAGAATTTTAAACTCCTGTGATTAAACATTGAAAACTTAAACTATATTTATTTTAGCACAATTTCATTGTTCTTTCAGGATCAGCTGAGGATATTACACAATGGCCGAGTTCCCCGGACCATGCTGTGAACAGCAAACATAACCAATTGTGATCTGCAGTTTAGTTTTTTTTTATATAAGTGACTTGTTGTGTTGTTTTGTTGTATTTTGTGATGTCTTTATTTAAGAAAAAAAGTCAAAAAAAAATTGTGATATTAATGTATTTTCATTATAGTTTATACTATGCAGAAAACTAAGTAAAGAAATGAAAAGAGCATGAAAAAATACATAAAACTGCCAAATTTGAACCCTCTATCTTCTTTAGAACAAAAGTTATGTCAATTTCTCTGTATTAACATAAGACGAAGGTGCTGTGATTTAACGCATTTACTTTGTAGTAATAAGTACCAACATTTTCCAATAAATTGACAAAATTTCCATGACAAAAATTGTCATATCTTCTCTTCCGGTGGGGATATTTTAAAAATTAACAGGGGTTGCTAGTAACTCATGGAGCTGCACATTTTGAGTGGTGAAAGGTCAAGGTCAAATATATGGCTTCAAAGCGGCGCAATAGGGGGCATTGCGTTTTTGACAAACACATCCTTTGTTAATCTTGAATAACAAACATAGAGGTCACATTTTTCATCACGTCTTAATGAAATTTGGTCAGAATGTATTAATTAAATCACTCTGGGCCAGTGGCTTGGGATTGTATACGGGTCTGATAGAATATAAGTTGATGCGGCAAGGTTAGTCAGGTGAGCGATTCAGGGCCATCCTGGCCCTCTTGTTTAAAGACATTTTCACACATGTGAAAAAAGTATCTTTACCACTCAATGTCTTATTCTTGATAATGTGTGGGCATTTTGTTGTGATTTAACATTTTAATAATGCGAAAATATTTTTATTATCAGAGATATAGTATTGGTTACGGTAGATTAAGAAATTTAATTCACGATATATCAGATAAATTGTTATTGAATAATGGGAACAAATCAATTATCTACAGAAATCCATTAATACCCTTTATTTGCTTTATACTTTCCCACTGTTTAAAAACTTTTTAAAAAGGATAAACTAAATATTCATAAATTAATGATGTAAACGTCATTTCAATGTGAGACTGAACATTCTTGCTAATTTTCACTGCTATAATTATCTGTTTGAAACAGTGGATAATCTTTTTTTTAATCACATATATTAATTAAACGACAGAAAGAATTGAGTAAGAAATTGCCTTTGTATCAAATAAACAATTTTATCTTTCCGTTGGACTATTAGGTCTATCCCTCGATCTGTTGATATGCCCATCAGTACGCTTTGTTATGAAGGGAACGTTACTGGCTAATAATGTTGCTGCTGATAATGATGGTCGTGATAAAGATGATGCTTATAAAGATGATAATGGTTTCTTTAAAATGTCATTTAAAATTTCATTTTAACATTAGCCATATAATGTGATATATAATCTGACGTTTATATGAACATTTAAATGGTGCTCAAGTTCTTCTGCATATTATATCCTTATGAAAATAATTCCTTTCAACAAACAAGACAAGTGACAAGTGGCAAAGATGGCCCCTCATTCCTCTTTTATATCAAATCTCTGCTAATTTAAAAAACATTTTTTGGAAACAATCTGGAAAATTGTAATTTGAAAGCAAATTACTAAGTCCAAGGCAATAGGGAATTAATAAACTCAAACTTAATCTTCCAGCCATGTTGGTAGACTTACACACCAAAATCAATTCAATATCTGAACGCATTTACCGAAAATAATCTGGAAACTGTTCTGGAAATTGTTAACTTCGAGAGAAATAAAATAATTTGCTACGGCAGGATTACGATTTTGTAAATCGGGTTTTGGGTCAGAGTGGTTATCATTCAATGCAAACGCTATCAAAAAATAGTGTGGTTTAAAATACATTTCGATAATAGGGATTTAAAAACAGAAAATGGAATTCGACAAAGGGATGGAAGAACGGAAAATCGGTGTGTATATCGTTGTAAATTTATTGTTATAAGAAATGGATTAAAGTTGTCATTAAGTTAATCAAATTAAGTTTTTGTTTTGCTGCGGATTTTTTTTCTTTTTTTTTACGAAGAAAAGTATCGCATTCTCGATTCGTTTTTTATATATATTTCTTCTCATATTTTCAATAGGAAAGTATTATCATGAACAGTTAAAAGTGGAACTATATTTTACGTGACACAATCGGTAGTTATTCGGTCGTGAGGAATGTTGTGTACATGTATGAGGCCCGATAAGAATAATTATATTGTTATGTAAATTATTCATTTGTCTTTGATAAAATGTGTCAACGGCATGAAGCAGGATAAATAGAATACATGGTTGGTGCCGAGATGGAGAAAGTTTATCCGGTTCGCCATATTTTCTTTTTCTAAGCCTCACCGGATAAACTTTCTCCATCTCGGCACCAACCATGTATTATCTATATAGTGGCCAAGTCATTTGTTCATTTTATAGTTTGGTCACTAGTTATAATGTATTCATAATTAATAAAAAACATAAATCATAGGGTTTTATAAAGTCAACTTTACATCAAACCTCCATCGTTATTTTTTTCAGGTATTAAATTTGCTCGACAGTTTGTAAATAGCTCAATTCGATCTTTTTCTAAGTGTACCATAACGCATACATAAACGTAGACAGAGTCTAATTCTGATTTCTTTGCGTTTTATTTCTGCTTATTAACACAACGAAACGTTTTCAAAATGTTTGTGAAATACAAGATCATGCGAAGTCCGCAACGGGCCGAGCCCGCGAAAGCAAGCAAAAATGCGCCTTCAATGTTCGACTGCTCAAGTAAGCTGTTTTTTTAACATAGATATAAACAACGAAAGCTTTGATAATTGTTACGTGTATAATTCTGATTGGCCGTGTGTAAAGCCACGTGTCTATGACGAATGCAACGGACACATTACGGCTACATACGGCATTGACCGAATGTTGACACGTAAGGTAAACAAATATTCGTGTCCGGTAATTATTGACGTTTGCTAACCCGAGGCTTCTAATATGTTGATCCAGGTGGTCGCCTATCCAATACCGAATGAAATCTGGTACACATTTCGACTATCATATTAATCCAACAATGCCCCAACTGTGCGTTTTGTGTGCGTTATGTTACGCGAAACTAAGGGCGAACGAGAGTTGTCTCCCATTCGGGTAGGTCTCGCGTAAAATGTAAACAAACCAAACGAAAACAGGATCTGCATCTCAGATCTCTGAAATCGTAATATTTACTGTTAATTTCAATTAAAATTTACGTATACAGTTATTTCTTTATTGACTGATATACTTATAGTTCTAGTGTGTTTACATTAGTATTTTAATGCTGTATTGCCATATACAAATTTCGCGACCCAGAACTTTTCCTCAGTAAAAGTTAACACACACTGCTAATAGCTTTCTGCTTTTAAACTTTGCCTGTAGTATTATGCAATTGACCTTTCGACAGCCGATTGATTGACAGGCTTATTAACCAATCAGATTACTGCATAGATTAGGCCCGTTTCTATCCGCCATTTTGTCCGTCAAACTCGCCGTTGTTCGTCACATAAGCTTATACGTAATGCTGTGTTTTAAACAAAGAAAATGGTTAAAAGGTGCTGTTATGGCACTTGTTATTCAGACACAATGTATCCAGAACGGTTAAAAGATGGAACTACGTTTTTTCCGTTCCATTAACCGGGTACTAATCTTAAAAAATGCAAACGTTGGATTCGTCTTTGTAGTCGTCTCAACGAACAGCTTAATCTCAACATATTAAGCTATCGCCCGAAAGCAAAACACCTCGACGTTTGTTCTAAGGTCGTCATAATAAGATACTACGCGAAAATAGAATATGTAAGTTTTGCACCGGACACGCTATAGAAAACGAGTATCACTTTTTACTTGTTTTTCCTCTATATAGAGAAATTAGAAAGGAACATTTAAAACCATATTTTCAAAGGTGGCTAACGTTAAATAAATTTGACAGTCTAATGCAGTCGGCTAATAAAAAAATATTCTAAACTTTGCTAACTAGATTATTAATGCTAATGAAATGCGTAATAATAAAGACAATCAGTTATAATTTTTAATAATATCACATAAAATAGAGCATTTTTATTTCTTTCGGTTTAAATCTTCCGAATTTAATGTAGCTAGTTGTATATCGTTAAAAGTTAAGAAACTATTTTAAAATGCGCATGTAATTATCAATAGTTGCCAATAAATGTCATTTTACACCATATGTGGGCTTTCTACTAATCCGTTATCAAAACAGATGCCGCAAACTGTGAATGACCCTTGACACTTTGATAGCCAGTCTGATTAGCGAGTTTTTTTTTGTACATGAAAATTCTTTCAACTTCTTATATTTTAAACATTGCAAAAAATAGTTTAAGAGGAAATTAATAATATATTGTGTATGTTACTTTTTTGACGACATTGAATTATGTTACACGATTATAACAATGCTCATGGGTCATTTTGACCAAACGCATTATAGATATGTGTTATATCGGATTTCAATATAACGTTCTTTGTCTTCTTATATAATAAATTTACTTACCTTTGCCACATTTGCAATATTGCCATCGGTTGCAAAATTAACGGCTTTTAATTAAAAAACTGAAACATCTATTACTCAATGAAAAGTATTGTGACAAACGACAATGCATACTGTATGTGATAATTTGCGATAATTGGCCGACTTTGACTATAGATTAACGACTTTTAAGTAGACTTATAAAAAAGTTATGACTATTTCATAGATATGATAATTATATTCAGCATAACTATGCAATGATAATAAAAATATTGTATGGCCTTTCTGGTATACCATGAGGCGTTTTTGGTTCACTGATGCGGACTTTTTGGGAAGCCTTTTTGGTAAACGGCCTTTTTGGTACTATATCTTTGAGGGGAGCTAAACACCTATTTAATACATTACATTTAACACATTTTAAATAAAACATGATAGCAATAGAAACATTTCATGTAATTTGGACCGAAATCTTTGTGAATATCTTCCAACGTACCGATTCGCGTAGCCAGTTTTATGACGGACTTCGGCGGAGTGACCTCCCTTGAAATCGGGGGGCGTGGCTTCACTCTCGCTGTCGAAAGGTCAATTGATACCCAACATTTATTAAAACGTTTCTGTAAGGTATTTAATTGATTCATTCACTTCATTAATGTGGGTTTATTTTAAATATTGATTAATCTTCTTCTGTCATTGTTACACTTGACTATCAGTTTCTGGAAACATATTTGTTTCACTGTCCACTGACAAACTTAATTGACAGTCAGTTAGGGCCGTCGTGGGCCGTCGGCCGGTCAGGCTATAGCCTGACCACTGTTTGACAAAAAAAGAAAATAGAAGGCTGAGCTAGGAGATGAATTACTTAATCTCCTCTGGATCAGACATATTTTATCATTCTTCCTTATTTAAAAAAAAAACACGCTGATTTTTAATACAAAACTGATGCTATTGCAAAAGTGATAATATTCCGGTAATTCTATCCGTTTTCTAACTTCGTTGTTTTCCGATGGTACAAACAAGCCACTGTACACTCCATTTTTCCCGGATGTTTATACCGGAAGTTGCAGACAATTTTTTTTCCAAGAAACGAGGAATTTCATCAAAGTGAGTAAAATGATAACCATCGCTATGTTGAAATAATATAAATACACGAAATATGTTATTTGCTCTTTGTTCACATATTGCAGGAAATGAATAGTCCAAGAAACCCCTACTTATACTATAAGTTATAGCTGAACCTAAGAAATGCAATATTGTAACGTAACTAGGATGGCAATTCTTGTGCAGATGTTGATTTCTGCCTGACGGTCAATTGAAGGTATGAGACAGATCGTCTTGTATCAAAATCCTTTGACACTGTCTTTTCAAATTAAAAACAAAAACGAAAAAAATGCTATATCATGATGTCCCTGCACAAACTATAAAACTACGGAAGCCCATTCGAGGCATACTTATCTTTTTTTAAATCAAATCTGCTCATTTCAACTTAGCATTAATCTTATATTATAGTGCAATAAATGAATCTCAACATTGGCAGTTATTTCCACAGATGGTGCCAACCGATATTTGGCCAACGTTGGCCCAACGTTAGCATGCAAACGCCAACATTATGCCAACGTGATGCCGACGTTGGGCCAACGTCGGTCTGCTATCATCTAGTGAAATTCGTTTCCATTACAGCGTAGGGAGCCCGGAGACAGGGGTGTACGGTCAATCTTTAGTACACTTTGCCCCCCTTTCTCAACATTAGTGGCAGAAATTGTCGTCCCTCTATGCAAATTCTTTGTCAAAGTTTTTCCCTCGGAATATTGAAGCTTACAACCATGCAAATGGCGGCATATTTTGTCTCAAACTAGACTCAACAACCTTACACGTTCATAAGCAAGAACGGACGCTCTCGACTCAACTTAAATTGCAGAGGAGTTCGTTGCTCGAGGTGAAAGGCGTAGCTGTGTATTTGGAAAATTTCAAAGGTGTTACAGCACTGCAACTTAGCAAATTAACAAACTATTTTCAAACTATTCACCCTAGTTTATCGCATTTGCATATACTATGGAGCCTGGTGCGGCGCCGTGTAACTTAGTAATATCCTGCACTTTGGCATCAAAACCTCCCAGATGTCACGATTTAGCCTTAATGTTTCAAAAAATTGTCCGGGGGCGGGGGCATGCCACTGGATCCTGCTAGCAGATTCACGCCTTCGGCCTTCGCAGGCCTCCGGAACATAGAGCCTGACCACTTTGAAAAGTCCGACGACGGCCCTGTCAGACTGGGTTCTTCTTCGGATACAGCACTCCTTCTAGATCAAAGATTTAGTGCCCCAATAATAGAGTTGATTAATTGAGCAAGCGCCTTGTCCGTCTGCTTGCTTTAAGATTCTGATTTCATTTCCAGTCGGTTAATATTAAGGCATTTTACTGTTCATGATTTAATCACATGAAATTAAATTGCTTGCATCATTTTGAATGGTATCATACATTCATATGACGACATCTGCTTTAATCACAGATGCGACCGTCTTGAACAGCAGTTGACAGACGTATCCACCAAATTTCTTGATTATTTCAAATAAAAAATGACGCCCCAGTTTAAGTGATATTATAGGAATTTTTAACTGTTGAATTGAGCTGAAAAGAATTAACAGATCAAAAGAGTAAGTTAAAATGTAGTTACTTGCCAATTATCTGCAACTCATCTTGCTACCAGTTGTTTATAAAAATATATATTATATTCGATATTTTACATGACTCACCCAATCCTCTAAGCCGAAATGATCCGTAAAACAAAATTGTGTCTTTGTGTCGTATGAACGAATCTGCACTAAAACTAAATTTAGATTCACATCGTACATCGAATCATTTCTGTCGTCAGTTGTCAAAGCGAAAGTACGCATGATATTCAGATGCATTATTGTTTCTCTTTCCGGGATATTGTTTTAATATGTTGATTCTGCATTAACAAATATAAGTGTATATGAAGTGAAAACACCAAAAATAAATAACGGTTGCGATATACGCCTATAAATATACTGTTAGATGCCCATAATATCACTTTAAGAGAGTTTGTTAAAGCGAGATTAAACGATTTGTATATATGTTAAATTGTAATATATTGACAAAATATGTTATAACATAACGCAAATAGGCAAGAAGAAGTATACGTTGAAGACGAATTTCATAAAATGCTGCAAAGACAAATTAGTGCCCCGAGCCGATTGTAACGAAAATATTTCGTACATATTTTCCTACATTAACCGAATCATTCGTCTTTTTAGTTAGCGTTCGTCAATCTCCACGCAGAGTTGTCGTTCCTTGCTCTCACATTCAACTCTACGAAATGCTCAGCTTGCCATTTTGTGCCTATAAAATTGTTAAAACCGAACAAACGCATTCAATGTATATTTGATTGGATATTTAAGATCGCATAAATTCAATTAAGGAATATGACTTTTAAATGTACGATAAATCGTGCAAAAACTTGCGAGTTTTAATGCAACTCTTTGGAACTATTGTATTGATCATTTACGCAGACGGAATCATTCCACGCACTTCACAAATGTAAACAATTGAACATAATTTTTATTGAGTGACGTTAGGAATTGCTTCTACGTGTGTATGTATGTTGGTTTCTTTACATAAAAAAACCATATCAATTTTAAAATAATGAATTAAGACTGATATAAGATATCATGGTATGAGATGGTTTTCTTTAATGCAGTGAATGCAATGTAACCGTCGTGCAAGATAATGTTTATTATACTGTAACCTCAATGATGAACGCTTGGAATGATCATCACATGAATGAGACGCTTTCATAACAATAGTCCGTTCTGAGCCCAACACAGAGGTGAATGTAATGTAACCGTCGTGCAAGAGATTGAGCGTTCGTGTGTCGTATAAATAGGTATCGTTGCAGGAATTTAAAATGAACCGTTAAACTTAATTAAGATTCCCATCGTACATGCATGATTTACATGCTGGCGAATTCGACTGTACAGATATTTTCGATTTCAGAATTAAATATCTGGTTTATTTCGCATTTTTCGACACATGTTCTTCTTAACTTTAATTTTAATTTATATTTAAATGTATGTTTAATAAGTTGTTTGCACATTTTATATAAATTAATGAATATTTGACAAAATCGTATAATCTCGCTTTAATAGACCTAGCCGATTGGACTTGGAGGATGACAACTGTGAGTCCATAAATCACGTTCTGAAACAGTCAATTGACAGGTAGAAAAAGCCATTGACTGAACAAGTGGATACGCTTCGATCCCTTGTTAACCGACACTATCGGGACTTAAAGAGTGCACTGTTGGGAACTTGGAATACAGAACAGAAAACAGAAAAAAATGCGTTTGTTTCTGATATATTTGGCCTAAATAAGCCTGTTCAAAGTTGTTTCTAAAATTGACAAAATTTTCCTCATGTTATTAACAAAACAATTATACACTGACGTCAAAACCACGAGCAATTGTCATAGTACCAAATAAGCATGAATATAGAATGTAGAAGTTCATCCTGTTATATAGATGTGATAACTTATGACCCATACTTGTATGATCCTGTTGTATTAATTGTTTTATGTATGCATATATATATATATATATATATATATATATATATATATATATATATATATATATATATATATATATATATATATATATATATATAACACAAAATTAAAGTTTACGTGAATAAAATATGTTCTGTTCATATATTTATTTCATTTAGAAAAGCTTCCCCGATGGCCTTTGTCTTGTCGCTGTTAATAAATGAAAATGGTTAAAATTATTGATACACATTTGTTTTTTTGCATAATTCTTTAACTGAAACTAATTGACGTACTTTTGAACCTACCGATACGTCAATATAACTAGTATTCAAACATCAACTTCAAAGTAACCAAAAGTTATATATTTTCAGTGATATAGCTGTGCAGGAGGAAAATGAGACCCACCCGATTATGGACTCAAATTAAACCAAGAAAAAGCTAGGGACCTGAGTGCTCTTGTGTAAATGTGTGCAATGTCGCAACAATATATAATATTATAGGTGGCTATAACTCAACCTCATGAATCTTAGAATGATCTTTGACTGTGATGGTAAGGATGGTCTCAGGGACATTTTCGTAATTAAGAACTCAGACAGTAAACCCAGGTCACCAATACCAAGCTGGTTTTGGAGACACTTATTCCAGCCTGGTGGAGTTCTTAAAAAAACAACCATGAAAATCATGTATTTGTTCTGTATCATAATAAGTTAAATGCTGTCACTATTCACGGATACATGTATTTTCCTTTAAACGTGTATGATTGAATAATTTATTGTGCCTGAATACTTAATTATGTAGTGTCTTATTGCCCTGTTACATGTTCAAGTCATATATAGAATAACGCATTTCATGTGCAATTTTAAACTAGGTTAGCAAATCTTACTGCACTGAATAGGTTCCAGGTCACAGATGATATGAAATGTTTGTATGTATGTATGTTTTAATGAATTTTTAATATGCTTTTCCTCATGTTGTATCTATTTTTGAGCCTTTGAACTCATCTATATGCTCACGTGTAAGAGTCTAAAAATCAGTATGGCGTTTCTGACAAATGGGGTTACCCTTGAATGTAAAGCATGAACTTTTCATTTTCACTGGCGACACCGATTTTATTTTATTTTTTGTTCAAACATACATTGTAGATGATTTCTATGTCCATAGATTGTAATTGTAACTTGTTTGTTCATATGTGCTTTATTTCCTTTCCTCAAACCTTATAAACTATCGCTTTTGTATATAGAGTGAAACGCGTAAATATATGGTTCAGAAAAAAATGTGGTCGACAATTTAAAATGTCAACAACAACAAAATTGTACTTAGTATAAATGCAGAAAACAACAACTAAAAACAATTTGAATCACTTTTAACTCCGGAGAAATATTTAACGATAGGTGTATCCCTCTAAGTCACGTTGCGCATTTGCTCGTTTTAGGTTTCTAATGATAAATTGAACATTCAACTTGGCAGGCATTTTAACGTACAGGGCAAAAACCGAACATGCTTAATTTATTTAACAAGATTTGACGTAAATGTATTGGAGAACGAATTTCATGCGTTCTTTGAGTGTCCCCAGTACACTGTTATATAAACAAGTTATTTTTTAATTGGTATAACGGCCAAAGAAACGAAACGTCATTTAATATCCTAATGAGCAGCGCTGATACTTCTGTTATAAAACAATTAACATTCTATGTTACGAAATTAATGAATGTCATTGGGAATATAAATTTACCTTGATTACAAACTTTGTTATGTAATATTTTCCTTTGTATAATAGTTTGTATTTGTCAAAAAAAAGTGTAAAACCACAATTTATACACGGTGGCATTTATCAGGTTATAATGTATCTGTAAATGCAGTCTTGGCCGTAACCCGCTCGACCGTCGACCGGGTCGAGTGATTTTTGTGTCGGTCAAGTGAAAATTCTAAGCCGGTAGCCCGATGGGTCGAGTGATTTTTTCGTGTCCGAACTTAGTAACGAGTCCGAAATAGCTTCATATAGACGCTTATTCAAGACTGCATTGGTTATTTCCCTTGAGCACTTATTGATTAGACGCTTATTGAACAGTGTTGTAAGTCGATCTCGCGAGACGCTATAACAATTATTATTACTTGGTGGAGAACTTGCGGCGATACATTTATCAACCGTAAAATGAGAATGAAGGAAGCAACACAAAATATGAACAACAAAACGAAAATTCCAAATGTCATGGAAAAATAATCAGTCTTGGCTTCGTTTTGATGTCTCCAAGAATTAAAAAAATTGATTATGCGCCTGCATTGCTGACTTGCTAGTATGTGCATGTCATACATAATGTAAAAAAATATGCAATTAAATATCATGCACTAACTTACAAGTATAGTTTTTTACAGATAAAGTTTATCTGTCGAGGAACAAATCCTGACAGTAAATTCAAAGATTTATTATACTGCATTTTAGATGATGGTACAATCGGCAAATCGGCGACAAACCATATGTGGCTTAGGCAATAGAACTACTGCTATAAATGTGGTTTTAGATTTAGAATACTCAGAAGTTTGGGCAGGAAAGTTTCTTTGTGCTACGTCTTATGCACAGGTATTATTGCTAGTTTGACATTTTATTTACTTTATTCAGATGTGTATTTGGAAAATTTATATCATGTTGTACAATTGGTTTTTTTCAGGTCACCTTAAGGAGCATACATGATATGTCAGACCTGGATGTCGGAGACTCAGACAATGACCATGATGGAATGGAGATGTCAGGAGACCTTGTGTAATTTTCTTTTGTAAAATATTAACTGTGAATAAAAACAGAATCAAGTGTTGATTTGTTTAATCTTTATTGTTCTATGTTTCATCAATACAAACATAGTTACAAATGTAACAGAATTATAACTTTTAATTCGGGCTAGTTAAAATTGATTCGGGCTAGTGAAATTTCAAAGCTGGTAGCCCAATCGGGCTAGTGCCTAAAAAAAAAATGCCAAGATTGTAAATGAATGCAGTATTTTGGGTCGGAGGTCTTAATTTACATGATATCTAAAAAATATTGAAATCTTGAATTACACATAAGAAATATGCGAAGAAAGAAGAGCAAATCATGTCCTTTAAGGGTGCTAATACATTAAATCACGTGGTAGGAAATGTTCTTAATTAAGTTCTCACGTTCGACCCTGGATAACGAGGGTGTTTTGGCAGTAATTTGGAGAATATGCCTGTGGTAAGGAAGTGATACTCCAAAAACTAATAATTATTACATCTTCTTCGTATAACAGCCTTTAGAAGAATGTTTGTTTGACACACAAGTAACGTCGTTGGTCTTAGTTTGCGGAAGCTTAAAGCGGGGTATATACGATTTTTATATGTGCTGAATTGTAAAATATTGATACAAATATGTTATAATAACACACAATATGCAAGAAAAATGATACATTTAAGACGAATTTCATAAAATACAGCAAATACAAATTAGCGCCCCGAGCCGATTGTGACGAAGATAATTCGTAATTATTTTCCTACAATAACCGATGCATTCGTCTTTTTAGTAAGTGTATGTGTGTCGTATGAATCGATATCGCTGCAGGAATTTCAAATGAACCGTTAAACTAAATTTAGATTCACATCGTACATGCATGATATACATGCTGGCGAATTCGGCTGTACAGCCTTTTTCGATTTCAGAATTAAATATCTGGCTTATTTAGCATTTTTCGACACATGTTCTTCATAACTTTTATTTTAGTTTATATTGAAATATGTGTATAATAAGTTTTTACACATTTATATTAATACATAAATATTTGACAAGATCGTATATACCCGCTTTAAATGCATGTTTGCACACGAGACAGTATTGGACATTGGATTAGTCAGACAGACAGACAGTGTATTTTGGCTTGTACAATGTACATTGTCAACAACACATAATGAAAACAGTACAATGTCAATTGTGATAGGAACAAAGTTTGACACATATTTACAAATCATTCACCTAGCTAACAAAGTGATGTGAGTACAAATTAAATATAAAAAAAAAAAGAAAATGAAAATGAGGATGAAAATTATTGCCTTAATAATAGATGTTCGCAATTTTAAGTGATTCTTTTACAAAAAGGCATAATTTTATAAGTTCTATTTTATTATTTGATTTCAGTAAACTTAAATATTTATATATAGATGGCCTTTTGTAATAACATATTATTTTTTTCTTATGTTTCTAAACGCCGGGCAAATGCAAATAAAATGAAATTCATCTTCAATGTCGGTCGAATTGCAACACATGCAGTATCGCTGATTTCTAGCAACGTTTCTTGCATAACGACCGGTTTGAATATGTAGTGGATGGGCTGACAATCTTAATCCGGTAAAAAAGTATCTCAAACTTCTTGGTAAAATGTCTAAGTAGGACTCATATTCAAAATTGATTTTAAAATTTCGATAAACATCTAACATCGAACTGTTATTTAACGTTCTATACCAGTCCTGTGTAAAGTTATCATATAATATGCGTTTAAATTCCTCTACAAATGAGTTAATCTCAATATTAATAGTTTATGTATATCCTCAAATGCATAACTAAAACCATAGTAATCAAACATTTTTTTAACATTTAATATCCAATTTTGACAGCCTGTATGATAATCTGAGACGGCCAAGTTATATATGGTTTTAATAATGATATTTTCAGATCTACATATCTTAAACCAATAATCAATGACACGGACATATCTATGTATCAACATGGGATATCTACCCAGTTCACCATAAACACACGCATTTCATGTGTTGAGTTTAACCTTAAATAATCGTTTGCAAAATTTCAAATGGATTCTTTCAAGCTTCTTAGATTTAGTAAAGCCCCAGACTTCCGAAGCATAGTTTAAAATGGAACCAACAAATGCGTCAAATAATTGACAAAGTATCGTTTGCTTTAAATATAAATCATAGTTATTACATTAAGATAATAAAATATTCATTGCTTTTAATCCTTTACCCGTTATGTGTTCCTGATTCAATGTGAAACTCCCAGTATAATTAAAAACAAACTCAAGATGGTTAAGATCATTCACAACTTGAATGAAATGACCATTGTAGGTCCATTTTTCATTCGGCAATAATCCGCCTCTTTTCCGAAATACTGTAAATTTTTGTTTTCTCTGTATTTACTTTCAATCCCCATAAGTTACAATTATAATGTAGATTATTTAAATGGTTTTAATTTTCATCGGGTGATTAACCTACCATAGCCATATCATCAGCAAATAACAATAAAATCAATTCAATGTCGTCAATATGCAATCCGAATTGTAAATCATTTTGTAAAAACAACTAGAGATCTTCTACAAACAAAGAAAATAATAAGGGGGACATAACTTCGCCCAGTCGGAGCCCCATTGCGTAAGAAAAATAGTCAAAATATGAAGACAATGACTTAACACAAGATTTGACTTTTGATACATATCCCGAACAATCCTAAGAAGTTTACCCTGTATGCCACATTAATACATTTTAACCATAATGCATTTCTATATATCGTATCATAACATTTCATAATGTCCACAAATATAACATATAATCTATTATTTTCAAATAAATAGTTTTGAACAAGAGAATGTAGAATCAATATTGCATCCGTCGTAGACCGCCCTTTCCGAAATCCGCATTGAGCGTCCGAAATAGTATTATTTTCATAAAATATATTTTCAATTTGATTGTTTAAAATGGCTGTAAATAGCTTAGATAAACAGCTAACTAAAGTAATGCCTCTATAATTATTAACATCTTCTTAAGAACCTTTCTTGTGTAGAGGTACAATTATTCCCTCTGTCCATTTTTCATGATAATATCCACAGTTCAATACACAATTAAATAAGTCACATATATGCAAAGCTAATATATCAACACTTTCAATAAAATATTCATTCAAACGATTATAACTTCCGCACGATTTGTTCCGCTACAATAGCTGAACAGCAATTATTATCTCTCCCACTGTAATTGGGTCATCAAACTCAGGATAAACATTATTAGGATTATCAAAATCATTATGAGTATTAAAATATTCAGCATCATTATTCTTGTCAGTCGAAATGTCTGTGCTTAAATTTTCAAAATAATGTTTAAACTCTTGGAGAGTAATCTTGGAAGATGTTTTTGCAGATTTATATTTAAAGTGTTTCCGAAAGTCTCTTGGCCTACTTTTGCGTAAATTTGCTGAATCGGACATACGTTTATTATAATCGGCGTGTTTTTTCTTTCTAACAATATTTTTGTAATAAGTCTTTGCATCACACAAAATAGACCTGTTTGTATTACTTTTGTCGACATTAAACAATCTGAGCGCTTCTACATACATATTACGAGCAACAATACAATCATGGTCAAACCAATCTTTATCTCTTTTACTGTAACCCTCAAAATAAACATCATGTGAATAAAAACAATCTTTGGTAAACATTGGATCTGCAACATCGCGGATAGTATTTGAAAACTTGTCAATCAAAACATTAATTGATTCCCTGTCAGGGATATTGGTATTATGCACAATATCATTAAAAGTTGGTAAAATTCGAATAATCCCTGATCGAAATTGCTCCCTCAGGGAGTCATTCCATTTATATTTAATACCTGATTGGCTTTCTTCGCTATGAAATCTGTTATTACATAACAACGAAAAACATAGAGGTGCATGGTCGCTCCATTCATTAAAACTGTATATACAATTGTTGTATCTGTGAAAAGTAACTTTCTTTTGTTAAAAGATAGTCGATCACTGAACAACCGTTATTTGACAAAAATGTGTACTGATCACTATTACCAAAGCGACCATTTACAATACGAAAAGACGAGCCTTTACAAATATCGAGCAATTTTACCCCGTGGCTGTTTAGTGATTTATCTAAGGAGGCCCTGTCAGAGATACAATCTACAACTTTGAAGTTGAATTGGAAAAGAAACTCTCAAACAAAATATCAACAAGGGACAAAATTGTCACAAAACCAGGTTTTCAATTTCAAACAGCTTCTCTGCTGACTAATTTTTACGGGTGTTGAAGTGTAGTTTAAATTACTTCATTTAACTATAAAATTATTATGTTTTATGTTATTGAAGAAGTGCAAATGTTTTACTCATCAAGTGTAAATGTTAACATAGCAACAAGTAATGGTTAGGAACCAAGTACAATGTACTGTTGGATGTGTATGTGAAAGTGAACAACAAGTCCAGGTAAAAAATTGCAGAACAGGAATAATGTATTTGCCACAAACACAATCACCAATAGTCATCCAAAAGAGTGAAAGGGTTAACCAATTACCAAACAGTGACGAGTTTACGAGTTTGTTGCAAAATACTATAGAAACATTGAGATAAAAGGAAAAATTGCTAAATTTCTACCCTACCAAATCAATTTCTTTATATACTATTACAATTGTTATTGTCATCTGCAACCTCTGTCAATTTGGGACAGTCCAAAATTTGCTGTTTGTTAAAGGGTTAAATAATTACTATTTTACTATTTAACTTTAACTATTTTTAGAGTGCAACTCCAACATATTTATTAGCGGTAAATCCTTAAATAAATAATGAAATCCATGTCATTTTATGGTCACTCCAGTAAGCTTCTAGAACACCGGTGTTATAGCTGATCTCTGTTGTGTAGATGTGATCTAGCGCGGAATGGTAGTCGGTGGTTTCTTCACACAGAGCTGGCACAGCATTCATTCTCTTCTGTAAAAATGCATACAGTTTCAAGCATTTTGACGGCTGTATTTGATCAATGTTCATGTCTCCAACGATTACATGAGGTATGTTCTCTTTGTACAGGTTTTCAATAACAGTACATATTTTGTTGGTATTTCCAGGAGGATGGCAGTAGAGAGAGATTACTTGATAGTGTCTATTGGACTTACAAATTACTAGACAAGAACCTTTAATACCATGGTCTGTCTTGTGATGGATTGAAACAATTTGTAATCCCTTTTTAACATAGATAAATGTTCCAGAATGTGGCCTATACTGCTTTTTATCAGTGTACAAGCAAACTGGGTCCTGAAAGTCTTCCAAATAGTAGTGTGCCTTAGAATCAGCTGTCTTGGCCCATGTTTCTTGCACTACTATAACATCAGCATTAACAAGCCTTTCATCCTTTCGAAAGTGTTCAATTTTCTTATGAAGTGATTGTGCATTATGGCACATTACAGAAAATTCTGAGACAGGAATACTTGTTGTTTTGCTGACCAACTTCTTGCTTGTTCTCAGTCTTGTCATTTCTTGCTCTACTAAGGGGTCTATTTTAATCTTGCTTGTTTCGAAATCAAGGAGGTAAAGCCCTTCAAGGGATCGACCCCTACTGAGAGCAACATACATCATATGTTTTCCCATCCTGCCCTGGAATGACTCAGCAACTTTATCAAGTGTAGATGCCTGTGACTTATGAATTGTCATAGCTTCAGCTGCTTTCAATGGAAACTGTTTACGAGCAACTCTCAACTTGTTTGTTTTTCCAACCTGAAATTGTTTCTCAACTTTCAAAATAGGTGTCCAAGAGTTGTCTATTTCTTTATTTGACATGTATAAATGTCTGTTTTCTGTCCTTGTTTCCGCTCCAATATCTGGATCTTGGAATGAAACCCAAACAAGAGAAGGTATGTTATTAGAACACTGAATATATCTTATTTTACAGTCAGCACCATTTGTGAGCCCATCACTAGTATTAAGATTGTGGGTTATCATGTAGTTTCCGCCTTGTTTAAGAAAGAGCTGATAGGGTAAACTCTGAGTTTGTTGGGGCTCAAGATTTCTAGCAATTGTTAAGACTGACCTACGGCTACTTGCTGGAACATTTCCTATTACATAATCCATAGCTACAGCCGTGTAACTTTTTCCAACTTTTCTAGATAGAGCATTACTATTGTGCTCATCTACCAAACGGTTTGAGCTAAATAAGTGAATGTGCTCATTTCTGTCCATGTTACCTTTCTTTTCAAGTCTTCCTGCTAACAAGTTAGTATCTTGCTGTGTTTGCTTTCCTTCCCTTATTCTGTTCAAGCACTCAGCAAACTTAGCATCATCCCTTTGCCTCATCACTGTTGATAACTCATAGAGTTCAATGAGATCTTGCCAATTATAACTTGCAAGTGGACCATACTGTTGACGACTGTATTCAAAGACCCATGAGTCACGCACAGGTCTCAGCTGGTAAAGGTCACCGACTGCAATAAGTGATATGCCACTAAATGGCAAAGGTGAATCAAATATCTGCTGGAGCCGGCTACACACAAAGTTAAACATATTTACACCCACCATAGAGATTTCGTCTATGATCAAGACTTTCAACTTGTTGAATCTACACCTCACCGTATTCAGTGTACTATGGTCCAGTGGTATATAGGATGCTAAACTTTGGTTACAGGGTATACTAAACAAAGCATGGAGTGTATTTCAACGGACATTATAGGCAGCCTTTCCATTAGGGGCAGCTATTATAACTTTTAGGTAATCTGGATTTTCTCCAGGTATCTTGTCAAAATACCTCACCAGTGCCTGGTAAAGAGTTTTAAGGACATGAGATTTTCCAACCCCAGCCCCTCCCGAAAGGAAAAAGTAGAATGGATTATTATCTGTCTTTGTTCTATGAAGTACTTCATAATGGAACAACCTTTGTTTTTGATTCATTGACAGAGATGATTTTATGAATTCTTCATCTGAAACCCTCTTTTGAATAATAGTCTCATGTTTGTCAGATGGTGCTCCAAATTCCAAGCCAATGTCATAGAATCGAGACCTTTCATTTGGCGGCTGTAGAATAGAAATTTGGTCTTCTTTTGCTAATTCAGCATCTTCTTCAGTTTGCCTTGAATTAGGTGCAATCTCATCTAGTTCATCTTCGACCTGCTCTTCTCTTACAGCATTCATAGCTTCTTGTATTTCTTCGGCTGTTGATTGGAATAGTGTGCGTACTTTTCAAATATCCGTTTCTATTCGTTTGTACTGATTTTCATATGTTGACTCTGAACTCATTAGCTTGCTTTCATCTCGCCAAGGACGAAACAACATAATTTGTTCCCTGTAAAATAGTTCTGTGTCTTTTTTAAAGCTGTATTTTACGTAACGAAGAACTTTAGGAAATTTTCTTTGTACAAGTCGATATCGATTTGGTAGTTTTATTTCAATTCCTGGTCTAACATTTTCTACATTATTATCTGTGTAGTCATGAGCGTCATTGTATGTTTCCTTTGGGGTATTTTTTTCTGAGCTTTATGTTCGAAAGAAGTTGCAAATTCAGCTAAACACAGTTTTTCCAGTTGTATTGGCCTTTCAGCATATCTTCCTATCAAACCAGGACATGTAACTTCAGTAGAATCATCAGGTAATTGTTTCAGTTGAGAAATGGGCTTGATAATTTCAACACGTTTCTCTGGTGGAGATGTATTTACAAATATCACATCACGGGAACTTTGGGTAAGTGGCAACTGAAGCAACAGATAAATGGCTTCTTGAGCAGAGATCTCACAGTGATTCAAAAACTTGTTTGAGATGAGCCGTAATTTGTCTCGGAGTTTCACATTGCCCCTTTTTGCCTCTTCAGCAGCTGTTTGAAGGAGTACACTCATCCCTCTCTGTGATTTCATCATTTAGCTTGCTATATACACACATACAGCCCAAGGGTCCAACACATACTGGAGGTCTGTATTGGCTTACCATATCCTCAGAATATGAAAGTTATGTGCATTTATCCTGGTGTCTTTTACTGCTCTCTTTAGGAGGATCTGTTTTTTCTTCAGAGACGATCTAACTGAATTGATGTACTGATCATAAGTAAGTCCACATTTTTCCAGAAATTGGTCAAAATCTGTATCTTCATCTTTAGGTGAGCTGCTTATCACTTTCAAGACTTTTTCATAATTTTGTTTGTGTACTTTTTGCTCTTTCTTGTCAGTTTGTGTGTCATATGGTTCCAAGATTAGAGTCTCTTTCATTGGAGGAAGAGGAAAACCAAACCGGCATATTTCTTTACCCTTTTTTTACAGGATTTAGAATGTCTGTGCACTTGCAACTGTACAAACTGCTTACTCTCTTCATCAACATCCGAACTGGTACTGATGTGTGAGTCTATGAATTCTATGACTTTCTTGTCATCTTCATGTCCATATACTGGGGCATCCTGAATCCAGAATAAGCAGTGAAGGTGGGGTGATCCTCTTTGTTGAAATTCTACACGGATATAGTAGTCTTGTAACTTACCAATGGGTGATTTATCACTCCTCAGTATATTGTTTAGGAACAGTTGTGACCTATAGTGGAAATGTCTGGCACAAGCAGTGGGGTTTTTCCGGATCAACTCGCATCTTTCCATCCAGTTTAGGTTTGTGGCATTACCTTTTTTTCAGATTTGTTACACAGTAACTGCAGTAAATCTGTCCATTTGGTCTCAGCAGCAGAGAATGTTGCAAAAAATGTTGGTAATCCCAACTGGTTGATCATTGCAAACAACTCCTTCTGCTTGGTTTGATAGTATGGTGGTGATGATCGTAAATTCTTCAGGAATCTGAAACCGTCATCATGTTGGAAAATGTATTGTACATTTGCTAATGATTTTAGCTCTCCAGCTGTTAAAGACACATTCTTTGACTTTCTGATTGCAGTGGTGGCCATGTCCTTCACCTGAAGCGCCTGTAGTTTCTTCAACTTGAAGAAGATGTTTGGAACTGAGTTGGCAAACCTACAATCCACATTTCTTAGTTCTGCTTTACATATAGTACTGTATGTTACTGGAGCAAAACGATCATCATTCTCAGTCCTCTTTTTGCCAGGAAAGATAACAGGAAAAGACTTTTCTTCAGAGTATGGGTCCATAAACAGACTAATTGGATGATTTTTTCTCCTGGTGCTATATGAAGGGCATGGAGACCATCATCTGTGAAATCTATATTCTGTAACATCGTATCTTTGTTGCCTGCTCCAGTCTGTTCTTGTTCGGTTAGTTCATTCCATGTATCTTTGTCATTGTCTGTTTCGGTATCGTTTTTTCTTTCTTGACTGTTAATATTTTCTAAATTCTCAGAAGATACAAAGTTTATGTCAGAATGCTGCAGACTATTTTCAAAGCATTCACTATCTGTTTCGGTATCGTTTTTTTGTCTTGATTGTTAATATTTTCTAAATTCTCAGAAGAGACAAAGTTTATGTCAGAATGCTGCGTACTAGATTTAAACCATTCACTATCTAATGAAATGCCTTCTTCTTTATACAAATCACTGTTGTCTACAAGATATTTAGTTATGTCATAACTTTTGGTCTAACTGTTTCATGTAATAAAGAAGTTTTGAATTGTAGTCTTCTTTTAAAGTGTAGGTGAATAGTTTCTGTGTCCTCAAATCTTCTAGGCAGAACATTTACAACACTTGATGGGTTCATTGGGACATTTACTGTATTTCCATAGATTCCAAGTTGTTTGCCGACACCTTATTGCTTTAACTGCATGAATGGTATCCTTAGAGCTGTACACCGTTCCTCTGTCTCTGTAGGATGTAGCACAGATAAGTGTTCAGGTAAGAATAGCATTGCGAAACCATTGGCAACTGACATTGGCGGTACCTTACTGCAGGAGATGTATCTGTAACAGGCTTTACAAATCCATTCTTGTTCCAGCATGCTTTTATAATCTGTGAGCACAGTATCCAAGAACTGTGGTGATATACCTTTATTGATAAGATTTGTACGACCTACTGTGTAGATACTGTGCTGGTAGAATGTTTGTTGGCAGCTAGTGCAAACAAATGTGTCTCCTCTTTGAAGCAGATCATTATAAAGATGAACCTGCTTTTCAAGTGTGACTGTTCTTGAGTGTCTCTTTTGCCTATGCTTGTTTTCAATTTGCCTATATCTGTGATCACATCTTAAATTTTTTCTAGTACTATTTCTCTTTTGATTCTCTTTCTCCTTAACTATACTGTCAGTTCTCCACTTTTTCCTTCTCATGTTTCTTTTCAGATTCTCTTTCTCCTTAACTACACTGTCAGTTAACAACTTTTTCCTTCTCATGTTTCTTTTCAGATTCTCTTTCTCCTTAACTAAACTGTCAGTTAACAACTTTTTCCTTCTCATGTTTCTTTTCAGATTCTCTTTCTCCTTAACTACACTGTCAGTTAACAACTTTTTCCTTGTCATGTTTCTTTGCCGACTCTCTTTCTCCTTAACTATACTGTCAGTTCTTCACTTTTTCCTTCTCATGTTTCTTTTCAGATTCTCTTTCTCCCGAACTACACTGTCAGTTAACAACTCTTTCCTTGTCATGTTTCTTTGCCGATTCTCTTTCTTCTTAACTATACTGTCAGTTCTCCACTTTTTCCTTCTCATGTTTCTTTTCAGATTCTCTTTCTCCTTAACTACACTGTCAGTTAACAACTTTTTCCTTCGCATTTTTCTTTTCACTTTCTCTTTAACTAAACTGTCAGTTAACAACTTTTTCCTTCTCATGTTTCTTTTCAGATTCTCTTTCTCCTTAACTACACTGTCAGTTAACAACTTTTTCCTTGTCATGTTTCTTTGCCGACTCTCTTTCTCCTTAACTATACTGTCAGTTCTCCACTTTTTCCTTCTCATGTTTCTTTTCAGATTCTCTTTCTCCCGAACTACACTGTCAGTTAACAACTCTTTCCTTGTCATGTTTCTTTGCCGATTCTCTTTCTCCTTAACTATACTGTCAGTTCTCAACTTTTTCCTTGTTATGTTTTTTTGGCGATTCTCTTTCTCTTTAAATGTATTTTCAGTTCTCAACTCTTTCCTTTTCATATTTCTTTGCTGATTCTCTTTCTCTTTAGCAATGCTATCAGTTCTCCTAAGTTTTTTATTTGTATTTAACAGTTGGTATTCTGTTCTAGAAGCTTGTCTCAGCAGTTCACTCCACAAAATACTGTTTTCTTTAGCACCTTGCTCAATACTTTTTACTGGACCAACCGTCAAAACTACATTAAAATGACATCCTGAAGAATGATCCAAATATATACATTTATCAAAAACTTGCAATGATGGTTCAATCAAAACTGGTGAATGCTTCAACCATTGCAGTTGGCTGCCATGCTTGGCATAAGTATATATTTCAGTTTTCAATAGGTGTGTCATAGCCATTATTTCCACTTCGGTAGCCCATACTTGATTAAAGGACATCCTTGACTGTCTGATATATCCAGCCATTCCAATATTTGTTGGAAGGAAAGAATTAAGTAAATCTGAGAATGTACACATATGTAGTAGCAGTGCTTGTCGTATTTGAACATAGTAGTTCTGATCACCACACAGGAGGAATGATATACACCGAAAGAAGCAGTTCCCATCACCAACTATCTTTTCACATTTTCCTGGAACATCAATAGGTGATTGTTGTGTCTGCTGTAGGTTGTGCACAATGTTTAATCCAGCATTATAAGTTTGGTTGATTTCAGTCACCTTGTTTATCTGCCAGTTAAGATCAATAGGCTTGAATGAAGCAGGCTGCACCTAAAAAAGAATGACATAATAAATATCTGTGTCATTACAAAATCAATTTTTCACATGAACTAGATGCATTATGCCTACTGGTATGTGATAGCCGGAGGCTTTTGTGGGATCAAAGTGTAGTGGAGGAAATATGTATGCAGTCTGCAATACTAGTCCATGTGTATCTCCATTAAAGAGGGAAGTATAAAAAAGAGTTGTGTTTCACTAATTGAACATTTTTGGTAACATTCAAATTCAAACTGAAGGCGTGTGCAATTGAATTACTTCATATTTTGAATAATTTTATGATAAACTGTTGTGTTGTTTATACAATCAACAGCACATAAAATAAACAAGATGAGAGGGTAAATAGATCAAGAAGTAAATTATTATATGTATTATTCAACAGAAAGTATAATACATAATGCTTATAGCTTAAGTAAACAATTTACCTGTAGTAGTCGACTTCTTCTCTTTCGTTCTTTTTCTCTTTCTCTGTTCCTTCTATCCATAGTGTATTTTTAATACGTCTTTAGTCTATAACGTAATTTTTTTTTTATTTAATAACATACAAAACAAGAAATGTGTCCACAGGACACGGATGCCCCCAAAAATAAGGCTGAAACAAATATTCTCGGCATGTGCCAATACTAAAATATAGGCTATATTTAAGCTCATGTTCACTTTTGTAACCCCCTGGGCTGGGTCAAATTTAACCCCAGGGGCATAATTTGAACAAACTTGGTAGAGAACTATAAGATGTCACTACATACCAAATTTGGTAGCCCTCAACCCAATGGTTATGGACAAGAAGATTTTTTAAAGTTTTCACAAAATAGGCCCTTTATAAGCATATGTTCTATTTTGTGACCCCCCCCCTGGCATGGGGATGTGGTAATTTATAAGATGTTTTAAAAAAAAAATTGGGGGTGGGGTGGGGGGTAGGGGTGTGGGGGTGAGAGTGGGGGTATAATGTGGGGTGTGGTAATTTATTCGATGTTTAAAAAGAAAAAAAAAATGGGGGGGTGGGGGAGTAGGGGGGCTGGCGGGTGAGAGGGGGGTATAATGTGGGATGTGGTAATTTATTAGATGTTTTAAAAAAAGTGGGGGGGGGGGTGGGGGTAGGGGGTGGGGGGTGAGAGGGGTTAAGGTGGGGTGTAAGTAATTGATAAGATGTTTAAAAAATGGCGGGGGTGGGGGGAGGGGGAGTGAGAGGGGGGATAATGTGGTGTGTGGTAATTTATTAGATGTTTCAAAACATAATAAACAAATGGTGGGTGGGGGTGGGGAGAGGGGGGGTAGGGGTGGGTGAGAGGGGGTGTAAATGCAGGGCGTGTGGTCATTTATAAGATGTTAAAAAAAACAATATAGGGGGGTGGGGGTAGGGGGGGTATAATGTGTGGTGTGGTAATTTATTAGATGTTTTTTGTTTTTTTTTTGTAATGGGGGGGGGTGGGGGAGGGTAGGGGGGGTGGGGGTGAGAGGGGGGTATAATGTGGGGTGTGGTAATTTATTAGATGATGTTTAAAAAAAACAACAATGGGGGGTGAGGTTGGGGGGGAGGAAGGGATTCTGGTGGCGTGGGGTATTGTTTGGGTGGAATCCATTGATAAATTTTTTACTGATCCACTTTATTTTACTCAAATAATGATGTTTCATTGGGCTGATAATTATAGATTTAGGATTACAGACCAGTTGCTTCAGTTATATTGTTCAGAGTTCGCCTGTTGGCCGCGTATGCGTTCTTGAGTTATCATCCAAAAACCATTTTACCATTTCGAGTCACCGTGACCTTGACCTTTGACCTAGTGACATCAAAATCAATAGGGGTCATCTGCGAATGATGATCAATGTTCCTATTAAGTTTCATGATCCTAGGCCCAAGTGTTCTTGAGTTATCATCCGGAAACCACCTGGTGGACGGACCGACCGACAGACCGACCGACATGAGCAAAGCAATATACCCCCTCTTCTTTGAAGGGGGGCATAATTATATGACAAGGGTATATATTAAAAGCTTTAAATGTATTTAAATCATTGCCGATTATAAATTATATGTTAAAATAAATAAATAAATTAAATTAATAAATAAATTAATTAATTAATTAAATTGAAGTTAAACTATTTGTTTATATATAGAGTGCATCATAAGTTATCAAACACCAAATATGTTGTAGAAAAGACTAACAACCTTTAAAATATAAACCATTGAACACGTACCGGATGCTTGTTTTCCAATTTAAAATCGGCGATGTTATTCCAAAATGAACAAGTGAACCAATATTGCAAGGTGTCATCTACTGTCCAAGGCTTATGCACACGTGAAGTATAAAACCGAATGAAGCTTTTCTATCCTTGGTAGCAGTATATTTTGATGTACATGAAATAATTGGGCATGTGTTCCTCATGGACTTCATGATGTTTACCGGTCAACACTCAGAGGCCCATACATGTATTAAATTTGGTGTTAAGAGTATGGTGTAAAAGTGTGATCATGTGTTTTAATGTATAAAGTTAGGCAGGGCCTCTATTTTACTTTTAATACATGAAATTCTCATGGGATCCATTGTTTAAAACAGTATAAAAGCCACTGTGTAGGCTCAAAACTGTGTCTCACTTGATTTTCTGGCCAAAGAACACAAAAGGCAAGAAGTTAATGTACTACACACACAAGTGGCCAGCTTACAGCAGGAGATTAAAAAAAAGAAATATAAAGCACAAGTTTCTGACCATTCGGATGTTGAGAAGGCCATGATGGAATCGGATGATGTATTCAGTGATGAAGAAGGTAAATTACCGAAAAAGGCCAATCTACAAGCAGTAGATGATCAATCAACATGTGTATCATGCTTCTGTTACATTCACTGTGAAAAAAAATCAAAAAAATCTTAAACAGTAATTGTTTTAAATGTTAACATCACCACTAGATGTATTGAAATCTGTACCTTGGATAAATATGTTTCTGTCGAAAGACAGATGTGAAAATAGTTTTATAACTATACTTTAAATCAACTAGCATAAAAATGAGAACTTTGTAAGTAGAGGTTTCTTGTAGCCTTTGACAGACTGGTAATTTGATGGTGAAAAGAAAAAAAAAGACCTTTGACCTTGAAGGATGACCTTGACCTTTCACCACTCAAAATGTGCAGCTCCATGAGATGCACATGATTTTTTTTTACCTTTGACCATGAAGGATGACCTTGACCTTGACCTTTCACCACTCAAAATGTGCAGCTTCATAAGATACACATGCATGGCAAATATCAAGTTGCTATCTTCAATATTGCAAAAGTTACGACCAACGTTAAAGTTTTCGGACGGACACACAGACGGACGGTCAAAATTTGTGTGCGTATGGAAAGGCGTTGTCCATATACACATGCATACCAAATATGAAGGTTATATCTCAAGGGACATTTATGGCCATTTTTGACCTTTGAACTCAAAGTGTGACCTTGACCTTGGAGATATCGACGTAATTATTTCGCGCGTCATACCGTCCAATGATGATGAACAAATGTGCCAAATGATTTTAAAATCTGACAATGAACGACATAGTAATGGCTCGGACAAGCTCATTTATGGCCATGTTTGACCTTTGAACTCAAAGTGTGACCTTGACCTTGGAGATATCGACGTAATTATTTCGCGCGACACACCGTCCAATGATGGTGAACAAATGTGCCAAATGATTTTAAAATCTGACAATGAACGACATAGTTATGGCCCAGACTAGCTTGTTCCGCCCGCCCGCCAGCCCGCCAGCCAGCCAGCCCGCCCGCATTCGCCAATCTAATAACCAGTTTTTTCCTTCGGAAAACCTGGTTAAATATCGTTGACGAACGTATCACCAGTGAAATGAAAAAAGTGAATCTTTCCATCGATGAAAGGGTTGATACACTTAGAGCAGATATATCTTCAGATATTCATTAACTTTCTGGTAGAGTAAACAGTCTTAGTCAGTGATATTGTAAACACTTTAAACCCAGGTACCCATGTTGCTAAAGAAGTGCGTAAATAGAATTTGATTTTCAGGAAAGTACCAGAATCAGTGAACGAACATTTAGAGGAGAAGGTGAACATGATCATACCGGAACATATGCGTGTCAATGATATAAAGGTAACAGCCGTGCGTATAGTTAAAAAATAACAATGACAATTCTCAGACACCATGTGTCTACATGCATAGGTCATTGGGTTTATAACGTTCCATTTTATTTATATTTTCTCTCTGATAGGCGTTTCTTGTTTGATTTAATTATTTTTAATTTGTTTAGCAGTCACATAAACAACCAAGCTATGTAATATGGAATTTTTACACCCATTATTGCTGCTTCTTCCTGTATTTGCGCGATGATTATCTGAGATATTAACTCTATGATTCTACATTCTCAAATCTTTTCTATAAAGAAGGAATGTAGTTGACAATTGTTAATAGTTTTATTTGATCGTTCGTCAAAAAGTTGTAATTCTGTTACTCTTGTATCTTCAATGCAATTGAGTAATTAAATAGTAATTAAATTGAATGCGTTTTAATTCCCTTTTATTATTGTTTAATTTGAGTTACAATGCTATGACGTTAAATTTTATTTACACTTGAATGTATTATGAATATTGCTGGGCCAAGTGTGAGGTTGAGCGCTCTATAACCAGGTTTAAACCCCCAATGCTTTGCATTGACCGTTCCAAGGCGGTGACCCCAGCTTTATTCATATTTTGTGTTTATGTTGGTTTGTATTGTGCTGTATTGTGCTGTTTTGTACTGTTTGGGCAATCGGTCACTTGCCTTAAATAAAGGACCAACTAATTGTTTTTAATGAAAATTCAATACTGCTCCAGCAGCTGGAGTTTCACTTCTTTATATTGTGGTAGCGTCTTTCCAGACAGAAGATGAAGTCAAAACAATTTTGAAAAATAGGTCTCACTTAAACAAGTATGTTTACAGAGATATCTTTGTTCATCCCGACCAGTCGAAAGAGAAACGAGTGACAGCCAGCAATTTGAGGATGATCGCCAATGCTATTAACAAGGGAGGTCGTGTAGCTGTAGCTGTACATGGTAGCAAAATTGTAAATTGTGATAAATTTGGGCATAAAAATCCCAATAGTGCTAGTAGCAATACTAATCAAGTGCCTTTTTTCAGCGTATTAGTCAGCAGGATCAGTAAGGTCGTGGTCAAGGTCAGCGAGGTCGTGGGCAAGGTCATCGAGGACGTGGGCAATGCCAGCGGACTAGGTTACAGAGGCACACAGAGGGGCCAAGGTGCTTGGAACAATGAACAAGGGTGTCAATAGGTTGCTATCGGGTTTTGAAACGTCAATGGGTGGAGTTCGTTTAAAAACAGTGACAATTTTATTCTGAGAGAACAATGTTTTAATTCACTTAATTTCGACATTTTAGGTGTTTCAGAGACTCATTTAATTGCTGACAATGTCATAAATATAGATAACTATGTATGGTACGGTAACAATAGAAAATAATTGCATGTTAATGCAAGAGCAGGGTCTGGAGGAGTTGGTTTTCTAGTTTAAAAAATGTTTACTAGATATTTTTGATATTGATGTTTTAAACAATAATTTTGATGGTATTTTGTGGCTAAAATTTAAAGATAAATTTTCAGACTTTATATGTTGTACTTGTGTTTGTTATTTGCCACCTAATAATTCATCTAGGCAGGTAGACGTCTGTGATTTTTATGACACTTTATTGACCGATGTATATTCTTATCAAAACTTTGATCCAATAGAAATATGTGGTGATTTTAAAAGTAAAATTGGAGAGATAAACGATTATATTGTTGGAGTGAATGATCTCCCAGAGAGAGATGTGATTGATTTTAAGAGTAATTTGTATGGTGATAAACTGATAGACTTTTTAATAGATAGTAATATGTGTGTATTAAATGGATTATACATCTGTTTCAGTAAAAGGCTGTTTGGTGGTTGATTATTGTCTGGTACAACATGAATATTCACCCCTGTTTACAGATTTTACTGTTAAAAGAAGTGTTGAGTTAGTTTTACATATTCATTCTGTGAATGGTTTTTTACCTTCATCTATACCTGATTATTCTATATTATCTTGGGTGTTTGATTTTTCAAGTTTATGTAACACAGTAAATATTGAATGCGATGTAACTCAGTTATCAGATGAGATATCTTCTAGTTATACTAAGTTTGATGTTGATAATATCCCTTCAAATTTTTTTGAGACGGATAATGTTGTACAATCACTTCATAATACTGTTTATTTATTATAACATAGTTTGCGACGCCAGACTAATATTGATGAAGCTTACAGTAATTTATGTTCTATAATAAATATTGAAATGTTAGATAAACTGAAATACAAACATATTGTAGTTAAAAACTCTGTTAATATAAAAAAGAGAAAGTTTAGTAAACCGTGGTGGTGCAACACTCTTTATCTGTCCTCTGGAATTCAGTATGTGTTGCAGAAAGTAATTGGCTGAAATGTAAAGAAATTCTCAGAAAAGAAGTACTTTTTGATAGAGAAGTTCAAAAACGCAAAAGGGCTCACTGGGTGTCTTTTCAAAATGAGTTGATGTCTCAATGTGAAAATGATCAACATGAGTTTTGGAAAACCATTGGAAGGATAGGTGTTGCACAATCAAGGAAAAATACTATACAAATGAAAATTGTACATGATGATGGTTCTGTTTCTTATAATGTTGATTGTATTCTCGCTAAGTGGAGAAAAGATTAAGTGATTTATTTCTAGATAAAAATAATAATATTATTGTTTATCAGTCAAATAGGAGGACAAATGCTCATACTGACTTTCAAGTTCTTAATGAAAATATATCTACTTTTAAAGTTGAAAAGGCTGTTAAGAAGGCTAAATTAGGATAAAGCATGTGGAAATGATGGTATTCCAACCGATATTTTTAAGAATGAATGTAGTATTTCATGTTTGCATGCTCTGTTTAATGTTTGTTTCGAAACGGCAGTGTTCAATCCAGCTTTTCACCAAAGGGGGCCCTTTGGGCCCACAGACATTTTTGGTGGGGGCCCTTGATCAAAGTTGGGGGTCATTAGCAGACAAATCAAAATACATATATAAAACCGACATGAAACACATGATATGGTGTTATTGATTAGCTTGAAATGAACATTTCTACACTTGCTCCCCTGACACTGAGAAAGTCACGTGCTACTGACCCCCCCCCTCCATACTCCCACAGCCCTCTCATAGTCAAAGTCAGCAACACTAGCCTTGTTCATGGCTATTCTCATTAATGTATTCGGTCTATCTGCCGACAACCTGTTCCTATCAGAGGTTTTGATGTCGTTTTGAGTTGAAAAACCTCTCTCACAGTCTGCTGTTTGTAGAGGAACAATGAGGGCCAACTCAGCTAGTTTCAACATATTTGGAACTAAGTCCTTGTGGTGGGTGTGGAGTATTTTCTAAAGAGTGTAGATATTGTCTGTGGGATACTTCTGCTGAATCACCAGGTGCTTCAGTATCTCCCACTCCATTTTCACCTCTGCCTCATCAACATAGGGGACACACTGAGACCCCTGTTGACCATATTTCTCACACAAAATCTGAATTTCTTCCTTGCCATGAGCAAGTAGTTTGTCTTTTTCTACAAAGGTAATGCCTCTCATGCCAAGAATTGCCAATGCTCTTATGACTGATGTGTCATGTTCAGGAAACCTCCTGTGTAGTTGAGATATCACCTGCTGGATGAATTCTGCTCTGATGGACTTGAAGTGTGTCGCCTTGTTCTTGGTCATATAAATTGTGTTGTTCTTGATTTCCAAGTGATTCTCAGTAATTGCAGAATTTAACATGGTCATGTAGGGGCCATCATTTTCAGTCAAGTATTCCAGCTGTGATATTGTGGACTGTATTAGAGATTGCACCACTGCAATGTCTATGTTCTTCTTCTGGAAGGAGAGACTGAGTTTTGTCAGAATTGGCAAAATGTCCATCAATAAGTAAGTGACAGCAACAAACTCAAACTGTGTCGGCTGGGAATGTATTCCCTTTGCTGCTCCACCACTTTCTGACTGCTTTTCCTGCTCAAAGTAGGTTATAAGTGATCCCCAGGTATGGAAAACAGCTTCCAAGGCACTGTAAAAGGCAAACCATCTCACTGCGTGAAGCCCTTTTATTTTCAATTTCTTATCATCTAATACAACTACAATCTTTGACAGATTGGCAGTTCGAAGAGAAGAGTTCTTGAAATGATAAAAAATGTTAGTGAGGATCTCCCTGTGCTTTTTCAGGTAATCAACACTGTCTGCTGCATGACTAGTACATAAGGCTAGCTTGTGAGCCATGCAATGAATGTTCACTAGGAAGGGCTGATCTCCGGAAAGCCGTGCACTCATTCCAGATATCCGGCCTGTCATCGTCGATGCCCCATCAGTTCCCCAAAACATAATCTTTTTAACATCTATACCCTTGTCAATAGCAGTAGCTTTCAAATGTATGTAAATAGTCTCAGCATCACCCTTTTCAATTGTAACATTGTCAAGAAAATACGTCTCTGGCTCAAAGGAACTTTCTTTTTGAATTAATCTCACATAGACTACAAGCTTTTTCTGGACTGAAATATCATCACTTTCATCACACATCAGGGATACAACATTGGCAGATGCTATCTTTTGCTTTAAATCAGTCTCAATTACCTGACAAATGGCATCTTGAAAATCTTCAGCAGTCCGCCCCGACTGGTAAGTGGCATTATCTCCTGAATACAACGACTCAATATCAGGACTGTAGTGATTTAAGGTCACTTCCAACAGCCTTGCTGTTGAGCTAGCTTTTCAGCGACGCGGTTAGAGTGTCTGACTACCACTCTGGAGGTCGTGGGTTCGATCCCCCATTGAAGCTCCGTATTTTTACAATAATGGCGACGAGGCAAACACGAACTGTGATTCAGAACGTGGGTGTGAGCTTTCTAATAGCTTCAAAGGGCCGCTTGTGAAGCGGTCGACACTATAATATAGCAAAAAGTGTCATATGACATGCTGTAGCAGGCATGTCTGGCCTTGAAACATTTCTAATGGCTTCAAGGAGCCGCTTGTGAAGCGGTCGACACTATAATATAGCAAAAAGTGTCATATGACAAGCTGTAGCCGGCATGTCTGGCCTTGTCACATTAAGATGGGGAGGAGTGTAGTGATTTAAGGTCACGTATAACAGGCTTGCTGTTGAGCTAGCTTTTCAGCGACGTGGTTAGAGTGTCTGACTACCACTCTAGAGGTCGTGGGTTCGATCCCCCATTGAAGCTCCGTATTTTTACAATAGGACAGCCTTGCAGCTTGAATAGGTCTAGCAATGAGCTGTACTTTACAGTAGCGATTTGCTCTTTGCATAACCAATAAACAGTTCTCATGGCACAAATACCAGAGTTTTTCTTTTTGTCATACAATGAATTCATGGCGGCTTTCATACGAGACTGCTTCTTTTTTTTTTATCAGTCAACGAATTCACGTGATCAGCCGATGCCATGTGACGGCCCAGTGTTGAAGTTCGGAAATTTGAACACCCCGAGACAAATGGATTTAATTTCCCCATGGATACACACAAAGTGCATTTCATTTGGTTGTCTTCTTCATCGTAAGATAGCCACGATTTAAAGCGCTCGTTCGTAAGCCATATCCGCTGAAAACCTCTCTTTTTATCACTATAAGTTGAAGTTTCCGGGGCAGTTTTCAGTTCATTTGAGGGTTGATGACTATTATCATTGTAAGGCGGGGGCTCGTCTTGGGTCGTCGGCTTTTTGGTCGCCGCTGTCGGCGCAAAATACTCCGAAATTGTCTTTATTTTCTTGTTTATTGACGCGGAAACATGTGATGCGAGTACCGGATGTAAATACCATAGTAACCGATCGGTTATCGATCGATTAGGTTAAGCGCAATACACACTAGCAGTTTACTACACCTACGTCGGGTAGCGGTCTGCAAGGTACTCGCTTAATTAGCGGAAATGAACAAAATAAGCAGAAACAAAGAATTTGACGGAGTTGGATTTTCGGCCGCGAGTGCGCCCGGTGGGCCCGGAAACGTCTCAGATATGCGCCCGAGCCGAGCCAAAGCGGCCCCGGGCGCAAGGGCGCACCTCTAGATTGAACACTGAAACGGGAGTCATTCCTTCAGAGTGGAACAAAATAATTATAAATTCAATTCCAAAGTCACGTAGCCTAGATGCTAGAGACCCTTTATCATACCGAGGTATTTCTTTATCTTGTGCCATGTATAAACTTTATTGTTCGATTTTAAATGATAGATTATCAACTTGGGTTGAAAATAACAATACATTAGTTGATGAACAGAATGGTTTCAGAAAACATAGAAATACTGTTGACCATATTCAATCTCTTTGAAATATTATTGATACCAGAAAGAAGTTAAAACAGTCTACCTTTTGTGCTTTTATAGATTTTAAGAAGGTGTATGACCTTATTGACATAAGTATTTTATGGCAAAAATTATCAGAGTCAAATATGTATTGGTATTACTGGTAAAATGCTAACAGCAGTCAAATCTTTGTACCATAATGTATCTTCGAGAGTGATAATCAATGGACTTTTACTGATTTGTTTTCTGTACACAGCGGTTTGCGCCAAGGTTCCTCACTGTCTCCTCTGCTGTTTAATTTATTTGTAAATGACTTAGCTTTCAGTATTAAAACTGCTGATAAAGGTATTACATTAGAGGGTGAGAAGATATATATATATTACTCTATGCTGATGATATTGTCTAATTATCAAGTAATGAAGAAGACCTTCAGTTCATGTTAAATATTTTACATGATTGGTGTTATAATAATAGTATGACTGTTAATCCTTCAAAAAGTAATGTGGTACATTTAAGACCAAACTCTGTTACCAGAACTTCATATACTTTCACTTGTGGTGTTCATTCCCTAAACGTAGTAGATAAATATACTTACCTAGGAATACTGTTGGATGAGTTTATGGATTATGAGAAAACAGCTAAGTGTGTTGCCCAAAGCGCCGGAAGAGCTCTGGGACTACTCATTGTTAAACGTTAAGCTATGGGAGGTATGCAATATAATGTGTTCAAACGGTTGTACGAATCTACAATTTGGCACATTTTCGCATATGATGCACCTGTTTGGGGAACAAGGTCATACTCCTGCATTAATGCAGTTGGACATAGGGCCCTTAGATTCTTTTTGGGGACTGGTAAATACACACCCATCAATGCTCTTTATGGCGAGTTTGGTTGGCAGCCGCCACAAGTGAAAGAATGGAGGTCTGTTTCACATATTTTACATAGACTAACGTATATGGATAATAGTAGATTGAATTATAGAGTTAACAAATTTTGTTACACTAAAAGTAATAGAAGTTGTAAAAACTGGAATTACCGAGTTCATAGACATTTTGAAGATGCTCAATTTGTAGACTATGAGAATGCTATTATGAATATGTCATCTAGAAGTTTCTGTGATTATATTGTTAAACTGGCTATGGATAAATGTATTGTTACATGGAAAGATAGTGTACACAATCCAGTTGGATCATCAGGAAGAGGAAGAAATAAATTAAGAACATATGCTTTTCTTAAGACAGATTATGAGACTGAACATAACCTCAGATTGTCATTATCATATAAATATAGATCTGCTATAGCTAAATTCAGATGTGGAGTTGCTCCCATAAGATTGGAACTGGGAGATATGAAAATATACAATAAAATTGCACAAGATACTATTGTAAAAAGCAATACAAAATTTTACATTACAACTCAATGAAATTAGAGAGAGAGGAGTCTGTCAGTAAATAACCATTGTTAAAGGTCAACCAATAACCGAAAGAGCGTTCTCACCCTTATATTATTATAAATAGAGTACATTAAAACTTACAGATTGAACATCAACAACAGAGCCATTTTTCGGACAGACCTCATTCACTCCCTACCAAATAATAGTATTTCAAATCATTAAGTTCATATCCCTGCAATTTGCAGAGACCCAAACACAGTGTATATTTAGTAAATACTTTATTGTATACATAGTTATTTCGATTTTTTAACATATCATTGTATGTTTTGGCAGTGTACTTAACAATTTCAATATTGGATAACAAGAAAATCATTTTATCAATATCTTAGAGATTACTGAACTCGCTATTACTATCATTAGTTTTTTCATAAAGTTCATTTCTTGTATTTAAGAAAGCTTGACAGTGCAATAAAAAACATGTTCTTCATTTTCAACAGACTCTTTACATAATGGCCAAAGTCTCAAATCTTTGTTTCGATTCTTTTATAATCAACGGTGTTTATAGCAGAGTTTAAAACTTATTATCACGAGACAAGTGTAATGCTGCAAATTGATTTTCGGAGGACAGTAAAAACTTTTAAAAAGGTCACCGAAAGCGCTTAAACATTATGATGCAAAAACCACTTTTCTATGATTTGCTAATGTTTTATAGGATAATGTTTTACATTGAGGAAAACGCCCTATCAAATTATTATATAAAAGTAGTAGTTGTTGTAGTGGTAGTAGCTGTAGCAACAGTAGTAGTTATAGTAGTAACAGGGGCAGTGGTAAAATATTGTAGTAGTAGAAGTAGAAGTAGTAGTAGTAGTAGTAGTAGTAGTAGTAGTAGTAGTAGTAGTAGTAGTAGTAGTAGTAGTAGTAGTAGTAGTAGAAGTAGAAGTAGTAGTAGGATTTATGAGATGTAAGTATGTATGTTTGTATGTTTTATGAGTTTATAATAAGCTTTTTCTCATTTTGTATCTATTTTTGAACATTTGAAACTATCTATATGCTCACGTGTAACAGTCTTAAAATCAGTATGGCGTTTCTGACAAAATGTGATACCCTTGAATGTAAAGCATGAACTTTTCATTTTCACTGGTGACACCCATTTTTTCTATTTTTCGTTCAAGCTAACATTATTGATGATTTATTTGTCCAAAGATTGTAATTGTAATTTGTTTGTTTATATAGTCTTTATTCCTTTCCTCAAACCTTATAAACTATCGCTTTTGTATATAGTATGCATTTATCTATTTATACAGACGAAACAATATTGTTTGATTATTATTTAAATGAATAAGAGTGAAACTTGTAAATATATGGTTAAAAAATGAAAAAAAATGTGGTCGACAACTTCAAATGTCAACAACAAACAAATTGTACGTAGTATTAATGCAGAATACTACAAACAGTTTGAATCTCTTTTAACCCCGGAGAAATATTTAACGATATATGTATCATTTAAGTCACGTTGCGCATTTGCTCGTTTTAGATGTTCTAATCATAAATTGAACTTGGCATGCATTTAACGTACAGCGCAAAAACCGAACATGCTTAGTTTGTTTAACAAGGTTGGACGTAAATGTATTGGAGAACGAATATCATGCGTTCTTTGAGTGTCCCAAGTACACTGATATACGAACAAATTGTTTGTTTAATTGGTATAACGGCCGAAGAAAAAAAAGTTATTTAATATCCTAACGAGCAGCACTGATATTTCTGTTTTAAAACAATTAACATTATAGGTTACGAAATTAATGAATGTCATTGGTAATATAAATTTACCTTGATTACAAACTTTGTTATGTACTATTTTTTTGTTGTATAATAGTGTGTATTTGTCAAAACTAAAATGTAAAACCACAATTTATGCAAAGTGGCATTTATCAGTTTTTAATGTATCTGTAAATGAATGCTGTATTTTAGGTCTTTCTTTACATGATATCTAATAAATCTTGAAATCTTGAATAACACATAAGAAAGAACAGTAAATCATTTCCTATAAGGGTGTAAATATCTTAAATCACGTGGTTGGAAATGCTCTAAATTAAGTTCTCACGTTCGACCCTCGATAACGAGGATTTTTTGACAGAAATTTTGAAAATATGCCTGTGGTAAGGAAGTGATACTCCAAAAACTAATATTGTTTACATCTTTTTTGTATAACAGCATTTAAAAGAATGTTTGTTTGACACTTAAGTAACGTCGTTGGTCTTAAACGCAATAAAATATGCGAAGAAACGTATAAATATTTGCGTTTTCTTTCTTATGATTTACAAAATATTTAAATAAAAAATGTATTATTTTTTATCCTATTATATTCCTCATAAGAAACATCAATAAATAATGTAAAAATGCAAGTATTCTATTTACATAATTTTGGCTGTTGTGATAACAGTTTTATTTATAGTTTTCAAAATTAATTTTTAAATTTATACAATGATGCCCCAAATATTTGTCACACGTTTCCTGACGATCGATCAATTGTTTACATTAAGAACACGGCTCTCGGGATGGCGTCAAACGCAAGCGCTCCGAGTATTCTATTTCACTAACACAACAGTACTGAGTACTACGCTTTAAAATAAATACAAACACAACCAAAATGAGAAAAACGGGTAGAGCTATAATTGCACTTCAAAATTTTATTGCAACTAAAATCATCCAAATTTATCCGTATTCCATACACGTTATTTGTCCTCTTCATTAAATTTCCGCATACATGTCAAAGAGAAGCTGACCATTGTACTACTGTAGTTTTAATACAACACTTCAGCACAATGACTTTCACTTTCTCTTTATATTCAGAAAAAAATGCATGAATTCACCGTAGATTCTGGCATACATGTAAGAGCAGTGCGCGCACATCGCGTCAGGCGGTAGAGGCGTGTTCAGAGGGAATAACCCCGTTTACACTGGACTTTAATTATATCACATCTTTTGATAGTTAAGTGAATCAAATTTTAAAGTTTTGTTGGCCAAATACTTTCTTAAATCGTCTGTTCTCTCCTTTCCGAATGTGATGTCTCGATACCAGGTTAACAACGCGCGTGCTAGGCGCTCGATGGCAATTGTTTTATTTATTTATTTATTATTTTTTGTTTTAGTTACCCGTTGATTATTATAATGCAAACACATACTAAATCAATAAAAAGCTTCCGACAACGTCTTCTTAAAAAAAAAGATAGTTCGACTATGTACATAGATATTCACAAGGTAAGCCACTCGCCATTTTCTCAAACTACGGAAGTGCGTCATAATTAAATCGTTGTCACCCCTCTCGCTTATTAAAATGCGCGCGCAGGCCGGGAACCTCGCTCTTTGTCTATCTACTGTCAGTTTAAAAAAACATCCACAGTCGATGTGGTAAATCCCTGCAACTATTGTTTCCCTCACTTAATGGGATAATCAGCAAAATATGATGTAAATTGCATACACATGAATCATTCCTTACCAAATGTTTAACTTGATAACTTGATTACGTCTTCCATTTTGATTTCCAGAAAAAAAATCAGTGCATCAAAAATAAAATCTGGCGCCCATAGTGTGTATTGGCTGTTGTAGAGAAAGAGCGACGTTGCCGGTTAAACAATTGGCGTAAATAAACAAAACATTGCCATCGAGCACCTATGCGCGCATGGTGGCAATCTCCACGCAGAGTTGTCATTCCTTGCTCTCACATACAACTCTGCGAAAGGAGGCAGTCTACAGTTTTGTAGCCCTATTTGCGCATTGGCCCCGGTCAATTTCCTGAACATAAGGCGTATGACCTAAACAAAATTGTTTTTTGACTCCAGGAGCTTAAATGTAAGTATAAATGGTCAATATTCTAGTAATTTCACATGTTTTCAGTAATTCGAAACTAAGTTACCTGAATTTTAGTCAACAACAACAACATGCTCAGTGAGATGTAAACAAATGTACTTCCTGCTTAAAGCAGCCGAAATTTGATAGATTTCAACGGTGGGTTTAAATAAGTTAGCAGTGCAAAAAAGTTCAATGGTAATGACCCATTTTGTCTGGCTCAGTTTGAAAGCATTTGCTGTGATAGTGCAAAGCATGTTGTCCACTGTGTGCGTATTCTTACCCGGAAAGATAAATGTGATTGCCGGGTTTATCTGAAAATGGGGTTTTTACGGGCAAGTTCCGAGACCTCCGAAAAGGTCTATTTTACCCCAGATACCAGTTTAAAGTGCTTTTTCTGAATTGTTTTGTGCTTTATTTGCAAGCTGTTGATGAGCTGCACTGAATATTGTCTGAATCTATTTTCAGGTTGGGACTGAAGGCCTTGTTTTGAGGGTGTTTTGCAGACCAGTGGTTGTCGGCCTGGTGATTTTCAAGAAAAACTGTAGACTGCCCCCTTAAGGTAAATATCCCAAATTTCACACCCAACGCCCCATAGTCAAAGGTGACATTTTTTGATAAAATAGAGTCATCAACACCTGAAAACAGCTTTCCCATTGAATTCTGAGCAATTTTAGCAGAGATATTAACATTCCAGTAGGGGGAGGTAAGCCTGATTTTTGAAGAAAACCCTATTTTGCTTGGTACGCACATCTGCTTTAGAGACGCAGTCTTTGTTTCTTTGTGCGATATGCTTAGTTGTTCATGCAAGAAAGACTAAGCTGACTTATTTCAACTATACGTACAACATTTAGTGCCTTTCAAACCATTTAAACCCCTAAATGTGCAGACACTTTGATGAAAAGTGAGTAAAAAACACTGATTTGAAGGGGAAAAACATCAAAATTCATTTATTTTTTTAACTTTGACCAGTGTAGTGAGTAATTTTTGACTCAGGATGTAAGCTGACACTCATTGTGAGTGATTTTTGGCAATATGATTATATCTACTTCTCATATCTGTGCAAATTGAGTGATTTTTAGACTTGCGTAGAATACCGAAAGAATGACCAAAAAGTTGCGTGAAAATGCTGCCGCTGATATGCTCACTAAAAATAGTCTTAAATTGTACATTGCAGTTATATTACAAAGAAAACCACCCAGTTTCATCCAGAATTGACTGAAGAGTACAAATAATTCAAATTTCGATGGGTTTAAAAACTTTGGACTGCTATCTTAAGGAGGCAGTCTACAGTTTTGTAGCCCTATTTGCGCATTGGCCCCGGTCAATTTCCTGAACATAAGGCGTATGACCTAAACAAAATTGTTTTTTGACTCCAGGAGCTTAAATGTAAGTATAAATGGTCAATATTCTAGTAATTTCACATGTTTTCAGTAATTCGAAACTAAGTTACCTGAATTTTAGTCAACAACAACAACATGCTCAGTGAGATGTAAACAAATGTACTTCCTGCTTAAAGCAGCCGGAATTTGATAGATTTCAACGGTGGGTTTAAATAAGTTAGCAGTGCAAAAAAGTTCAGTGGTAATGACCCATTTTGTCTGGCTCGGTTTGAAAGCATTTGCTGTGATAGTGCAAAGCATGTTGTCCACTGTGTGCGTATTCTTACCCGGAAAGATAAATGTGATTGCCGGGTTTATCTGAAAATGGGGTTTTTACGGGCAGTTCCGAGACCTCCGAAAAGGTCTATTTTACCCCAGATACCAGTTTAAAGTGCTTTTTCTGCATTGTTTTGTGCTTTATTTGCAAGCTGTTGATGAGCTGCACTGAATATTGTCTGAATCTATTTTCAGGTTGGGACTGAAGGCCTTGTTTTGAGGTTGTTTTGCAGACCAGTGGTTGTCGGCCTGGTGATTTTCAAGAAAAACTGTAGACTGCCCCCAAAGGCTCAGTCCTCCATTTTGTCTATAAAATAGATAAAACCAAACAAACGCATTCAACGTATATTTGATTGGATATTGAAGATCGCATGCATTAAATTAAGAAATATGACTTTAAAATGTACGATAAATCGTGCAAAAACTTCCGAGTTTTAATGCAACTCTTTGGAACTAATTTATTGCCCATTTACGCAGATGGAATCATTCCACGCACTTCAAAAATGTAAACAATTGAACATATTTTTTGAGTGACGTTAGGAATTGCTTCGACGTGTGTATGTATGTTGGTTTCTTAACATAAAAAACCATATCAATTTTATAATAATGAATTAAGACTGATATAAGATATCATGGTATGAGATGGTTTTCTTTAATGCAGTGAATGCAATGTAACCGTCGTGCAAGAGATTGTTTAGTATTCTGTAACCTCAATGATGAACGCTTGGAATGATCATGATATAAATGAGACGCTTTCATAACAATAGTCCGTTCTGAGCCCAACACAGAGGTGAATGTAATGTAACCGTCGTGCAAGAGATTGGCATGGTGGGTGTTATTGCGGGTGTGTATTCGGTCTTTTCGTAACTATAAAGTTGTCTCCCATTTGGGTAGGTATAACAAGTATCCCGGGTAAAAAGCGGTCCGTCTAAAATGCGTATATGACTCATATCCGCGGATATGACCGAAAAGTGCGGATATGGACGAATACATGCAATATCGACTGCCTGTATTCGTCCATATCCGCACTTTTCGGTCATATCCGCGGATATGAGTCATATACGCATTTTAGACGGACCGCTTTTAACCCGGGATACTCGTGATACCTACCCGAATGGGAGACAACTTCTTAGTTACGAAAATCGCAAATTGAACAAGATGCGTTTGTGAAACACAATGTCCCCCTATATGACGTTTGACCTTGAAGGATGACCTTGACCTTGACCCTTCACCACTCAAAATGTGCAGCTTCATGAGATGCACATGCATTTCAATTATAAAATTGCTAGCTTCAATATTGCAGAAGTGACATTACATGAGCAATTTTGACCCATATATTTGACCTTGAAGGATGACCTTGACCTTGACCTTTCACCACTCAAAATGTGCAGCTTCATGAGATACACATGCATGCCAAATATCAAGTTGTTATCTTCAATATTGCAAAAGTATTCATAAAATAAGCGATTTGGGCCACATATATTTGACCTCTGACCTTGAAGGATGACCTTGACCTTTCACCACTCAAATTGTGCAGCTCCATGAGATACACATGCATGCCAAATATCAAGTTGCTATCTTCAATATTTCAAAAGTATTCATAAAATAAGCGATTTGGTCCACATATATTTGACCTCTGACCTTGAAGGATGACCTTGACCTTTCACCACTCAAAATGTGCAGCTCCATGAGATACACATGCATGCCAAATATTAAGTTGTTATCTTCAATATTTCAAAAGTATTCATAAAATAAGCGATTTTGGCCACATATATTTGACCTCTGACCTTGAAGGATGACCTTGACCTTTCACCACTCAAATTGTGCAGCTCTATGAGATACACATGCATGCCAAATACCAAGTTGCTATCTTCAATATTTCAAAAGTATTCATAAAATAAGCGATTTGGTCCACATATATTTGATCTCTGACCTTGAAGGATGACCTTGACCTTGACCTTTTACCACTCAAAATATGCTTCTCCATGAGATACACATGCGTGCCAAATAGCAAGTTGCTATCTTCAATATTGCAAAAGTATTCATAAAATGAGCGATTTTGGCCACATATATTTGACCTCTGACCTTGAAGGATGACCTTGACCTTTCACCACTCAAAATGTGCAGCTCCATGAGATACACATGCATGCCAAATGTCAAGTTGCTGTATTCAATATAGCAAAAGTTATTGCAAAATGTTAAAGTTGGCACAAACAGACCAACCAACCAACCAACAGACCAACCAACAGACAGGGCAAGAACAATATGTCCCCCACTACTATAGTGGGGGACATAAAAATAAACAATTTGTACATGGATTTTACGCGTATCGAATACATATTTGTAGGTAAATCGTTTATTGCTGTATTGTTTGGATTAATTCAGAAATTCTTTAACTTGTTTACTACACTGCCCACATACACGGCACCTGTAACCGGTGGGTACATTGGTATTATAATTAAACCTTCTAAAACCGGATTAATCGTGATTTATTAACGGGAGATATATTTGAGAACACATAAAGAGTTTTGTATAAAATAAACGATGACCATGAAACTGTACTTTATTATCAGATTTTCAATCATGGTGCGATTTGTTAGACCATATTATATGTACATGTTTAGATAGCGTGGTGTTTATTCAATCTCTACAGTGGTTAAAGATGTATGATGAAAATTAGTATCGTCGTTTTAAGAACATATTGGATTTTGATTGGGTTATATATGCGTTGCATGTTTAAAAAAAAAATTAATTACATATGTTTTACATAATTCTTTAACAGTTTAAAGGAAAAGTCAACCAGATTGACGAAAAAAGAAAAGTTCTAAAATACAATTTTTTTTTACAATAATGACTTTATATTGATTAAACTATCACGACTGGTATATAACATTACTTGAAAAATGTTGTTAAGTTTTCATATTTTCAGTATCCATGTATTCGGTAATACACTTTTACTAACTATGTCTACCTGTTAACTACCAGTTAACTATAAATACCACAAGTAGATTGATTAGTAGTAGTGGTAGTAGTAGTTATTGTAGAAGTAGTAGTGGTAGTGGTAGTAGTAGCAGTAGTAGTAGTAGTAGTGGTAGCAGTGGTAGTAGTAATAGTAGTAGTAGTAGTAGTAGTAGTAGTAGTAGTAGTAGTAGTAGTAGTAGTAGTAGTCGTAGTAGTAGTAGAAGTAGCAGCAGCAGTAGTAGTAGTACTAGTAGTAGTAGTAGTAGTAGTAGTAGTAGTAGTAGTAGTAGTGGAAGTAGTAGTAGTAGTAGCAGAAGCAGTAGCAGCAGTAGCAGCAGCAGCAGCAGTAGCAGCAGCAGCAGCAGCAGCAGTAGTAGTAGTAGTAGTATTTATCGTTTTCAATAGAAGATATTTGATCGGTCAATGCATATACAAGCTCATGCAAGACAATGTAGTTTACAAATCAATAGCTCATTTTACATCCTTAAACAAGTATTCGAAGATATATTTATAAAGGGACACGTGCTTCTTTGTATTAAGTTTGTATTAAGGTAATTGGATTTCACGCCATAGTGAAACAGGGCGTAATGCAGTGTCGTCCCACGTTTTCCCAGTGCTTGGCTCATTTGTATATTGTTGTTGTTGTGTTTTACAGTCATATTAATGTGTTTCAGTGCCATACACAGTAAGCCGTTCGTGTTCTGGATATACACGTGTTAAACGAGTGGTAAATGGAAGCAGGTTTGGTAATGCCTCCAAGTATGCACTCCTGTTAGGGTTTGTAATGACCTTTGGACTTTACATTCTTAACAACAAATTAAACTCGATACAGAAAATCCAAAAGTTCTCTGACAATATGTTCGACTGGTCCTGGCGTTCAGGTCGCGAGGCATGCACCACACAGGCATTATTTTCATACCACTAAAATGGTGACAAATGTTGACTGCAATGCTATAATCCAAGATGATGAAGATGAAATACGACATGCAGAAACCAGGAGAAACGTACGAAGTTTCCTTCAACCTCAAAATTACTCAGAAATGGCAAAGAACTGCTCCACTTTTAAGAATCAGCTACGCTATATTGACCGCCATTTAACGGAGGTTGAACGCAATTTTCCGATAGCGTTCAGTCTTCTAATGTTCAAAGACATTGAACAATCTGAGGGACTTCTTCGCGAAATTTACAGACCACAGAACTACTATTGTATACACGTTGTAGCCAAATCAGATCACACCATTTACGAAGCCATGTCGTTTATTGTGAATTGCTTTGATAATGTGTTTCTGACGTTAACACGCTTTGATGTACAGTGGGGCACAATGACCGTTCTCGAGCCAGAATTGCAATGCATGCAGGAGCTTTGGAATAAAAGTGCGTCGTGGAAGTATTTTATAAACTTGACTGGACAGGAGTTCCCGTTGAGAACAAACTACGAGCTTGTACGTATTCTGCAAGCCTACAAAGGAGCAAATGATATCCAAGGGATTGTTAATAGGTAAGGTGAATTATTAATGTTATTTAATTCATGATCCATTTGTTAAGTATAATAATATAAATACATTATATTTGCAAGTGTGTTTCGTTTTTGTACGTATTTGCAATTGACGAAACATAAGAAATCAAAATTTACATTAAGTTATATCGTGTTGATTAAATAATAAAATATCAATATAAGAAATAAAAGTAGATGAAATGTAATTGTGCAGTTTGCTTTTGCAAAAGTAATTATTAACCACTTTAATTAGTACTTGGAAATTCATTACTTTAGGTTATCCAAAATATTTAAATTACAACAGTTCTTTTATTTTCACGTAAACGCTGCGATCTGATTGGTAACAACGATTGATTTGCGTGTTAAGGCGTAATGTCCGCGACAGTTTTTGCAACTATTGAACGACAAGACTTTTCATTTCTTAAGTGTTATTAGTATCAAAGTAAGTGAAAGTTATGAAAATAAAACTGTGTTGTTATCTGCTTGATTTTATCAACCCGAGTCAAATAATTTCAGGGCCGAAATTCGGACCTCTTACAAATGGGGGAGGCAAACAGCGGGTCAGAATGTGTCAGACGAAACATTTTTGCAACGCTCAATCATAACCCGCATCTCCGTGTGCCCGGTTTTTATTTGGGTATTGGTAGAAAGACTAGTGCTATATTTACCTACGTCCGTTCTTGCAATATGATAGATATTCATAAGGACCTGTTTATAAAATAAATTAGATTTATCCCCACATTGGATTAATATTTAGCATTGTTTTTTTTTTCATTTTGTAGCTAATTTGAGTGTGTTAAACAACTGTTTAAAATGTGCTAGATTGTTAATATATAATTAAAGGGGCCTTTTAACAGATTTTGGCGTGTATGGAAGTTTGTCAGTAAATGCTTTATATTGATAAATGTAAACATTGCATCTAAAAAGCCCCAGTTTAAAAAACAATAATAAAATTAAAGAAAGAAAAACAAGTTACCCTCAACTGGGCTCGAACCATTGACCCCTGGAGTCCTGGAGAAAAATTATAATGCGATGACCACTCGGCCACCCGTGCTCATACAATATATGATGTATTTTATACTTGATAAAAGCAATTCACGTTGTAAAACAAAATATAACCACAACAACAGAACTCTCCAAATTATTCAATCGTTTCGCGTTGCAACGCTTTATAAATTTCAGATTTTTAAGTTCTTTAAAAGATGCATATAATGGATATTTTAGAGCATGGTAAATGTTCAGTAGTACTGTTTCCTCACAAATGAAACGCAAATTTGCGAATTGAAACAACTTTTTTTATTTTGTAAATTTACCAAAACAAGAAAATGCCCCTTTTAAAACCGACTGTTTATGGCGCTGTTAAAAATAACTGTAAGTCGCCTTGACGGTAGTATTGATGTTCTCGTTTCTTTCGGACAATGTCGAGATGATTGCGAAGATTAATAAAGGCCATGATAAATATATCTTAATAAACGTTCTATGAAGAATAATACATTTTCATAGTTAAACTATGTTTTGTAATAGAAAGGTAATTTACATTTTATGTTATAGGAAACTAGGCCACAAAATGTGTTCAATGGAAATAAAAATTAATTTGTCAAATTTCGTTTTTTTATAAAATGTAAAATATCATTTGCTCATAATCCTTTACTTAATGCATTTATTAAATTGATATGTTAACAAATTTACATTTTTGGAAAATTAAATGTAAAATGATATAACATGTACAAATCGCGAAATTAGAAGTGAAAAAAGGGTTTGAATTCTCATATACCGAAACCATTATCTTAAAGAAGCTTTTTAACAATAAGTTGTTTTCTTATGTATAAGATTTCGATTAAAATATGTTTTAATATATCAATTAAAAAGTTCACTTATGTGTATATATAGGATTGGTATCGACGTGTAGATAATAACGCTGTTTTAGACGTGTCATTTATTTAAGCCTGTGTATGATATGAATCTTATTGCGACATTCTTTTCAAATCCTAATATATGTTGCAAAACATAAGATGACTTGTTTATTCGCTTATAATGCACATTGGTCGATATGGCACTAAACGATAGTGTATATGTAAAAACGAATTAATATTGAAGACAAATTTCATTGTATTTCTAAAAGATTAAAATTGATCGATATAATAATATATAGTTCAGTTACACTTCAATAGACCTTATGTTCTCAAATTTCGACAACTATAAAAAGTGATAATAAAAATGAACTTTCCATGGGAGCAAATTATATAAGATAATCTTGTTACAAAATAAATTCTTTCCCGAACACTGATGTGTGAAATCACTTTCCTGAATATTGCTGTGCAATAATTTAACTCAGAGTTGTCCTTCTTAACAAGGAAAAGCATTAGTTCAACAAGTGTATAGTTCGATGTTAATTAATTGAAAGATCATAGATTTCATTTTATTCGCAAAACTATCTCTTTATTGTATGTGCGTATGTTTAGCCATGTTTAACATTATTGCATTATAATAATAAAATGTAAAAAATATATATCTTAATAATAATCATAACTAGGAAAGCTATTAAATAAAAATGTCCTGTGTATTGAATACTAAGCAGGATTAGGTGTAGTTAAAACCTATGGTGACATCATATTTTTTTTATTTTTTATCAAAATATCAAAAAGCGTTAAAAACTCTTTATTATTTAAACGATTTTTATTGATGATTTTTAATAAACAAAAATGTGTTACATTATTTTTTTCAAATTATCATATATCAATACTTCTTCGAATCATTGTTTCAAGTGTCATTTTACCAAACTGTGAACAAGTTCAAATAACTATTGGTATACCTATTGATTTAACCAAACTGTGAACAAGTCCATATAAATATTGGTATACATATTGATTTTCCCTTTTCACAATCCAGAGATCGTTGGTTTGATCCCCCGCTGCACCTAACCTACTAACTCGTCTTTCGCATGAGACGTTAAACCGAGGTGCAGTGTACTAGGTGCTATACACCGGGCACTAAAAGACCATGGGTCACCTCTGGAATGGGGTGTCTCCTGTATCTTGCACTATCCCCCGTAACCAACTAACACGTCTTTCTGGGGGCGATGGCCATATGGAAGACAATCCCGGTGCACTCGATAAAAAACAAAAAAAAAAAAAACAACGATTTTCCCTTTTCTTTGTGGCAGCTTGTATTTGCAATTTAAACAAAATGTTTCGTGGCTTTTATGGATATATGTCCAGTTTATGATATCATTACAGGTGTACCCGAGACGGACGATGTGATTAAGCAGTTAATGGCACGATTCAAGAACTAGGGTAGGACCACACCAGAGTGGAGTGGACTGGAGTGTCACGGCAAACGTGTGCGCGAAATCTGCATCATTGGCACGGGCGACCTACCGGACCTGGCCAACAGCAGGAAACTCTTTGTGAACAAATTTCACCAGAACTTCCATCCCTATGGTTACAATTGTCTTGAAGAACTTATCGCCAACCGTACCCGAGACATATACCTCGGGAATATTTCTTTTGACGCAACTTATAATGGAACTTTCGGCTTTGTCAGGAACAAAATTGGTTTAAACATGGACAACACATAGAGGACCTGGAGCTATGCTGACAATATGACATAGGACCATAAATAACACGTTCAAAAATACATATCTACGCTATTTTACACCAGTTACTAGGTGTCTTAGATTCTGTAAAACATGTCTTGAACAATATTATTTATTTTGTATCTGTTATGTGTACTTGTTGTTGTTATTGCAATATTCTAATATGACTAACGTGTAAATATGCATATACAGTACCTTAAAGTATCAGATGCCAGTCGCTATCTAAAAATTGGTTGCAACATGGACAGCATATATATAGATGGTCGGAAACTACGCAATCCATATGACATAAGACCCATTTTCGCATAACGCTGCCCAGTTAAATTAGCTTGAGTCTGATGTAGACCTCACAATTGCCAAGACCAATACATTGAGACATATGGAATTGATGCTTTTATTTTTTATTTTTCAGATTAGTGTTTTTGATATGAGAACTATCTTGTCTTTCAAAATACAACTCTACGCTCACCCGATACGACCCGAGTTATACTGTTCAAAAGGCCTTAGGTTAACGGATTTACGCTGTATAGTCAGGCAGTGGTATTACCATCATATCATTTGGTATGGGGTTAGCCTCTAGATAGCCTGGCTCAAAGATCTATAAATAAACACTTTATTCATAGATAAAGAAGAACAACGGACTAGGCAACGGTATATCGATCTTCTCGTTTATATATTAAAGATAATGAAATAAAGACGACTTTTTAGGTCTTGGACTCAATAAAAAGTGATATATTACATATAGATATTTATTTTATTCAAGGAATTAGGAGCATTCTAAGATTTAATATAATACATTCTAAAATGAATCTTGTTACTGCGTGGCTTATTTTTCATACCAGTGAAATGTACAATAGATTCATACTTTTGAAAACACTAGCGATTTGTTGGCAATTAAATTATATTTAAGTATATAATACCAAAATAATAACAAACAAGTAATGTGAACGGAATAGGGTTTTATTTTTTATTATTATATTATATTATTATATATTTATTAATATATTTATTATTCATTTATTTATCTATCTATCTATCTATTTATATATTTATTTATTCATTCATATTTCCTTCCATCCGTCCGTTTGTTCGTTCGTTCGTGCGGTCGTGTAATTTTGCGTTCGAGTGTTCGTGCGTTTGTCCATTGGTTTGTCGGTTCGTTTGTTCGTTGTTTGGTTCGTTCGTATGTTTTTTTGTTTATTTGTTCGTTTGTTTTTTGGTTTGTTCTTGTGTTGGTTCGTGTGTTGGTTGGTTGCTTGATTGGTTGCTTGGTTGGTTCTTGCTCTCTTTCTTTTATTCATGTTTGTTTTTATATTTTAAAGTTTTTATGTTTATGTTAAAACCGGATTTATATTGAATACGAAAGAGACGAAGTATGTATGCATAGTTTACGTTGGATTTTAATGCCTCATGCCTTCGGCCATTCAGTCGAAATTTTGTTTAAACATTGGAATAATTATCCGTAGGATCTTAAAAATCGTCAATCCGTCCACTGACAAAAACAAAAATGCCTGACGAATAATAATGGTTTCAAGGTATTTCATTAATGAAATAAAATATTTGCTTAACAAGTATGCTGTAAAATAGCAAAGCACACTGTACAATTTCTCAAATTGTATTAAGCATTTCAGTGATTTGTTGCATATTTTCTAACATTCAATGACTGTATCATTTTGTCGGGAAACATTTTAGTAATTTATAAGACCTTACTTATTATAATTAAAAGTAATTCGTTTATGTTTAAAATGCACTTGCTGCTCCCAATAAATAAATAATGGCACAAGGACAAAGTTTGATTTTTTTTAGTTTACTCGATAATTCTACTTTTTACAGTTTAATAATTTAACAAATATCATAGATAAATATAAGAAACTATTTAATTTAAGATGGGGATTAAAAATAAGTAATTATCAGTACTTTTGTGAGCCATCTAATTGTAATAATCTTGTCACGCTTTGTATGGTTGATATAAACAACCCGTCCGTTTGTTTTGATCGTTGCTAATCTCTCGATGTCCTTACTAGGTCTTGCTACGATTAAATAACGTGTTTATAACAGATTAGAAACGAGTCAGCACATGTCAAGAAAGGACTGATTAAAGGCATACAGTTTAACTATTTCAAAGATAGAATCTTTGCGCAAGCTTCAATGCGTGTTTACACACGAGACAGTATTGGACATTGGATTAGTGTTGGTCAAATAATTTCCATTCTTCATTAATTAACCAGGCGTAACCGAAAAAATCCTCGATCAACCTATACGACACTTTGCATAGCCTAATAAGTCAGTATAACTCTACGGTGTTAAAAGCAGAGTTTAAAACATGTCATCACGGGACTAGTGTAATGCTGGACATTTATTTTTCGGAGGACAGTAAAAAGGTAACCGAAAGCGCTTACACATTATGATTTATGTTTATAGATAAACATATATGTATTATATAGGATAATGTTTTAAATTGAGGGAAATGCTTTATCAAATAATTATGTAAAAGACGTAGCTGATGTAGTACTACTACTACTACTACGACTACTACTACCACCACCACTACCATTACTACTACTTCTACTACTTCTACTACTACTACTGTAGTGGTAGTGGTAGCAGTAGTAGTAGCAGTAGCAGTAGCAGTAGCAGTAGTAGTAGTAGTAGTAGTAGTAGTAGTAGTAGTAGTAGTAGTAGTAGTAGTAGCAGTAGCAGTAGTAATAGCGCGTAGTAGTAGTAGTGCCATACCCTGTAAGATAACCATACGAATATTTTTATTTAACACATGTGTAATATACTTTTTAAGCTTTTTCATTTGCTTATTTTTCGTTCGATTGACCAATCACATTTTGTTATTTTGCTGAAATGACGTTGCAACGTCAAATGACGCCACGAAATGGAAACAATTTTCGGGATTTATCATAATGTTTGCGTTAATATTTACTTAATTTGCTCATTTAAAAGCATGTGATAAAAAGATCTGACACTCGTTGTCATTTCATACCATATTTTATCAAAATCGTCCTGGAAATTCGTTAGTAATCTAAAGGCTCGCTTACTAACAACATTCCAGAACTCGTTTAATAAAATATGGTGTGATATGATAACTCGTGCCAGATCCTATATATATTTCGTTTTCAATAGAAGATATTTGAACAAGGCATATGCAATCTCATGTAAGACAATGTAATTTAAAAACTAATAGCTTATGTTACGTCCTTAAACAAGTATTCAAACATATATATATATATATATATATATAGGGACACGTTCTTCTTTGTATTATTTTGTATTAATACAATTTGATTTCACGCTAAAGGGAGAAACGGGACTAAATGCAGTGTCGTCCCAGACTAGTATGTACATAACATAAAGGCTAACACGTGACCACACTTTCCGAGTTTCGTTCAGAAGAGACTTCATAGAAAAAATCCATAGAAGCGGAAAGCGTCGTCCCTGATAAACCTTTGTGCACTTAACGACATGATTGTAGCAACGTTTTCCCAGTGCTGGGCTCATTTGTATATTGTTGTTGGTGTGTTTTACAGTCATGTTAATGTGTTTCAGTGACATACTCAGTTTGTGTTCTGGATATACACGTGTTAAACTAGTGTAAATGAGATAATGAGATACAGGTGGCGCTATGCCTCCAAGTATGCACTCCTGTTTGGAATTGTGTCGACCTTTGGACTTTACATTCTTAACAACAAATTAAACTCAATACAAACATTCCAAAGTTCTCTGTCAATATATTCGACTGGTCCTGGCGTAAAGGACGAGAAGCTTATACCACACAGGCATTATTTTCATACCACTAGAATGGTTACAGATGTTGACTGCAATGCTATAATCCAAGGTGATGAAGATGAGATACGACGTGCAGAAACCAAGAGAAACGTACGAAGATTCCTTCAACCTCAAAACTACTCACAAATGGCAAGGAACTGCTCCACTTTTAAGAATCAGCGAGGCTATATTGACCACCATTTAACGGAAGTTGAACGCAAATTTCCGATAGCGTTTAGTCTGCTTATGTTCAAAGACATCGAACAATCTGAGAGACTTCTTCGCGCAATTTACAGACCACAGAACTATTATTGTATACACGTTGACGCCAAAACAGATCACACCATTTACGACGCCATGTCGTTAATTGTGAATTGCTTTGAAAATGTTTTTCTGACGTTTACACGCTTTGACGTACAGTGGGGCACAATGACCGTTCTCGAGCCAGAATTGCAATGCATGAAGGAGCTTTGGAATAAAAGTGCGTCGTGGAAGTATTTTATCAACTTGACTGGTCAGGAGTTCCCGTTGAGAACAAACTACGAGCTCGTACGTATTCTGCAAGCCTACAACGGAGCAAACGATATCCAGGGGATTGCTAGTAGGTATGGTGAATTATTAACGTTATTTAATGCATGGTCCATTTTTTATGTTTTATTAGATTAATTAATTATAATTACCCAGGCTTTTTCCGCTTCATTTTGGGAATAGGCCACACTGGAATTTTGGGAATTTCGCGTCGTGAAAACCCCCATTTTGGGAAAAAAATTATTTGCAAACTTGGCTCAATTGGGAAAAATTATCGCATGTAAATAGTGTCTCTTATATTTCAAAGAAGCCGATAACTGGTAAATAATGACTATTTTGATAACTTATTATTAAAATTTTACAAAGTATTATGAACATGTGAGATAAGTGCAGGTTTTTTTTATCTGAATTTGGGGAAAAGGCCTGGCGAAGCGCCGGATTTTGAGGAAAATAAGGAAAGTCTTAAATAATCATTAACATATTTTACAGTTTTTAAAACAAATTCAAGGCAATAGATAATTTAATTATGCAACACTTTCTATTTTCTACACCGGATCAGGTTAACTTATATATTTTAAGGTAAAAAAAAAAAAAAAAAAAATTTTTTTTTTTTTTTGAAATTTGGAATATTTTTTTTTCAATTGGGAAAAAAACAACCAGATTTGCATTGGGAATGGGGCCGAATTTCGGACCCGTGGCATAGGGCGGAAAAAGCCTGTTACCAGTGTGTTTTGTTTTTTACCATATTTCCAATTTAGAACAACATAAGAAATACAAATTTAAATTAAGTTATATCGTGCTCATTAAATAATAAAGTATCGATATAAGAATTAAAAGTTAGGTTAAATGTTAGTTTGCAATTTGCATTTGCGAAAGTAATTATCAACCAATTTTTATCAGTACTTAGACATTAATTACTATTTTTATCCCAAATATTTAAATTACTACTTCTTTTATTTTCACGTAAACGCTTCAATCTGATTGGTTACACCGATTGCCTGGCGTGTTAAGGCGAAATTTCCGCGACAGTTTGTGCAGCTATAAAATACCAAGAATGTTCAATTTTTAATATTATACGTATCAAAGTAAGTGAAAATTGTGAAAATAAAACTTTTTTGTTATCTACTTGATTCTATCAACCCGAGTAAAATAATTTCAGGTCCGAAATTAAGCACTTTTATAAATGGCGGTGGAAAACAGCGGGTGCGCCGCCGCACAACATCTCACCAATCAAGGCGTCTGTTCACGTGGTGGTAAACAGAGGATTTGTGGACTACGTATTGCACGATCAGCGAGCCCACGACCTCCTGAACTGGACGAGACAGACGGATGTACCCGACGAAACATTTTTTGCAACGCTCAATCATAACCCTCATCTCCGTGTGCCCGGTTCTTATTTGGGTATGGGTAGTTAAACTATTGCTATGTTGACCTACATCCGGTTATAGCAATATGATAGATATTCGTAAGGACCTGTTCTATACGATAAATTTGATTTATCCCTTCTTGAGATATATTTTAAATATTTTGTTTAATATGCTAGATATTTGTAAGGACATGTTCATACAATTATTTTTTTATTTATCCCCACAATTGATATACATTAAGCATTTGTTTCATTTTGTAGCTGATTTGAGTGTGTTAAACAACTGTTGAAAATAAGCTAGATTTTAAATACATAATTAACAACCGACTGTTATGGCGCTGTTAAAATACCTGTATGTCGCCTCGACGGTAGTATTGGAGTTTTCGTGTCTACTTGGTTTTCTTTTTGACTATTCCGAAAGTTTTGCGAAAATTAATAAAGGCCAGGATAACTATGTCTTACCAGCTTTATTCATATTTTGTGTTTATGTTGGTTTGTATTGTGCTGTATTGTGCTGTTTTGTATTGTTTGGGCAATCGGTCACTTTCCTTAAATAAAGGACCAACTGATTGTTTTTAATGAGAATTCAATACTGCTCCAGCAGCTGGAGTTTCACTTCTTTATATTAATAAACGTTCGTTGAAGAACAATACATTTTAATAATTTAATAAACTAATTTTCGTAATAGAAATGTTATTTACATTTATTTTATAGGAAACTGAAAATTAATTTGTCAAATTTGTTTTTTTTTATGAAAATGTTAAATATCATTTGCGCAAATAGAGAATACTAGGTCGGTGCCGAATAAAGCAAAGTTTATTTTGCGAGGCTTAGAAAATCTGAACCACGAGCCTTGGCGAGTGGTTCAGATTTTTATGCCGAGCAAAATTTATTCGATTTATCCCATCAATTTTCTTAGTCGTAAATTATTTCTTTAAAAATAGAATAGGAAAATCGAACTACACGAACAATCCCAAAGTTATTTTAAGCAAACATTGTTTCATTATTTAATCGTGCCGAGCCTAATACATCACAAAAAGATCAGGTACTAACCTTTTTATCTGTTTATCATACCTCTACGTCCCAGATTTTTAAGAAATAATGAAAAAACTTGCCGAACAACTGCAGCTTAAGCGTGAAAGAACATGCATTGTGACGTATGACGTGTTAATAATGACGTCACGAGTACGCGCACTTAATATTTGTAAATAATGTTTTTTTGCTTTTTGAGTTGCATTATGTGTTAAAAATATATTACATCTTGGTATCAAATTGTTTGTTTTGTTGAACCTGATTCGATTTTACTAAAAATGATTACTTTACAGTTGATTCCGAGTAATATGACCATTCTCCGCCGCGCGTGACAGCTATATTTTAGCACTGCCGAAATAGAGGAAAATTTATTCCACAGTGGTTTATTTCGACAATGCACGTTTGACGATAGGAAAAAATCCTTTACTGTATGCATTTGTTAAATTGATATGTTAACAAATTTACGTTTTTGTAAAAATATATGTAAAATGATATAACCTGTACAAATCGCGAAATTAGAAGTAAAAACAGAATGGTTTAAAGTCTCAAATACCGAAACGAATCTTAAGAAGCTTTTTAACAATAACTTGTTTTCTTATGTATTGGATATGTTAAAGCTGTCGATTTAAATGTGTTTTTATTTCAATTAAAAAGTTCGCTTATGTGTATTTATAGGATCGGTATGGACTTGTTAAGCCTGTGTATGATATGAATCACATTGCGACATTCTTTCCAAATCCTAATACATATTGCAAAACATAAGATGACTTGTTTGTTCGCTTATAATGCACATTGGTCAACATGGTACTAAAATATTCCTCGACTCGAACGATAGTGTATATGTTGTAACGAAATTGCTAATGAAGACGAATTTCGTTGTATTTCTAAATGATTAAAAATTCTTGGTAGTATGAAAAAAATATAAATATTTTTGCACTTCAATAGACCGTATGACTCACAGACGCACATAGCGCAAACCATAAGTCCGGTGAAACCGGTAGGGGACAATAAAAATGAGCTTAGAATACTAGCAAATTATATTAGAGAAGCGTGTAACAAAACAAATACTTACCTGAACACTGCTGTGTGAAAACACTGCTGTGTGAAAACACTTTTCTGAACATTGCTGTGTAATACATTCAAGAGTTGTCCATCTTTTTAAGCAAACACATTAGTAAAACAATTTTATACGTCGATGTTAATTTAATGAAAGATCATAGTTACCATGTAATTTGCAAAACTATCTCTTTATTTTACGCGCGTATATGTAGCCGTGTTCAAAAGTATTGCATGAGAATAATTACATATAAAAAATGTACCCCGTTATGTCTTAAAATGATAATAATAACTAGGAAAGCTATTAAATAAAACAATAGACATGCCCTATGGATTGCATACCAAGCCGGATGAGATGTAGTTAATCCTATGGTGATGTCATATGTTTTGTTTTCCAAATTATCGATAACTGTTAAAAACTCTTTATAATTTTTATTGATGATTTTCAATAAATGAACAAGTGTTTGTTACATTTGTTTTCTAAATGTACATAGTTAGTTTCATGTTTTTTTAAGTGACACATAGTACATATATGTAATAGTTATTACATACAATTTCAAATCGAACAGTACTACCCAACCATGCAAATGGCTTGCGAGTCACTAATATGACATGGATGAGTGTAGCCGTCTTATGCCTCTTAAAGAGCAATTAGTAAAATAACCGCTGATTTGATATAGGATTGCGATATAGGATGATATAGGAGTAGGATTGCTGCATATATCAATTCTTTTTGGAATCATTTTTCCATTGTCATTTTACTAACCTATGAACAAGCCCATATTAATCTTGGTATAAATATTTATTGTCCCTTTTTTGTGGTAGCTTTATTTGCAATTTTAATAAAATATGTTTCGTGGCTTTTATGGATATATGTCCAGTATATGATATCATTGCAGGTGATCCCAAGACAGACGATGTGATTAAGCCGTTTATGGCACGGTTCAAGAACTGGGGTATGACCTCAAAAGAGTGGAGTGGACTGGAGTGCCACGGCAAACGTGTGCGCCAAATCTGCATCATTGGCCCGGGCGACCTACCGGACCTGGCCAACAGCAAGAAACTCTTTGTGAACAAATTCTACCAAAACTTCCACCCATATGGTTACGATTGTCTTGAAGAACTTATCGCCAACCGCACCCGAGACATATACCTCGGGAATATTTCTTTTGACGCAACTTATTATGGAACTTTCGGCTTTGTCAGGAACAAAATTGGTTTAAACATGGACAACACATAGATGACCTGGAGCTATGCTGACAATATGACATAAGACCCATAAATAACACGTTCAAAACAAATTTCAACGCATTTTAACACCATTAGATAGTTTTCTTAGATTCTGTAATACATGTCTTAAACAGTAGTATTTATGTTTTATGTTTACTTTTGATTCTTATTGCAATAGTCCAATATCACTAACGTGCATACATGCATATAACGTATCTTAAAGTATCAGATGCCAGTCGTTATCTCAAAATTGGTTGCAACATGGACAGCAAGGAGATGGTCTGAAACTACCCAAACCAATATGATATAAGACCCAGTTCAATTAGCTTGAGTCTGATGGAGAACTCACAATTGCAAAGACCAATTCATTGATACACATGGAATTAATGTTTTTTATTTTTTAGATTAGTGTTTTTTTTATGAGAACAATATTGTCTTTCAAAATACAACTCTATCTTCTTATCCGTATTTAGCACCTGTACTATGGCTCGATTGGTCATTGTCGGCTCGGGTTCTACTTACATGTACCCCGGGTACGGTGAATATACTAAAACGTACCCGGGAAATTTAACGCTTAATCGGTCGTTGTCGGCTTTTTTTTAATTAATTATATTCACATGTATATAAATTTTCTGTAAAACGACCTCAATATTATCGAAACTCATACCCAAAAAGCATGTTGATGCAGTTTTTTTAAAGACAAGTTTGTTTATGATAATCGGTTGCGCGTTTTACGACACCGAATTTTGGGCGGGAATACAACTCGGGTACAATCTAATATCGACCGGGTATGATTAAGTATATTTACCGTACCCGGGGTACATGTAAGTATACTTAAGAGTACTCGGGGTACATGTAAGTAGTTCCCGAGCCGACAATGACCAATCGAGCATTACTAGGTGTCTCGGATTCTTTTAAACACGTTCGTATGTCTTGAACATAAGTCTTTATCTTTGATGTTTTATGTGTACTTTTAATTTTTATTGCATTATTTGCATATGGCATATGAAACAATCTATTTCTAGACATACTGTGTATTGTGTTTTGTTGTTGTTTTTTTTTAAGAAAAAAAAAAGATTTTGATCGGTTGATGTAATGTATGCTACATAATTGTGTTTACTCTTTTTATAATTTTAACATATTTTTATTCATATTTCTTTACATGGAGAGGTGCCTATGCTTAGAACATAAGAATAACTGTTGTGTTTTTTAGCTTTCCCTTTAAATATTTTTTTTCAAACTGATTTCATGGGTAGTAGTTGTATATTTTATGAAATTGACGCATTGTACATAGACAATCATATGTATTTACAGAAATAATATGATATATAAATAAATTCATATACGATTAATAAATAAATAAATCTTAAATTTAAAATGAATAAATAAATATGTTTTAGTTTTCTTTATAATCATTACGACATGAACATTTTAACTAATAGTAATAATTATCATAATATACAATACGAGACATAAGCTTTACTTAAACTGCCAATTGCAATTATATCAACGATTACATCAATGTTAATTCTAAAATAAACTTTATTTATTTCAGTGCACAATATCAGTTCACAATTAGGGTGCGAACATATCCTTAAAAACGTACAATTCCGTAAGCAGTAAAATATTCATGACGTGGAACCATATTCAAAATGTCTCAACATTACAGCACTAACATAAACGAAAATAACATAACTGTGTTCAGTCTGCCCGTCCCTGTCAACATTATCGTTACTGTCCCTCATATAATTAACGCGGTACTGTCTTTTACGCTAACGTTAAATCTGGTCGTCGATGTAAAGTGGAGTCGTAAAATCTGTCAAACTTTCGGTGGCTATCTTTCGTCTTTTGCAACAAACGCAAAAAGTCGTCGGAAGTGTCCACTCCTTTGATTTTCCGCCATTGTCATTCGCTCTGTCTTCGTTCTGTAGAAACGCGCATGTCTTTTTGACAGTCGCCTACCCACACTATTGCACTTTACAACTGTCTGTACTGTCCATTTAAAAGCTCGCGGGTCAATGTGACAAATTTTGTAGGCGGTTTAGCTTTGCAGTTAACTTTTTGCTTTGAACATGGTTCATACTTTCACAGTAGTAATAAGTCCATTCTTTTTCAACGAACTGGATCACAATCTGTCTGCTTTTAAGCTTTTTTCAATAGGTTAGTATTCACTTAATGTCGTCGATATAGCAACCACGTGTGTTCCAAGCGTTGAACATGTTTCATTATAACACATTGTGTCGTCAGCTGTTATACGACCCATCTTATCCAAATATGTCGGTATTTTCTCATCCCGTTCCTGTTTAGTAACTGCTTCGTTTTGGGTGATATGTATGACTTTATCTTTTAGATGCTTAGAGGCATGAATTTTGAAATGGCCATCACCATCTAATTTTCGACATCGCTTCCTTTCACAAGATTCATAAGCGAAACGTCCAACAACGTTATTGTGACATGATTAAAGAAGTGACTGAACGTTCTGGAGTCAAAACTATCGTTCACGAGCATTGGGTCGAGAAATACTGGATGGTGACCAGTTCTAATTCTTTGTGCCGAAAGTAGCTTGAAGCATATTACAGTGACTTGCATGTTTAATTAATTGAACATTTCGTGTACCCCAAGCACGATTTTCCCAAGTACGTGTTGATCAAATAAAAACAAAGATAAACCTTATTTATTAGAATTTTAGTATTATTTTCCTTTATCTTAATATTAGTAGTCAAAATGACAATGTGCTGATAAAATGTACAATCAAACCATGATACAGTGCATATTTTGTACCTCAAATTAGTGATGCATTACATCGTGACCTATTTAATATTTGCACATACCCTTGAAACTATATGCTGTTGTTTTTTATAGCAATTTCTATTTTGCCAGTTCAATACTGTTTGTATCATGCAAATTAACTAACCTTTTGTTAGCAAGTGATAGTAATGGGCGCTTAATATTGTATGCAATGTACAAGTCAATTGTACGTGTCGTGGAAGAGAAAGTTTATTAATTATTAAAATAGCCCACCACGTGCTACGTCATTTAAGTGGTAATTTTGCGCAGTACAGTTTATTCCAAATCTGAAACTATTAATAGATCATGGAAAATAAAACGACTGCTGACGAGATTGCAATACACAGTACAGCGGCGGGATGGGGTGGGGAATTTGATATAGCTGCGAAATATGCAGCAGGACTTCTATAAATTCACACATACACGTGCGCAGATGAGGCTATTAATTACCAACATTAATAACGGCCGATTCTTTATCAGATGACCGGAAGAAAAACAAATAAATCTATCAAAAATATAATAAAAGAAAAACGCTTTATTTTAATATTAATATGAATTCCATTTCATTATTGTTTTTATTATAATTGAAAAGCTGTTCATTTGGGAAAACTCGTGACAATCGGAAATAATTTATCAACTTTCGCTAAAACTGAACAGAAAACAACAAAACTGTTTGGGTTGATCATTTTCGATATTATTGTGTGTGTGATATGTGTTTAAATAATAATTTGCATTTTAACTCGGTACTAAATCGTCCGGGTAGAAACAATGGGCTATCGATACAGGTTGATACCACAGTATTGCTTTCAAGATGAGAGACAAAAACTACCGAAAAATATAGTGTCATGATAAGAAGAAAATAGTTTCAATATTTACGATTTCGACATAGTCAAATCACGCGTAACGAGACTGCCGAGATAACGCAGGATAAAGGTTTCGGGAGGGGGGAGGGGGATTCTGCCAGTATTCGCTCTACAGTTCACACCTTCCCTATCCGCTAATGTAGTTATAAATTGACTTTATAAATAAAATAAAAGCAATAAATTGCCGATTTATAACTAATAGAGACAATCTTTATTTTTATTATAACGTTCAATGACCATCTGCTCGATACTAGTTCATTACCATTGTAATTAACTACTGATAAAAATAACAAGATAATACCTTATTGTACCGTGTGCAGAAACCTGTCAGAAATTAAAACAACCCCAGACTATTAATTGTAACCCAAATTGCAGTTAAGGGTCACTGGCATACATGTATCAAATACAGTGTATGTGCTTATGTTAACATTTCCTGTAGATTGAACAACGGAGCAGGATAACTCAGTTAACCCCATTTTATTAATGAAAATAAATAAATATGCTATTCGATGTACCAAAAAGACAAACCAACTAGTACCTAGAACTATCATAAGGAACATCATCCATTAACCATCTGTACTTCCAGGTCTTTTTGCTCTGCTTCATCAACAGGAATTAGCGTTCGGTTAATGTTTTCTATGTTAATCATAGGGATTACAATTTAGAATATTTCATCCCAAGAACAAAATCTTTACAATGATAGAACCCATTTTACAGTCCGGTCTCCCTTTAAATAATGTCGAAAATGTCGATCTAACCACAAATGTATGCCGTCTTGAAAGACTGAAATTCTACCAAAATTTGCTAATGGGCCATCGATACACGTTTATAACACAGTATTGCTTTCAAGATTAGAAACAAAAACTACCGAAAAATATAGTGTCAATATAAGACGGAAATAGTTTCATTATCTAACCACAAATGTTTGACGTACTCTTCAGTCGTTATGGAAGTCGTTCTTGAAAAACTGAAATGCTACCGAAATTTGCCTGTTCGCTAATTAAGAACACAGTTGACTTCAATTTCTTATCGAAAAGTATTGTGCCCAGATGTTCCATTTACAAGAAACAATGATATTTTTATAGTTCCGCGTCATGCGAAAATGGATCTTATGCCATATGCGGCCAGCGTAGCTATGGTCCAGCCTGTGCATCTCGCACTAGGTCAGCAGATACATAATGAGACCACGAACCCTTGCGCAACTGCGCAGACAGGGGTTTAGCTACGCTAGCCCACACGCCTTAAGACCTATTTTCGCATGACGCGGCTAGAAAAGTATTATTTAAATGTGACGAAAAAACTGCATGTCTAAAGAAAACTGCATGCTAATAAAAAATAATTCAATACCATATACTTCGATGCTAAAAAATAAACTCATAATAAGCAAATTGAGGACACATATGATTTAATCTCCCGTATTACAAACATTTACGTGTGGTTTGAATACATGTGTAATTATGCGACAAACAAGTAACAAAAAGAAACAACAACAATTAAAATCTTTTTGTTTCATCAAATTATTTAAAGCGTATTTTTCTAAATTCATTTCAAAGCCACGATATTTTAGCGTTTCCGATCGACAAAATCGCTAATAGCAATTGAATCTGTCAGCTCGCGATTAAAGTTGAAAATGAAAAAGAAAAAAACAACAACAAGATAATCTTATAAATAATATAGTATTCAATAGTTTAACAGAGCTCGGTCAGCAGCTGGAGCATGCACGTTGCGATCGGGGGGAGAGTCACTCGCAGAAGATTTCCATGGAGACTCCGAAGGATCGCCAAGCGGAATGGTAATTGTCCGTATGAGGATAGTGGTTTCCTTACATCGCCTGAGGAGGGTCGGATATGGGAACTTCCTTGGGTGGCTCTGTTAATTGTCCGTAGTTAGATAGTGGCTTCACTACATCGCCGGAAGAGGAACGGGGACAGCGGAGGTGGCAGCATAGAAGACGGGCGTGGCGGACCTTGGACAAAAAAAAACAGGCCAGGATTTCGAATGGGTGGCCTTATGATGATAATGGAAGTGTCGAAGGACGGCGGTACCCAATTCGCACAACGTGCTGGGGAAACCGTTCTTGGGTTCGGGTTGACAGCTTGTGGCGTCTAAAGAGGCCATATATGCAGCGCAACAACCTTGAAAGCATCTACGCGGTAGCAATTTAATTTCAGTACATGTACATTTCGCATTTGTTTAGCAATTCGTTTATATTTGCTGATTAAAGTCCCTTTGAACGCATCTAAAAAACGTGTTTTTATAAGAGTTCGAAATAGTTGCTGTCGTATATCAAGTTCCTTGCATGAAAAGCGTGCGTGTTGCAACAGACCAGGTGCTGTAACTAAATATAGACGTGCAATTCAGGATTTTAGGATGCAAAATTTAAATCAGAATAAATGCACACGATGAAAGAGTATTGAACCATAGCAACTATAGAAAACATACGTTAATTTTCGAATTAAACATTGCAGTAGACGGTACGTTCATAAAATATTGGTGACGGGTGGAAAAGAGGAGCAGAGAAGTTACGCGTTAATGTCAGTACATGAAAATGAATAAAAATGAAATGGAAATACGTTCAATGAAGCATTTAATTTCAGGCTAAAATATTTAATATTTTTAAAATATTTTCATTCACAATGCTCGTTGATACCAATACATTTATTATTAGAATTATTGTGTGGTTCATTTGTATTTAGACTCACAGACTTTTCTTTAGCGCCAACTTAGATATACGTTGAATTTCTGTTTTCATCTTTGTAATAATAAGTGAAGTTTGTGTGAATCCTGTATAAAATTAAGAGAGATTGTAAATCAATGGCATTTTCCTCCTTTTTCAAAATTTCACCACTGTAGACAATTAAACGTAAATTACATTGCCTTGGTGTTCAAAAGTCGAACTTCGTGTCCTGTTTTTTTTTAGTAATATTAAATACGTTCAAAGAGCGAACAACTGCAGCCCCTTCAATGCTTTGATTTCAAATTAATTATTTTGAAATTTATTTCAATATATGTAAAATTGCCTCTATATTATCGAAACTCCAACTAAAAAACATTTTGAGGCCGGTTGTGTTCAGTGAGAATTTGGTTTCGTATTCCGTAGCGCGTTTTACGACTTCTGATTTTGGACGGGAATAAAATTCGTGTACAGTATATTG